>NC_088930.1:33562500-33695000 GCF_038396675.1 Hydra vulgaris
TTATCAGACATAAATAATGCTATAATAAAACTTTTAAAAAATTAATCATGATAAAACCTCTAAGAAAACAATTATTTATAGTTACATGAATTTCTAAATAAAAGACCGCTACTATTTAGACACAATTTTATTACCAAATAATAAGAAAGTCATCGTGTCGCTAAAATTTTTGTTATCTTTTGATTGAATTTTATATATGGTTTCCAAGAAATATTGGAAGTAAGAGTTAATCCTAGAAGATGAATGGAAGATGACTCATCGAGTACATTGCTGTTCATAAATATAGGAAGATCTAAATTATTGCGATAACGATTGACAGAAAAAAAATTAGGTTTTATCTAAATTAAATTTCACCAGCCCCATGCTGTAGCAGAAGTGAGGTTCTTTTCAAGCTCAAATGTCCCCTCCAAGCAACCAGAGAGTGTTAGCTTTTTATCAAGACAATAATAAATGGTAGCATCATCAGCGAACAATACCATTTTAGATGTTAATGTAAATTAAAATTTAAACATCAAGAATATGTAAAATAGATTTTAATGATTAATATGTTAATTATGATAAATTTAACTTATGTAGCAAATAATTTGGCTACCAGGTGTACATCTCTATAATACATACATGCATATAAAATATGTGCTTTCGTATAATAACTTTATGGTTTAGGTTCGGACAGGAATTATTTTTGTATAATAACATCTATCATTTTTAAGTTCAAAATTTTCATTTTTATTTGTACAAAAATCTATTTTTATTTATTTTTTAAGCGCTTATCAGAGTCATGTTTTCCAGCAGGCTGGAAAACATGACTCTGATAAGCGCTTGTTAAATAGTTTTGAAAGTAATAACGACAGCTCCGGAGAACACTTCTGCAAGACTATAACAGGTATGTTGTCCGGACCACAAGTTGTAGAAGAGTCTAATCAGGAAATCACTTTAGATACAAAAGCTCAAGTTATAAGAATGTCAAGCAATAGATCAAACTGTTAGTCGCCTATATCAGGTAGAACGCAACTAGTGGAATCAATAATATTAATGAAAAATTCTTAGCAAACTATTCTTCTTTGTCTTTATGTGAGGTGAAAAATTCCTACCCAGACGAAAGAGGTGGAATTATAGATTTGCCCTTATTTTGATATTGTTAAAGATTCTCCAGAAGTCACGAGGGCCTAATTTTTTAGATGAAATTCAACATTTCAAGACCTGAGAATAACAAGCATTGGCGTAAGATAAAATCTTTTTACAATGGTTTCTAGCTATAGTGGACAAACGTCTGTTTTCTAGAAAATTATTTTGCTGATAGATATAGAATTAATGGCTTTGATTGAAAATTGCAGCAGAACAATGTGAGAAAAATCATGGTGAAGAGTGAGGCTTGACTTGAAATCATTGAGATGAAATAAAAGATTCCATACCAGCTTGAATCCAAGAAGTTACATATGAAACACTTTTCAGCAGAAAGACAAATGATTTTTACCCGAGGGCCATCTCAAAGAAAATCACGTAAAGAGCCCGAGTCAGCTTTAAGGTAGTTGTAAGAGGTACAATGATAGGGGATTCTGATTAAGAAGATGTAATAAGATAATAGTTTTAGAGAGATAAAACCATGATCAGAAGCACCTAAGGCTGAATGTGGAGAAACTGAGCACTGACTAGGATTAGGTCAGGATCAGATATAAGCATATTAGCATCATAGGATCAGATAGGCTTAAGAAGCAAGATAGGATCAGGATATAAGCATGAACATACTTAAGCTTGGTTTTTAACAGGTTGTTAACAACTTAAATTATATCTATATTAAAGTAGAAAGTTGAAAGATAACAGTAAATTAAAAGTGATTAAATAATAATCTCAAAATAAATAAAGAAATAGGACACTAACAAAAAAGTGTTCCTTCAGGTATATATACTCAGATGGGTATGCTATTGAATTTATAAATTATATTAAGTTCTTTAGGTTTCAAGTACCCAGGTTTAATTTCATAGCAGTATTATAAACAAACTAGCTTTCAGGGTTCATAAAATACAGGTCTTTACCAAAGCGACCATTTCTATACTTATTTCTTATTTACTTCAATATCTTCTAGTAAGTAATTGATTCTAAAAAATTGCTTTAAGAGCAAAAAAAATTAAACTATGTGTACTTTTCCGCATACGTAGAGCTCTTAAAAGATTTATAAAATGGTTAGTTTTTCTCCTAAACGCATAACTTTGATAGCTCATTGGTTTAGTGCGCTGTTCTGCTGACGTTATTCAAAATGCCTTAAGATTTGTTTTTTATAATGAGACAAAACTAGCAACTTGAAATAGTTGAGTTATTGGATTTTATTGAAAATTTAAGGGAAAATTTAATTTTTCTTAAAATCATTTCATAAAAAAAAACTTAAAATTTGAGACCATATTTCAAAACGATTCAAAAATTAATGCGGTTTAAAGTTTCGTTAAACGTTGATCTTAAAAGATGCTTATTACGCATTTCGAGAAAAACGTAATTAAAAAAAATTACGAAAAACTTTTTGTAAAACGTTTTTTGAAACTGATAATTTTTATGAATAGCTTTAATTGAAGGGCTTATTGTGAAACAATGACAAGCCACACTTTTTTCAAAAATGAGTTATTATCATTTAATAATCATAAATAGTATACGCAGAAGCCAAAAAGATATTAAGGCATAATTATTAAAATTGGAGCTATAATTATAAAATCATCTTACTGTAAGCACTGATTTTATAGATTTAAATAAAACTTATAAGTCAATTTTCTCAAATATTTGTTTTTGTGGCTTGTCATTGTTTCACAATAAGCCCTTCAATTTATCATTCTTAATTTTATTATCGAAGTTATGCATGTAATAAAAAAAGGCAGGTTTTCCAATGAGCTGTGGATATATAAAAAACCCGCTTGAAAAGTGTTGATTAATAGCAATTGGTATAAGAGGTTTATAAAATATTTTGTTTTATGTCATACATAAGTTCGGTTTAATGCGCTGTAATCGGTGTCGTTTAGCAAGCGTTCAAATCCGCCCCTTAAAAAAAACAAACAAACTTAAACACTACCAACTTTTTTGTTTTATTTTAAATAGTGTTAAACTTTGTTTTAAAAACTTTTTATATGTATTTATATATTTTTTAAAACTTGTTTTTTTTTTGTGTGTGTAAATAAAAGAAATGTCAACAAGCAATTATTGCAAAAAAAAAATCTCATTGTGAAGTTTTTCATGTTGGAAAAAGAATTGAAATTATATATAACACATAACACATAGTATATGACACAATTGCTTATTAAGAAAAATGTATTACAGAGGTTATGCTATGTGTTAATTTTCCAAACATTTCTACGATCAAAATAGCTTCATGTCTGTTTTTACGGCTAATGTATTGAAATAGGAAGTTATCTTATGGTAAAAAAATTTACCATGCGTGAAGAAAAAAAATTTTTATTCAACCATATCAATAAAAATTTGCAAATGCTCATCGTAAATTAACAGAGTTTGGTTTGGTATCTATCATATAGTTACAACCTAGTCAATATTAACACTCCATTGACTAAAAAACAAATTAATTATTAATAAAATATAATTAAAAAATAATACTGACTAACATATCAGATAGTTACTGTATTATAGTAAAATGCTTAAAAGTTTACAATTCAGTCCAAATTTAAATTGACTTGATAATACAGTAATATATTTTCAAGATAAAAATAACAATATATAAATGTTTTTAGTTACAATATCTTTAATAAATTTTTTTGATTTGCTATTTATTTATTTTTGATTTGCTATTTAGAGACAAAATTGTTGACTTAAAAAGTAATGGAAAGAATTTAAACACAAAACTACTTAGGCAAAAATATGGTTTTAAGTGGAGGATGTACCTGATGAAAATTAAAACAACTGTGAAGACATCATTTTGATAGATAAAACAAAAGTTTTAAAAAGTAGACAAGAATATGTAAATTTTCTCAATGATCAGAAAGGATTGCATGTTCAATAAATGTTGCGCAAAAAAAATTTTTGTAAAATAAAATGTAAAGTCAGAAAAAAATTTAAAGGTCATAATAATATAAGGTCATAAAAATATATGAGTCTGTTAAGAAAAAAACAAAGGTTGGTTAGTAAAAAATTTAAGGAGAAAATAAATTGTTTAAATACTTACGTTAATGGAGGTAATAAGATCTCAGTATCTCCATTATTTTAGAAAATTTAAAAAGTCTGATGTTGTTCCGATTTTTATTAAAAAAATTATTGAGAACTTAGCTCCAACTGAATTACGATTTGGAATAGGTTTGGCTGCACTGAGTGAAAAATTTCTGTTATAAGAAACAGTTCTTGGAGCATTGATGGTTATTCAATTTTTAAGGAAAGTATTTAAAGAAACAATTAACAACAAGTTAAGATAAGATCAAGTTAAGATTTCGAATGGCTTCACACACTATGTTAGATTTATTTCACAGTAACATTGTTATTAACATATGATCTACTTCAGCCACAAATCAATAGTTTTTGTCCTAATATATAATATCATTGCAGTAAGGAAAGGTGGCTCATGAAATATGTGCTGAAGACGCTTTGAAAATACAAAAAACAGAGTAGGTATTTAAATGAAAGATTTGTGGCGATGTACCGAACTGATAAATGTTCATCTGTAAATTAATTGAATAAATTAGCTCTTGAATTAGCTAAAACAGCAAGCCCTGCAACTTATATAGCAATTTAAGATTTTTTGGACCTGAAAACTGGTTTCTCTTTGATTTATTAAAAATGATATTACATGAAATAGAATCGCTGAAAACCAGTTCATCAAAATGGAACTTATTTCTAGATTATACAAGATTTTTAAAAATTTGTCACTGGTCTTTGTATTCTACATTACAGTACAGAACGTGATGTTAATATTAGTCAAGACTTCATTGAAACTTTCAGAAACAAAAGAAGACAAAGTAGCAAATTTAATGGTTGTAGCTTATCATTGTTTAAAATTTAAAACAACAGATAAAAAGCCTTAAAATACTCTTTCTTTGAATAAAAAATATACAATTATAAAAATGCTAATATTTAAAGTACATAGAGAAAAATTTAACAAGCTCCTGACCCCTCAACCTCCCAAGTATTTTATTTCAAATGGCTAAGTTCAAAACGGAGTGAAACTATAAAAATTAGTGTGAAGATCAGAATCGGTTTTTTAATGAAAAGCGGTAGTGGTAACTGAAGAATTAGTTTTGTGTAGAGTTACGTCTAAAAAAGATATTTTTGAGTTTACTTCTTGTTCCATAGTAAAAACATATATGGGGGGTTTAACCAAATTATGTTTCTAATTCTATTTTGCTAGTTAGAACTATTTTTCATAGCCAAATTTTAGTTTAGACTTTTGAAATTCACTTTTTTTAATGGCATCTTCGTAAATTATTTTAATGGAATTAAATACATTTTCATCAAAGAAGTTTTGGTTTAGTCTGTTATTAATTAAAATCGGGATTTGTTTCAGAATTTGGGGTGGATGGTTGGAGTTAATGTTAATATACAATAATTCATCGTTCGGTTTTTTAAAAGACTTATTACGAAATTTCAGAAAAGTTATATTTAAAATTAGGAGAATTGACAATTTTTAAACTTGTACTTATTTCATTTTTATTACCTTTTTTTTTTAATTTTTATAATATCTTTTTATTTTTATCAAGCTGTGGACCAGATTTTTATGCATCACTATTAAATCTATGATCTTTGGGTTTACGGTGAAATCTAAAATTATAACAATGAAAATGGTTTCAAAACATCTAGAAGAGGTTTTGTAGGAGAAACAAAAAGAAATCAAAATAGTGACTTGATTCTTTTTATAAATATTTAACTTATCAAAGAATAAAAGCCTAAATAATAGAAAAATTAAAAAATAAAATCGTTTTTATTGATAAAATAAATAATGAACTCAATCTGATAAAAAAAAATTATTTTGTGAAATAAAAATAACATTTACAAACACAGAAATGCTCTTATAAACTAATCCTTCAAATTGTGTTTATTAAAATCAGTGTTTTAATACATAACATTGTCGATATTTTTTGCAAACTTTTATTATTGTTGTCATTTATTTGACTTTTCTGGAACTTTGAGTTTTCTGATAATTTCAAAAGACCTAAATTCGTATATGATTCTCAATGACTCCTTTGGTATACATATAAAATAAATAATAATATCATAAAATGGTATATGTTAAGAAGAAGAAAGTAAGCTATGTTTGTTTTGTATCAATAGTTTTATCATAAAAATGTAATTATAAAAAAACCTTTTGATAAGTTTATTGAAAATTTTATTAAAATTTAATATCGTATTGTCTGTAAAACTTTCTAAAGTTGAATTAAATGATTTAATGGCTATACCTGCAGAATTTTCTTATTCTCCTGTGATATGATATTAGAACTTGATTAGGCCAGCTTTGCAAGTCTTCTTCTGCTCTCTTTTACTAAAATTCAAAAATTAGATAAGTTTATTTAGCCGAAATTAATTGTTTAAATTATTAACTTAATAAATGCAAAGTACATTTTCTCTAATTCACATAATGAACCAAATGGCCACCTTTTTGCCACCTTATTTAATGATAAACATTCAAACTACACCTGCTTCTGTTGCTGCAGTTATTTTTCACTCGTACTTTTCTACAGCTTGTTGTCCGGATAACATTCCCGTCACAGTTTTGCAAATGTATTCTACAGAACTCTCTTGATTCCATTCTAAACTATTTAACAAGTGCTTAACTTTATCTTTTAGCTTTTTTTAAAACTTTAATAATTGTTTTGACACCACAAACTGTTGCCCAATCTGCTTACTTACAATTATTCTTTTTATTTTATTAGCCGTCTTAGAATCTTTTAATCAAGAAACTTTTAACATCTTATCTTGACAGTAGAGTCACCCAGAGAATAGGGGGAGGGGAAACACTGAAAATATTTACTAAAAAATTACCAAAAAGTACCAAAAAGTATTTTTGCTGTAACTAGCAAGTCAACTGAATACATTTTTTTTGAACTAGAGAATGGATAACTGGTTTCCAGCTAAATCATTTTAAATATTCCAGCCTTTGAGTGTGTTAATCAGTCTTGTACTTCTGCAAATTACTAGATGGCAGTGTGACTTTTTTTTCTTAAATCAGTCTACTTACCCAGTCCAAAAAAAATTAATTTTCATTTCTATTAGAGTAATTGTTACAACCAGGGCCATCCCGAACGGGGGGTGTAGGAGTTATTTCCTCCCCCCAAGCTGTTATATATGCATTTGAGTTAGCATATTTGTACATTTAGCATTTCAGTTGGCAAGTTTTAAAGTATAGCTGGCAAATATCGAATATATAGGACCTTTTTTGTGTGTGTGTGTCTGTATTTGGCAAAAAACACATACAACACACCCCTCCCCATGAGAGACCTCTTCGGGACGGCCCTAACAACGACCACGCTGATTAATAGAAGCGAAATGCAGCAGGATAGTTACAAATACGTCCAGCTCCTTTACGGTAAACTTTTATCAGGGCCACTAACCTATATTCTCCCGACAAAAAAAAAATAATACTAAAACAAATAAATCAAAAAAAATTTTTTTTGATTTTTTTGTTTTAGTATTAATTTTTGAAAAAAAGTTTTGAAAAGGCATTTAATTGCCTTTTAAAAGCTTTTTTGCTACTCTAATACTCTAATAGAAATACTTCTACTCTAATAGAAATGAAAATTAATTTGTTCATTGAGACTACACAAATGCTGTCAGGATAAAGTAAAATCAAAGTAAAGTCTGACAGATAAAGTAAAATCAAAGTAAAGTCTGAAAGATAAAGTAAAATCAAAAAAAATATAAAAAGGTTCAAAAAAGTGGAGTTCTCCAGTTGTCTCTGAAAACAATTTTAAGATGTAATTTTATTAAATTTAAACAAATGCTGGAAGTTTTAGAGCTCAGCTAGTCTGGAAGGTTGTGAAAAATCAATCGCAAGATTCCGCAACAACTGATAACTGATAAACAACTCTTCAAGTCAAATAATAGTAGCAACTAGTATTGAAGCAAAAAAGTATGAATCACCTCCATCACCTTTTGTCCGTTCCAGACAAAAAAGTTGCATAATGGCCTATAACCAATTTCTCTTCAAAAAAGAATGAAAAAAAATCAACTATTATTTTGGCCCCTTTTCCCTTATTAACACTAGTTGGGGGCTGTCTCTACGCTGCTCGTATATCCGTATGTTGACTATATTAGCCTCTATATATAATAAAATCACCCTTTATGATATACGTGAAAAGATATTTTTTCACAATGCCCCACCACAAACATGGCCCACATTTGTCAGAATATTTGATAGAAGTATTACCCAGAAGTGCCCAGAAACAGAAAATGATTTTGAATACGCTACCTATTTAAAAATTTATGTTAAATCAACATGAAATGACTGTTATTCAAAAAGGTAAATAATATAACTTAGATTCTACCTACTTACAAAGTATTCAATCTCAATGACAAAATTTTATTTTATTTGTAACTGTAAATAACAATTTTTTTCAAGTTACTTTTATATATGATGTCTTTGCTAGTTAGTTACTTTTACACATAAAACTAATTTATTTTCACAATGTAGTTTCATTTTACTTTTTAAGACATGTTACTTTTTTTAGATAGAATAGAAGCGGGTATAATGAAATTGAGGATAAATGAAATAGTTATGACAATGTTTATTCTTTTGCTCCTACTTATTTATTGAATAAATGTTTTGTAAATATTTTTTGATCATGTCGCGAAGAATCTTTTTCTGAGTAAGACGATATAAATTTTAATACAAAATCAATCACTTTTTGCAATGAATGGTCACATTTTCGGTCGTATTATAATATTTTTTTTATATTGGCTGGCATTGAACTTAAAACATATCCTTGAATAACTTTTTACGCTGGTCGAGAATCTATTTTCGGCAAGTTTAATTTTAAGAATTAGCAGTGGTTCAAACACAAGGTTGAACCAACTCTGGTAGATAAACTCAACAAACAATCCGACTAGGACTTTGGAAAAACTTACAGCAACGTCATCGCTTTAGTTATCAACAATTTGCAACACCAAGGTCAATCTCATTAATTTTCCAACGGTAAATAACTTAAGCATCAGCCGTCGACAATATTTCATCACTCAAAGCCGCTTCTTGTCATTTGTGGAGTTTTAATAAAATTGGTTTCTCTGGTAATTAAGGAAAGCAACGAATAATTTGCAGACGTTATGCTAAACGACCATTGAAAGAGCAGCCGTGGTGCAGTGGTTAGAAATCTGGCTCAGAATCCAAAGGTCTGAGGTTCGACGCCAGCTCTAATCCAACAAGCGACATTGGTACAGGCATGAACTTTATGTTAAATGCTCTCCCGCGGTGCTCTGTGATAAGTCCGTAAGGACTTCTGGGAGCACCTAAATAACTACAAATAAAAAAAAAATTATAGAATTGGAAATTGCATCAATGCTGGTGGTTATCGACATACATTATTTAAAAGTCAAAAAAAGTCTGTACGAAAAATGGTGCTTTAATGGTCCAGACGATGCCGTATACACAACATGTCCGTCCGAGTGGGTCACTGAGGTGTACGATAAGCAATTTGTACAGTAGCTCACTGAGGTGTACGTTCCGGCCATTTAAAAAAGTCCAGGTAAATAGTTCAGTCAATTTATTAAAATTTAGTTTAATAAATTATTGTTAAACGTAATAATTTGATAATGGAGGTGATTTTAATTATTTTGCTTGTTACTAACAGTGTTAGTTACAAAATAATTTGTCTGAAAATGTAATTGTAAAATAACCACCCATTTCAATTTTTTTTTAATATGTAATTATATTTTGTGTATATTTTTGAAATTATAGTAATTGTGAAGTGATTCTAACTTGTGGAAATGTGTTGGGTTAAACTGACTCAAACAACAAAATAACAATTTTTACATGTCCCTGAAAAATGCCCAAAATTTTTTAATTTTAATTTTTTGGCATAAATTGCTTTCTAAATCCCATTTGTATATGTTCAAGTGGTATATTCAAGTAATAATACCACGGTATATACCACACGTTTTTAGTTACTCCCAATCACATTTCCCCAAAAACTATACTTTTTTTTTTCTTCACTTTTTTAGATAATTTTTAGTAATTGAGATTTCAACCCTATTGTTTCAATCCTATTGTAGTTTTATAATTTTTTAAACAATTATTTCCAGTTAAAAAAAGACATAAAAACATAAAATATTAGCAAACATACAAAAATAATTGCACGGAATATGAGAATTTATAAATGCAAGCCAGGTAGTCGATAAAATGCATCATATCAATGCAAAATATCTTAATGGATATCACAACAAAAGAAGAATGGTATACCATATGGTACTTCGCAAAACAAGAGCAAGCGAAGATATATAAAAAAACTTGGAGACCAGACTAAAGCTCAATACTAAAAAAAAGATACCTTAGGATAGTATGGATATACGTCTGCTAGTGAAAGACTATTTAGACAGGATAAGTGTCACTGATTCAAAATTTAGAAACACTTCCCTGTCTCTGATTGGAATGAAATCCTTTATTGTTTGCAACAATCTGACTGCCTGAATTACTTACAACTAAAACCAGCAATTGCTGAAACTGATAGAGATTCAATTTGTATATACTTTGATGCGTAATTCTTTACACTTCAAAACATTCATACCCTGAGTATATTTAACTATGATAAGACGTGAATGAAAAGTAACTATGGTTACTATGGTAACTATGATAAGACGAGAAAATCCAAGCTCTGAAATAGTAGTTTGTAAACGTGGCTCTAAATGTATAGAAAGAAAAATGCAGCATTCTAAAGGAACTGATAGTATTATGTAAAGGTTGTTTATAAAGCTGCAAACTGCAACATGGAGTGGACATGGGGTGACGCTCCTGGAAGTATATTCCACAATTCATAATCTGGAAGCAGCTACTCTTCAAGGAACAAAGGGTGTTATTAGTTATAATTTAGCTTCACATTTTTCATCTGATATTATTAAAGCATGCTCGAAAAATAATATCCGTTTTAAATTTCCAAAATTTTTATTATGAAGTTTCTAAGTTAAGTTGAAGAACCTAAAAATCTGTTTAAATATCCAGTTCAAAAGGCCGTTGTTGTTGTTGCAATTTTCTTATACATACTGCAACATCTTTAACCACCGAAGACAAATAATAGATATCAGCTTAAGTTCGCAATGTAAAAAATATAGATACAATCCGTTAAGCATGTGTATCAGATATGATATCATTAGATATCAAAAAAATTTAGTAGAAAATCGACCTTAGAGCATTTGATTTAAGAACATTAATATCAGACACCAGTTGTTTGGTTATTTTAGTTTTGTATGTCTCTCAGAAATATGTCTAACTTAACAAAATGTGACTTTTTAGCCCATTTTGTGGGTATATTTGATAACCCAATTTGTTTTTTGAATTGATAGTTTTACGAGTGAATTATTTTCAATTTGTTTTTATATTGGAGCTATAACTTAATAAAAGTCTAAAAAACTATCTATCAATGACACTTGTGTGGAAAGTTAAATTAATAAGCCACTATAAAACTATTAGGTTATCAAAGTCACCTCAAACAAAGGAGTTAAAGGGGGTAAGATTGGTAAAATTTTGAAGATAACATTTAGATTGATAACATTTTGGAGAAAAAAAAAGTATAGTTAGACAAAAAAAAATTTTTTCAAATGAAATCCTATAAAGGAGAGGTATATTGTTATATCTGAAAAAAAATATATACTTATTTAAGATTTATTATCAAAGTTTTGGTGTCACCCCTCTAGACTAACGGGGCTGATAACCCGGATTTCCAATTTATTATGTATTTAAATACACCTAAAAATTCTCTACAAATAAAAAAAAAAGAGTTAAAAATTATTTTTCCAGTATAAAAAAATTACTTCATAAGTAACTTTTTTTTACATATAAAAAATTACATATTTACAACTTTTTATATAATTAAAATATAAATTACTTTTGATGGTAAATTACTTATGCACGATTTACCATTAAAAGGAATTTACCTTTTAATGCAAATTACTTTAACTCGTAAAAATAAATTACTTTGTCAAGTAACACTTAGTTTTTATAAAACAAAAGTAATTAATATTTTTAAAAACGTTGGAAAGTAAATTAATTTTCCACATATATACAAAGCATAAGATATTGAATACATTTAATTCATATAAAGTAATTGTAACAATAATATATTTAAGTAAGTCTTTTTAGTTAACATGACAAATAATTAAAAAACAAACAAACAAAACCAACAATTTATACAAAAATTTATGGTTTGTGAAATATAAA
Source organism: Hydra vulgaris (assembly GCF_038396675.1). Classification (NCBI taxonomy): domain Eukaryota; kingdom Metazoa; phylum Cnidaria; class Hydrozoa; order Anthoathecata; family Hydridae; genus Hydra; species Hydra vulgaris. Next base: position 33,574,835 of record NC_088930.1, read on the forward strand.
CTTTAAGTAAAAGAACATTTGTTATTTCATAGCAAGTAAGTTGATAGCAAAATTGAGAAAAAGAGAAAAGAGATTGCTTTCATTTAATTAAAGTTTACATCTATGACAAATAGTATCTAAAAGTCAATATTTGTAGCTAGTGATCGACCGAAACCGAAATTTGAGCCGAAACCGAAAGTACCGAAATTTCGGTTCAGTGAAGCCGTAGCCGAAACCGAAACCGAAATTTCGGCCGAAATTTGAAAATGAATATTTAAAATCCCTGAACCTTTTATGATCACCGAATTAAAGCAAAAAAAAACTATTTTTCATATATCTAGCCAATCACCATTTTTGGATAAAAACTCTAATATGTCAAGACATTTCAATAATTAAAGGTAATAATTGAAGTATTTTCTCTGCGAAATACATATTTTTTCAGGCAAAAGTTTCTTTCATTTGAAAGAATTTCTCCTGCAGTTAAAAACAACCTTTTAACTTCGGGAGATGTTGGTGGAGGTCTAAGGAATCTCTTTGCTACTTTTGCCAAACCAAACTTTGCTTTTAATGTTGTTTTCTAATATAAATCTATGAAACTTTTTTTTTTATTGTTATTTAGGTGCTCCAAGAAGACCTATAGGTCTTGTCACAGAGCACCGCGGAAGTGCATTTAACCAGGAAGTTTACGCCTCCTTCATTACCGTGACGCAAAAATATATGCGAAGCTCGTTTTGAGCCTGGCTCTCCTGCTTAAAAGGCAAGCGCTCTAACCACTGCGCCACGGTCGCACAAGAAACTTCAAACCTTCTATGAAGTTTGAATCAATTTTTGAGATTTATAGGACTGCCGGTAGTTGTATTGCTTTTTCAGTTAAGAGATTTTTTAGAGTAAACCACTTCTTAAATGTGATGAAAGTCCGCTAAGTGATTGAAGTTTTGGATTGTGCGGTCCACGAGATATTTTCAAATCGCAAGTTCCGTATTTGAAATCACTAACGGTCACGATAAAATGATTCCATAAACCAGTTTTTTATCGATTATTTTCCATTGTAAAATTTAGCACTGAGAAATTTTTGATGAAACTATTGGTTTGGGTTGCTTTACTTAAATGTTAATTCATTTTAAGAATGATTTGAGAATAGTAACTTAAAACTATTATGTAACGTGATTTCAATTAAAATTTTTACAATTGTTATAATTAAAAATTGATTTACTAACAACGATTACAATTAGAAAACTGTCATGATCCCACTCTATATTAAAGCTTAAAAAAAATCTTTTAAAAGTTTTGGCTCATTTCGGTTGCGGTTTGAACCGAAATTTCGGCCGAAACAGGAAAAGTAAAAAAAATTGTTGAAGCAGAAATTTCGGTTTCATCTTCGGCCGAAGCCGAAAGTTTCCGTTCACTATTTGTATCTGCTAAAGCACGAATTAAATAATAAACGTGCAGCTCATCTTCAGTAAAATATGTACTGCTTGCAGCTGTAGAAAAAAATACTTGTCAATTCTATTCTTAAATGCTGACGGCAAGTTATTCCAATCATTGACAATACAATTTGTATAAAAATTGTGACGAGCATTATTATATGTAAATTCACGCGTTAGGACGTTGGAAGATGATCTGCGAATTGGTGGGTTATGGTAATTAATAATCTTAAAACCGTTTTCTAGCTTAAACTGTTGGATCAAGTCGCCGCGTCTCCTACGAGTTTCCAAAGTAGTAAAATTGAGCCTTAGAACATCGGTCCATTCGCTAGAGTGTTCACCTAAAACAGTTCACTGTTTTCTACTAATCATAAATGACTCATTTAAGAACATTGCCATTAATCCCATATACTTTTAATTTATGAAGTATTCTACGGTGAGAAACTTTATCAAACACTTTCGCGAAGTCCAAAAATGCAATATCAAGAAAATTTCTTTTACTTAACGCTTTTGTAATGTAGTCGACACTCTCCAATGTGTATTAAGTAATCTCATTTTGTTGAATAAGGGCTTACAATGAGTAAGACGATCCGCAAAATTAATAATACGAATTGAGTGCTTCTGACAGTTACAAAGACGCTTTAATCTATTTTTGTTAGAAACATATTGTTTTTGGTTTGATAACTAACTTTCGAACCACTTTATTACTCTGTTATTTATTCCATAGTACTTAAGTTTATGAAGTAAGATGGTATACTTGACTGTATCAAATGCATTTGGAAGGTCAATAAAAATACCAAGTGTGTATTGGGAATTTTCAAAAGAACTCGGTATCTCACGTACGCATTGAGTGATTGCATGTTCAGTAGAACTGTGTTTTTTTTTTTGCCAAATTGGTTGTTATATAATAGGTTACTATAATCTAAATAGTTATACACTCTATTATACATTATTTTTTCTAAAATTTTTGAAAATATAGATAAAATAGAAATAGGTCGATAGTTACTCTGGACATATTTTCGCGTCACGGTAAGGAAGGAGGCATCAACTTCCTGGTTGAATGCACTTCTGCAGTGCTCTGTGACAAGACCGTTAGGTCTTCTTAAATCTAAATAACAAAAAAAAAAAAGAAAAAAAAAAAAGGAAAAAAAGAATTAATGCAATCAATAATTGGTAATAAAAAATCACTAAATACAGCTTCGATGTTTGGAACTTTTGTTGCCAATTTAGGACCAATTGTAACAAAAATCTCACGAGCTAATAAAGAGCTTTGGCTCAAAAATACATTTGTTATCAACTTTAATGACTTGAGGAAGTAAACCTGAGCAGGATTTTGTTTTAGGATATGAAAAAAGCAATTTTTTTCATATCCTAAAGCTAAATTTATCAACTTATCTGCATTATTGTTAACGAAGTCATTCACAGTGTTATAAAACATGGTCTGAAAGTGAAATAAAAGTGATTAAACTTTTTGAGGAGACTCTAGGGGAGGAAAATGTGAGAATTGAACGAGCGCATCGTAGCGGACGCCGAGATGCAAAAACACCACGCACAATTATTATTAAGCTGTTAAACTACAAAGATAAGGTAAAAATTTTAAAAAATCCTTCTAAATTAAAGGGTGAAAATATCTACATAAACGAAGGTTTTTGCTTCGAAACGAACTTTATAAAAAAAGATCTTACAGAAAAAATGAAAATTGAGCGGCAGCTGGGAAAATTTGCATACATATCATATGATAAGCTGAGTTTATTACTTTTCTTTTAACTATTGCTAACTATTTTATTAACTATTTTGCGTTTATTTATATATGTTTTACTTTAAAATGGAGAAAAACTTTATAATTAAATTTCTAGATGAAAATGTCGCACCCAGTGACGTCGATGACTCTAATAACTTTTATCAAAAAATATTTGAAAGCCAATACTATACAGTTATTGAATCTTCTCAATATCTTCAAAAAAATAAAAATAGTTTTTCAATTTTAAACATTAATAATCGAAGTTTAAATAAAAATTTTGAAAATCTTAGGTTTTTGTTGGATGAATTAAAACACGATTTTAAAAATATTTGTCTAACGAAAACTTGGTGTAAGCGTGGTGAAACAAATGCCCAATTTGAACTAATTAATTACTATCAGTTCACCAACCATGTGGTTTTGGTGTTGGTGGGGGCGTATGTGTTTTTGTTCACAACTCAATTAGTTATAATTTACGCCACGATCTCTGTGTAAATGAAAAAGATTGTGAGTCATTATGCATTGAATTAATAAATAAAACCGCAAAAAAAATAATTATAAATGCCACAAATAGACCTCCATCGACTAGCTTAAAAAAATTTAAAACTAAACTTAAACCATTCTTAACAAATATAAATAAAACACGAAGTCATGCCTACTTAGTTGGGGATTATAACATAGACCTAATAAACTATGCTTCCAATAATAATGTTAACTATTTTATAATTACTCTTCAAAATAATTTAAATCCGTCAATAAACAAGCCAACGAGAGTGACTAACAACTCTTCTACACTTCTTGATAATATAATAACTAATAACCATCTTGATAACCGTCTTTACACAGGCATAATCAAAACTGACTTTTCGAATCATTTCCCAACATTCCTAGTTACTAACAATATATTATTTAACAGTTTCCTTCTCAATCCATTATATTTAGGCGAGAGATCAATGAAAACTCGGTAAAAAAATTTCAAAATCTTTTAAAAGACAACGTTGATTGGAATTTGGTATTGCAGTCACATGACGTTAACAACGCATATGACCTATTTTTAAATCAATTCTGCAAGCAATATGATCAAGCATTTCCTGAAAAAAAAATTATTGTAAATACCAAAACTGTTTTAACTCCATGGATGTCTGACGGGTTACTAAAATCTTCAAAAAGAAAACAAAAGTTATATGATAAGTACTTGAAAAAAAAACTTATAAAAACGAAATGACATATAAAAATTATAAAAATATGTTTGAAAAAACAAAAAGGGACTCAAAAAAGCTTTATTATGCAAAAGCTATTAAGTAAAGCCACCGGAAACACTAAGTAAAGCCACCGGAAACACTAAAAGTAAAGCCACCGGAAACACTAAAAGTAAAGCCACCGGAAACACTAAGTAAAGCCACCGGAAACACCTGGTCCTAATTTGTCATTAAAAATTCCTATGAATTCAGCACCATTTGAATCATATTTTAAAAATTTCCGATAAAGTTATGGATGAACCTAATTTAAAACTAATTGAATTGCAAACCGCCTTTTTTTACCTTAAAACTAACAAAAGTGCTGGATTTGATAAAATTAACGTTAATGTTGTAAAATCTGTATATAATATGATAGAACCCTCGTTATTTCACATATTTAATCTTTCGTTTAAAACAGGTATCGTCCCTGAAAAACTAAAAATTGCACGAATCACGCCAATATTTAAGTCTGGAGATGACTCAAATATCTCTAATTATAGGCCTATATCTATTTTACCTTGTTTTTCAAAATTACTTGAATGTACAATAGGCTTTTAAATCACTTATCAGAAAACGACATTCTATTCTATGCATGTATTCAAAACAATTTAGTTGAAGCATGCAGTGATTGAACTAGTAAATCAAATATCAGGTGCATTCAGTAGTAACTACTTTACCTTAGGAGTTTTCATTGATCTGTCAAAAGCTTTCGATACCGTTAATCATAACATACTAATAAAAAAACTTGAACGCTATGGTGTAAAAAATAACAATTTACTTTGGTTCAAAAGTTATTTGGCCGATAGAAAACAATTTATAGTTTATGAACAAAAACAAATACTTCCGGCTGCCGTAAATTGTGGGGTTCCCCAGGACTCTATTTTAGGACCACTGTTGTTCCTAGTGTATATTGATGATTTAAATTTAGCAACAGACCTATTAAGTTGTATTCTTTTTACAGATGATTCCAATCTTTTTTATTCCCACAGTGATATTAATACACTATTTGAAACAACAAACGAACAATTATTGAAAGTTAATGAGTGGTTCAAAAGTAATAAACTTTCTCTAAATGTGGATAAAACCAAATTTATTTTGTTCCACAAAGTTAATAAATCAAAAAATATTCCCATCAAATTGCCTAATCTAATAATAAATAACACTAACATTAAAAGAGAAAACTCAGTAAATTTTCTAGGCGTAATCTTAGACGAACATTTACGTTGGAGTTTACATATAAAAAGTATTGAAAATAAAATATCAAAAAATTTAGCAATGATATATAGGACTAAACCATTTTTAAACAGCAGTTTTTTAAAAAGTTTATATTTCTCTTTTATTCATTGTTATTTAATTTATTGCAATATTGCATGGGCAAGTATAAACCATACAAAATTAAAAAAATTGTACTGTAAACAAAAACACGCGTGCAGAATAATTTTTGGAGCTAATAGAACTCTACCTTGTGAGCCTCTTCTGCGTATACTTGGAGCATTAAATATATATAAAATCAACTTACACCAAGTTTTAATGTTCATGTATAAAACAAATATATGATTATCTCCTAAAATATTTCAACCCTATTTTGACAAAATGGTTCATAAATATCCAACAAAATTTTCAAATAACAACTTTGTTGTCCCAAAATATAATTCAAAACTAACTTCATATTCAGTTCTTTATCGTGGACCTTACTTGTGGAAAATGTTTCCCAAAATTGTAAATATACATAAAACTAGTATAGAGCAATTTAAAAATGAATCAGAACAGGCATTCTTACTTATGGATTTTAATATATCCGATTTTAAATGTTTTTTTTTAATTAAATAAATAGTGTGTTAACTATAGATATTTAAATATTACGGTTTTTGTAAATACGTGAGAATAGGACTCGGTGATAAGGCTAAATTAGTCTTCTTCTTGCCCTGCCAATATTTATTTTTATTTATGTGCTTTGAAACTGTATATATTATTTAACGGCAAAAAAAAACAGATTAACTTTTTGACCCAGGAAAACCTTTTGGTGGAATGATAGCCCACACTATGGGGATCACTTAGATATAAGTATCAAAATCAGATTACAACGTCCTTGCAAGTTATTTATATGTGAATTTTTATCCCAACAAACACAAAACAAGTTTCAAATATTTAATAAACGTATTAATACGTATTAAAACGTATTATAGACGCGTTGAACTAGTCTTGTGTTTACTAAGATATTTTATTGATTGCACAAACATGCGAAATGACAGCTTATTTTGCTTTTTACTGTAGTAAAAATCTCCAATTTACATCAATATAAACAATGAAAGCAGTATTTTTGAAGTTATGCAAGTAACAAACATAAAGTATATTCACAAAAAAACGGTTTCTTTTACATATGAAACAAATTTTAAAATAATTCATTCTTAAATGATTATTGGGCCTTACGTACCTTTGTTAATGTATCTGAAAGTTGTGATGCATTGCTTTTGTTGTCTATTTTGAGTAAAACCCATGAGCTTAGTCATCTCTGTGAACATAATCTTTCACATTGAAAAATATTGCATAAACCTTGGGTGTTACAGACACATTTTGCAATGCCAGAAAAGGCACTCTGAATGCTTCAATTATTTGTAGGTAGTTTGAACCACGGTTTCATCCAAAACAGCCAGACATTACCACATTGAATTTTTGAAAAGTATCAATGAATGGGATAGCTGCATAGCATGAATGTTTCTCAGCAATTGATTGAAGAATATACTTGAAGAAAAACTTGATGTAGCGCAGAAAAAAGGTGATTAGAAACTTCAATTAGGAGATGCAATTCCATGGGAAGAAAAAACTTCAAAACCAAAGTGTCTTCAGTTAATTTAAATATTGAAGAATTTACAAGATTTTTGTATTCATGATTATTTCTGGTATTGGAACCTGCTGACTTAAAGAGTGAGATATTTTTTTTAGAGACTCAAAAGTCTTCAGTTTTCCTTGATTTACATGTTCCTTCAAAACCAGATTTACACCAGATGCAGAGATGTGCACTTGAATGTACTTGAAGCCCACAAATAATGTTTTTAAGTTTTAGATCTTAGGACAGAACAAATTCCTGGTCTTTCAAACTAATCAACTTAAATACTTGCAAAACATTTGTTTTGCAAGTATTTAACTTGAAGCTCCTCAGAGACAGCAATAATGAGTTGTCGTTTGACACCAGTATCCTTAAAAATCTTGCTTTTGCAGGTGAGTTTTGCAGGGGAAATGCTAGGTTCATGATTTAATTTTATAATTCCAAGACTAAATTTCAGGAACCCACCTCTGTCAATTCCAACATTTACAATGTGATTTTTTGACGTTCTCATAGCTATGATTTCATTTTTAAGCATATGGAAAAGCATTTTAAGCATTTTTAAGCATATGGTCCTTGCATTGTATGACAGTCCTCACACATCCATCGTGATCTTGAATTGATAAACTTGTGAAATAATGAACAAACAGCATGCTAATTCATCAAATTTTATGGGGTAATTTTTCTCAACAATCTATTGTGATGTTGACTGATTATTAGTAGCTAACCTCTTGATGCCATTGTTTGAAAGGCCTGTGTTTGCTTGAACTTTAGCAAGGTCTTTTACACTTATTGATGAATTTGGAGGGAAAGGTTGTCTAGCTGATGACAAACCTATAAAGAATGCAAAATGTTAAAAGTTTAACCTGTTGTTAATTTGAACTATAAAAAACTAAATACTTAAACTCATACCTGGTGTTACTGGAAGCATTCTTCCACCATAAGGTTGACTTAATCAAAATATTCCATATTGAGAAGGAGATTTATTTAAAACAACAAGAGTTGCAACTCATTCTCATGCTATACGATCCTTTGTTGCAACAGCAACAAAATTATTTCTTATAACGCCTTTTGTGCAGTTGTAAGGCAATCCTCTGCCAATAATTGAAAAACAACCTAAGCATCTTTTTCTGCTAAGAAGGTTTCTAGCTGCTAAACTTTGTGCGAATTCAATATTCATTTGATTATTATTTCTCAGTTTTCCAATTGAACAGATCAACTTATACAATGATGGTAGTGTGATGCCATCTCCACTTTCCTATCTTCTCTAACAAGAGCGACATTTTTCATAAATTCCAAGTGGAACTTTAGCATCATTAAAATCAAATTTTTCTTTTAGAATAATCTAACATTTTTCTTTTAGGTTTCATGTTAACTCTCGTTAAAGTTAACTGAGGCAAAAAAAAAGAAAGAAACAGTTTTCTTGCATTCTTCGTCGTTTTTAGCAGTATTTGGTATTTTCGGTAAAATTGGATGCACACAGTTTAGCTCCAGAAAATTCCCAGAATTTAAAAGTAAAAATTTTTCGAAAATAGTTTATGTCATGATTAAATACGTTTCATATCAATTTAAATAGTTTCTAAAAATAATCATATCTTAGGGCAGTAGAAATACAAAATAAAATCCCAGTGAACACAAGACGTGTTTGACACGTCTATAATACGTTTTAATACGCATAGCCGTAACCACAATTTTGATATTAGGGAGGTCTATGGTACTTTTAAAGGAGGGAAGAAATAAAATATTTATTAAAAATATTTTATATATATATTTTTTCTAATAAATTTTAATTTAAAATTTTTTTGGGGGTGGTCAAGGCTCCTTGCCTCCAGGTGGTTAAGGGTCTGAAACGTATTAATACATTTCTTAAACGTTTAAAACACGTTTTGTGTTAACTGGGATGAAAATTCAAATGTAAATAACTTGCCGGACATTGTAATCTGATTTCGATACTTTTATCTAGGTGATCCCCATAGTGTGGACTATCATTCCAACAAAGAGTTTTCCCGGGTCAGGAAGGTAAGATTAAAACCTGTTTACAAAACTGTGCATTATTCGAATAGGCGTACGAATACTAAACCTGCAACAGAAATATTTTATTTAACGCGAAAAAACTATATAAATTTAATTTACAAATATATAAGTTTACGTGACGCTGTGAATTTACGATGTCGAAAATCAAATAAAAAGTGTATTCAAAATCCGTCTGCAAGAGATTTTTTTTTTGTAAAATATTATGTTTTACTACGATATATATTAACTTACTTAAATAAAGATAAAATAAAGGTGCAGTGGAGTGTACATACATTCACTAATTTAAATATAATAATTCGTCAGCTATGAGGATGGACTACTTTTTATTAGTCTCAAAAATAAAACATTAATTGAAATAAAATGTGCTATTCCACAGGGTTCTATACTTGGTTTACTACTTTTTTTAGTATATATTAATGATTTAAAAAAAGCTTTTGATCTTATAAGCATCATGTTTGCTGACGATACCAATTTATTTTTATAAGACAAAGACATAAACAAAATTTTAATAAATATGAGTAGGAAACAGATACAAACTTCAACTTGGTTCAAATACAATAAGCTAACCTTAAATATTTACAAAACAAAATGGTTTCTTTTCCGTTTCTCAACAAAATAACGTCTTTTATGAAAAGATTTGCCTAAACTTTTTATCGATAGAGTAGAAATCAAAGAAAATTGCTTTATTAGTTCCTTGGTATTTATCTTGATGAAAATCTGTCCTGGAAAACTCATACTGATTATATATCAACAAAAGTTGCAAAAAAATTGGAATCCTTTATAAAACTAGAAATTACTTAAATAAAAATAATTTATTCATAGCTATATAAACTATGCCAATATTGACTGGGAAAGTACAGGTACAAGGAAGTTACAACGTCTTTATCAACACCAGAAAGATGATATACGCGTAATATATTTTTCAATTCGTTTTTCAAATACAAAACCCTTATTCAAAGATATGAATCTTCTTTTTTTAATTTCAAATTTAAATTTAAACTTTTAAAGCGATTTAAACTAAAGTATTAATAAAAAAACTAAAACTGCTTAAAATAATTTTCATTCTCAAAATAAAGTTATGACAACATCCCAATATATTGAATAAACTTTGAAAAGTCCTTTTTTTTAAATTAAAAGACTGCTTGCCCGAGCCAAAATCATCTTTGATGTATCCACACTTCACTGCACTTATCCCCAGATAGTCAGTCTATATATATACACAAGACTGCGCCGATCACTTTTTTTTTAAATTTATATTTTGCCGTTTTAAAATATTACAATAACCAGATATATTTTACAATTTCTACATTAGTAATGACAGGACTTCGAAAAGATCACGAGGATCTTGTCATAAAGCCCTTTACAATATATGGCTAATTTTTGATAAAAATACAATGTCTGTAGTGAAATAATACAACACTTTTATGCAAAAATATTTAAAAACGAAGACAAAATGTTAAAAAGCCAAGGTAAAATGTTAAACCAAATAATATACAGAACAAAAAAAACAAAAAAAAAAATAAAGATTAAAAATATATCAAGATGTTTTCAATTAAAAATGTAATTTTTTTAAGTTTCTGTTAGGATGAAGCAAAAGTCAGTTTGGTACAAAAATCAAAATTTGGTAAGACTATTTATCACTAATTAGTCATTCGACGAATGTACACTCCACTCCGGTAGATTACTTTTAAAATTATAAAAAATCTGTTTTTTAAATTTTCAATAAATTGAAAGATTTTTCTCTTTTTATATTAAACGTGCGAGTAGACTATAGCTAAATATAGTCTATTCGTACGTAAAAAAACTTGCGAATAAAAACTCCGTTTAAAAAGTCATAGTTGAAATTTCAACTATAACTTTTTGCAAGAAAAGTTCAACTTCGAAACATTTATCAAATCAAGCAATACGACAATGAAAGTTAATTCAAACAAAAGTGAGGTGCAAAATGGTTTCAATAGTCCACAAAATAATCGATGTGTTAGCATTGATAAAATTAGCGTGAATGCAATTAAAGCAGCCTTCAATGCGATTCAGCCTTCAATGACGATTTATCAAATGTACGAAAAATGCAGGGTAAAATATCTTCTGACAATATTGAGTTAAAATTAAAAAGCGTTGATATTGAAGACCGTAACAGAAGAAACAATTTAAGAATTGACGGGGTCGTTGAAAATAATGAAGAAAAGAATTGGGAAATCACAAAAAAAAAGGTAAAGCAACTATTTAAAGATAATCTTGGTATTGAAAAAGATATTATAATTGATCGGGCTCATCGAGTGGGAGTAGCTAATGATAAACGAGAGCGAACAATTGTCTTGAAGCTCCGGGATTACGAGGACAAAAAAACAATTTTGGAAAGAGCAACAAAATTAAAAGGAACTAATATCTTTCTAAACGAAGATTTTAGTTTTACCACGCGAAAAATTCGAAAGGAACTTTTTGATCAGGCGAAGATACATCGTCAAAATGGCTATTTTGCAAAAGTTGTTTACAACAAACTGATTGTTCACGAATTTCGAGAAAACACCCGCAACACAGATGTTATTCCGACATGCGTAAACGAGTAAGCGTTTTGAGTAATTTCGTTTTTAATTATATTAAATATTTTTAAATTATACATTTTTAAAAAATGGCAGCGCTTTTTCCACAGAAATTAGATTTTCACAATTTAAATTTAGACTTTTTTGAGGACAACTTTATAAATAACCTATCAGAAGAAAATATAAGTATTTTTCAAGAAACTCAAAGGAACTTAATTAACACACCGTATATTGATCCTTTTGAATTTAAAGTAATAGCAGATGATGGCTCATTTTCTGTATTACACATAAACATTAGAAGCATGCAGCAAAATTTTGATAAACTTAAAGAATTTTTAAATATTTTAAACTACACGTTCGACATCATATCTATTTCAGAGACTTGGCATGATACAGAAAGTTCTCTTGAATTAAATTCTAATTATATATTACCATTTTATAAACTAATAAGTCAATCAAGAGGAAATGGGAAAAAAGGAGGAGGATTAGGAATTTATGTTTTAGAAAAATATGCTTTCAAGATAAAAAATATACTATGCTTTTCAAATGATAATTATGAAAGCCTTTTCATTGAAATTATTAATAAAAAATACCGAAACATTTTAGTTGGATGTGTTTATCGTCCACCAAGTGGAAAAATAAAAAATTTCGAAACTTTTATTAAAAATACGATTATGAAAATAAATAAAGAAAATAAGACATTATATATAACTGGTGACATAAATCTTGATGCTCTTTCTAACACAAAATTTCCAAAAATAAAATCTTTTTTTGATATGCTTTTTAAATTTAATGTCTTGTCAACTATTAATAAACCAACGCGAGTAACAAAAACCTCTGCAACAGCAATAGACAATATTTTTATCAATAATTATTTAGAAACGACATTTGAAACCGGTATATTTTTGACAGATATTAGCGATCATTTCCCGATATTCATAAAAATAAAAAACTTTAAATCTATGTCTGATTGTCATTCAAAAATTATACATTTAAAAAAACGAAATTTAAAATTGAGTAACACTAATAAATTAACAAGTAGACTAAAACAAGAAACATGGAACAACGTATATAAATGTAAAGATACTAATGAAGCTTACAATGCCTTTTTAAGTACATTTTTGGAGTACTTTAATGAAACCTGTCCAAAAGAGATAATAACAGTTAAGTCAAAAGCAATTGCTAATCCGTGGATGGATAAATCGTTATTAAAGTGCTCAAAAAAAAAGCAAAAACTTTACAATAAATTTTTGAAAAATAGAAACAATGATAATGAAAAAAATTACAAAAATTATAAATTTTTTTACCAAGATCTCATTAAAAATGCAAAAAAAAAATATTACAGTAATCAAATTAACAAATGCAAATTTGATAGCAAAAAAACATGGTCCATCATTAATCTCTTAATGGGAAGAGAAAAACTAAATTCACCTTCTCTTCCTAAACGAATTGTTATTGAAAATAACGATATATTTTGTCAAAAACTAATTTCAGAAGAATTCAATAAATATTTTACAAATATTGGTCCAAATCTTGTAAATAAAATTGTACCAACATCTGTATCATTTAAAACCTATCTTAAAAACACGAATAACGTTACCATGCTTGATTATGAATTAGGCTATGAAGAATTAGAGGCAGCCTTTGCCTCCTTAAAAAAAAAAAAGGCTCCAGGATTTGATGAGATATCTAGTGATATAGTTATTGCAAACAAACACAGTCTTAATAGACCCCTGTTTCATATACTTAAGCTCTCATTAAATTCTGGGATATTTCCGGATGTACTTAAATTGGCAAAAGTAATTCCATTATACAAACGTAATGATCATTCTGACATTACAAACTACAGGCCTATATCAATACTTTCTGTATTTTCAAAACTCTTCGAACGTGTAGTTTATAATAGAATCTATGATTACTTCATTAAAAACAATTTTTTTTACCCAAATCAGTTTGGCTTTCAAAAAAATCTCTCTACAGAGCATGCAATCATTGAAATAGTAAATCAAATAACTAATGGTTTTGAAAATAATAAATTTACTTTAGGAGTGTTTCTTGATTTATCAAAAGCATTCGATACAGTGGACCATTGCATTCTATTAGATAAATTAAGGCATTACGGAATAATAAATAAAAGTTATTATTGGATTAAAAGCTATCTTACAAACAGAAAACAATATGTAAATAATGTCCGATCTGGAGTATTAAATGTCTTATGTGGAGTCCCGCAAGGATCGATTCTTGGTCCACTTCTTTTTCTAATATATATAAATGACTTTTGTAATGCATCTTTAAAAATGAACTCGGTCATGTTTGCAGATGACACAAACTTATTTCTCACCAACAATGATATCAAGAAATTATATGCAGACATGAATATTGAACTGTGTAAAGTAAACAACTGGTTTAAGGCAAACAAACTCTCACTTAACGCTGAGAAAACAAAGTATATACTATTTCACAAAAAAACACAAGAAGAAAATCTTCCTCTCAAGTTGCCTAACCTATCTCTAAATGATAAACTAGTAAATAAGCAATCCATTATAAAATTCTTAGGAATCATTGTTGATGAAAAATTATCCTGGTTTCCACATATAATATATATCCAGTCAAAAATCACCAAAATAATAGGTTTGATGTATCGAGTTCGCTCCTACGTCAATAAAAATAGTCTTAAATTAATCTACTTTGGGCTAATTCATAGCTTCATCAGCTATGCAAACATTTCATGGGCAAGTACTCAAGCGGCAAAGATTAAAAAAATTTATAGTCTACAAAAACATGCCTGCAGAATCATTTACTCAAAAAATAGGCGTGAACAAGCTAAGCCCTTAATGAAAGATATGAAAATGATGAATGTGTTTGAAATTAATATCTACCAGCATTTAATTTTCATGTATCGTTATAATCACAATATCTCTCCTATAAGCTTTAATAACAAGTTTAAAATAAATAAAAATGATAGCTATAATCTTAGAGCGAATATGTCCAACACATATAAACTGCCTCGGATAATAAACAAATATTCAGAGTACAGCATTCTATATCGAGGTCCAAAAGTATGGAATACTTTTCAAAAAGGATTCAAAGGCACGGTAAATTCGTTAAGTTCCTTCAAGTTTTTAACAAAAAAAGAAATTTTTAAAATATAAGAAATGTTTTTGGTTAATCATACTTTGAATAATTTCTCATAAATCTGTTTTTGTTTTATTTCTACTTTTGTTGGTTGCTTATCAATTTTATTAGCGAATTACGCGTTTTATTACGATATTTTATTGAAATTTTATTACGCATTAACATATTACGATATTTTTTTGAAATCTTGTTATAGGGGCTCTATGAAAAGATTGCGATAACGTACTGTCATCCTCATCTTCTTTGAGCCCCTATCTGTTTTACTTATTTTATTTATTGAAATTTTATATTACGAAGTTGTAAAATCTTATATTATATTAAAACAGATAAAAAAAAAAAAAAAAAAAAAAAAAAAAAAAAAAAAAAAAAAATGCTATTGAACCCTCTTTGTTTCACATTTCCTTAAAATTTAGTATTGTGTTAAAGAAATTAAAAGTTGCAAAAACTACGCTTATTTTTAAAACCAGCCTTATTTTTAAAACCACGCTTGTTTTTAAAACTGGCATTGCAATAAATAAGTCTAAATACAGATTTTTTTTCCGTTTTACCATGTTTTTCAAAATTATTAGAATGACAGACTTAATTATTTAACCGAGAACTGTTTTACAAACAATTTGGGTTCAAAATAAGTCATTTAACGGGTCATTCAGTAATTAAACTAATACATTGTGTATGTGATGGGTTCATTAATGACTGTTATGTATTAAGATTTTTTATTGATCTGCGAAAAGCGTTTGACTCTAGTTTTTTTCAAAGGTATAACCATGGTTTACTTTTGAAAAAACTAAAATTTATTGAGTATTAAATAATAACTTACTGTGGTTAAAAGATTACCTGTTAAACTGGAAGCAATACATAATATTTAAAGCAAACGAAACAGAAAAGCACATTTTAGGTTGTGTTCCCCAGGGGTCAATCCCAGAACTACTACTATTGTTACTTTGTATAAATGATTTATATTCAGCATCCAAAATTTTAAATATTTTTTTGTTCGTTGACGACGCTTTAAAATCTTTTTTATTCTAGCAATAATATAAATGATCTTATTAAAGTATTTAATGAAGAACTATTCAAAATTTATGCTGTTCCGCAATTAGAAATTTATGTTTTTCCACAAACTTAATAAGGGTGATCAAATTTTGTTAAAATTACTGTCTCTTTATGAGTAAGTCAATCATTTAAAGAGATACAACCGTTAACTTTCTTGGAATGTTGTTGTATAACAAAATTCTCACAATTTGAAATTTATGTTTTTCCACAAAACTAATAAAGGTGATCAAATTCCGTTAAGATCACCCTGTCTCTTTACGAGTAAGTCAACCATTTAAAGGGAATCAATTATTTACTTTCTTGGAGTGATGTTAGATGAAAATCTCTCATGGAGATTTCATATTAAACCTCAAAAAATATTTCAACGCTTCATCAAGTGAATCAATTTCTTAATACTAAATCTTAAAAAAATACTTTTCATTTGTTTACAGCTGTTTTACCGATTCTACTTTTGGGTGGGGAAAATTTGGGGTGGGGAAGTACCAATTTTAGTAAGATAAAAAAAATCTAAAGTAAACAAAAAAATGCATCCGGTAAAATAAAAGAGTATATTGACTGAGGGTTTTGGTTTGGGCGGTAGGATGGTTTATAAAGAAAGTTGCAACTCCAGTGATTTTATGTGAAGCATGATGACAGAGAATAGTATGAAATCCAAAAAAAATTGAAATCAAATAATATCTAAACCCTGCTCCTCAATCACATAGGATTCGACTAGTACCTAATACTTTCAAAAAATTTGTCTAAAAGTATGTCATTATAAAAAATTTTAAAAAAACGACTTCAAAAAATAACAAACTTTTTATGCAGTAAAATCTAATAATCTCATGATTATTTTTTTTAATCATAATTTCCTTTCTTTTTGAGACCTAAAATATGTGAAAAAAAGTTTTCACATATCATGTTATGTACTTTTTTTTTTTTTTTCTGGATTAAATACTTTTGTGCCAGGCTGCTTCAAATAAAATTACATTTTAGTTGCTGTAGAGTAGTGTTAGGAGTTCTGGCGTCAGAATTCTGTTCTAGTTCTAGAAATGAAGGTCTGTAGTAAGAAACCGGCTCTGGCCATAAATGCAACGTTGGTAAGGAAAGAGGCGTGAACTTCCTGGTTAAATGCTATTTCGAGGTGCTCTGACGCAAAACCATAAGGATTTCTTCGAGCACTTTATTAAAAAGTTTAAAAAAATAAAATAATTATGAACCACCCTATTGGACACTACTTTAATGAAAAGAAATGTTAATCTAAAACTTTTTAAAGAAGAGATTAATTTCGGTGAATATAAGTTAGTACAATTTATAAAAAAAAATTATTAAATTAAATTTCGAGCAACATAACCAAAACAAATAATAGCAATTACCACGTTAATAGGGAGATGATAATAGGAGGCATTATTTATGTCGCGAGCAAAAAGCTTATATGAGTAACACTTATTTCTTATTTTTTATATCACACCAAGCAATTAACAATGATAATATCGCATTGAATAAATTTTTTATATTGAAACTGAAGGCTTTTCTTTTTTTTTCTTTATGAACGGTAATGTTTGCACAGCCGTGTAAATTATTAGATCAGGTGTTTTTGAAGTAAAATAAAAAAGTGAAATAAAAAATGCAAAATGAAAGAAAATAAAAATATAAATGTTTTTGTTAAAAAGGTAAATTAATTAACGAAAAAGTTAATTAATAACCATCTGAAAAATTATTTAAAGTAAACAAAAAAAAAAAAAAAGAGAAAGAATTTCAAATAAAAAACAAATAATTACTTACATGATAAGAATTTAAACAAAGAAAAAAGAAAGAAAAAAAAAGAAAGAAAGAAAAGAAAAAAAAGTAAGCTAATAAAAAGAAAGAAAAATTAAAAAATAAGAAAGAAAAGTTGCAATACTTTTTTTTTATAACCATTTGTTTTTTTGTTTTTTTGTCTTACTAGTGTTATTATTATTCTTCACATTATATTTTTATGTTTTAGAGAGCTTAATAAAAAAGATTAGCATCAGTCGCCAGAATATACATCGTCGTTGTTTATCATCGTCATAGGAATACATCGTCGTTGTTTATCATCGTCATAGGAATACATCGTCGTTGTTTATCATCGTCATAGGAATACATCGTTGTTCTTTATAATTTATAATCATTAAAGTCATTATTGCAAGGACTTCACTACACCTTTCCAAGATGTAATTGAGAACATAAAAGTTGTAGTTAAGATTTTGTAATATGTAATTGAAAAACGCAACATTTAATATTGATTTTTTAATATGTAATTAAGAATTCATAACTATGAACAATGCTTACAAAGCTAAAAGGTTGTTATAAAAGTCTACTTGAACATGAATTTAACCAAGTCAATCTTAAATTTATCAAACTTAGCATTTGTATGCATCGGTAATAAAAATGGAATTGGAAGACCATTTTGATATATGCCAATACACTTTGAGCCAAAAATCCGTGTGAACATTTATTTCACCATATTTCACACATCCATTTTTGGAAGAACCAGAATTGTCCAATTTGTCTGCATGAAATACATACAATTTAACAAGCTGCAATAAAAAATTACATTTTATCTTCAACAAGTGACAGAAAAAGAGCTATTTAATTGGCTGAGCAAAATGACGATAAGGTGACTTTTGCGCAAACTTTAGGTGACAAATATAAGACAGCATTCAATTGAGTTTGCAGCGGAAATTCAAATTTTATCAGAAAAGATACTTTTAAGCCATAAATATTGACCGAAGATCAAATCGAAGAAACATTAAAATGGATTAAAAGCGACTGTCAATTGACATTGCTGGCCATTCAAACAAAGATATTAAAACAGTTTGATACAAGTGTTAGCACAGCAACAATGGCTAAATATCTCAAAGAGAGATTTTTTCATTAAAAAAAATGCACATTGAGCCTTCTAAAATGAATAGTAATGAAAACAAAGAAAAAGATTTAATTATGTTCAAACATCAAGGAGCATATCACAAGTGGTCGTCAGATGGTTAGATGAAACAATTTTAAACCTTTTTTTACAGTAAAACGCAAGGTCGCGCCAAACAAGGAAGAAGAGCAATAAGGTAAATATCTGCTTTAAAAGTTTCAAAAATACATTTGATTGCATATATTTCAACAACAAATGTCCTCATGATAGAAACTCGCAGCGGAATAATTAAAGCAGATTCTTGTAACGAGTGAATGTTAGTTTTGTCTAACCAATGGGTTACATCTGGGAATCGTTTAAAGGATTTGTCACCGTAACAGAAAATGCTTTTTGTAACGTTCGTTTAGAAAGAGTGTTTAAAAATACACCAGCTTAGTTATTACTTTTGGGACCCAACAGTCCAATGTTAAAACCGGTGGAAGCAATCTGGTTCAAAATTAAACGTAATGTTAAAAACTTGATTCGAATTTCACCTGCACTAGGTGTTGGGGATTAAGGAGCAACAAATGAAATATTTAGAAAAAATTGATAGATAAATAAAAACATCTTATTATATTAAATGAGCAAATATAGACTTTACTTTATTGGCAAAAGTAACCAATCAATATATAGGTTTAACTTTATTGGTAAAAGTAACCAATCAAGATATAACTTTTTTGGTAAAACCGCATTTATATTTGTGCAGCATAAAATTAAATATGAAAATTTAAGTGTTAATTATCATATTTCTACAAAAAAAAAACATTATTATTAATAGATAT
Organism: Hydra vulgaris; assembly: GCF_038396675.1. Lineage (NCBI taxonomy): Eukaryota > Metazoa > Cnidaria > Hydrozoa > Anthoathecata > Hydridae > Hydra > Hydra vulgaris. The sequence continues at coordinate 33,594,484 of NC_088930.1, forward strand.
TGTTATAATAATAATAAAATCAATTTAATATTGTTTATACTTATTTTATTTACAGTTAGCTGGATGTGTTTTTAGTTGTTGGATGTCTTGTTATTTTATTTACCTTATATATTATTGCTGAAATTAATAGTAGTAGCCCATACCTGTTTGTTTGAAACAAAACTCACGGCATTACACCCGAGCTATCGAGGAGTCCACCGCAAAACGCACTCACATTCTATATACTAAAATCTCTGATCTATCAAAACATTTGACCAATTGAAAGTTTTGAATATATATATATATATATATATATATATATATATATATATATATATATATATATATATATATATATATATATATATATATAAATATATATATATATATATATATAAATATATATATATATATAAATATATATATATATATATAGATATAAATATATATAAAAAAATTTAAAACAACAGAAAATAATAAATATCCAAAAACAAAATAATTTATTTGAAATTTTCGCTGGATAAGAGGCACCAGTATCATCAGCATATAATATAATTACAAAAATTGTGACCGTTAAATAATAACAAAAAAATTTTATGTTTTGACGTCACCTTTATAATCTTTTACTTAAGTATGAAAAAAATGAAGTCCAAAAATTTGTTTTAACATATTGTCCATTGTCCAAATTCATACCACCGTACATTGGAGAACATTGATGTTTTTGTATCTCCAATGCTCCACGGACTTTTCTTTCAAATTTTTTATCCTCAACTTTAAGTGTTTCTGCTTTATCCCATTCAATATCCTCATTGCAATTTACTTTATGCAAAGCTAATGCAGACTGGTTTAACTTGCCTTCAGTCAAAAAATTTTAGTGTTGTTGAACCCTTGTTCGTATTCGAAGTTTTGATTCACCAACTTTTAAGCATTTGCACTTAATTAAATAGGTTCCAGGTTGGCGTGATAATTTTGATTTATTTTTAGACCTTAATAGCGTTTTAAGGTTAGCATTTGATTTTAAAACAGTTCTGTACCAGCTTTTCTGAATATTCTTCTAAGTCTGGGAGATATTATTGGTATCCATGGTAAAGAGGTTGTAGGAAGGTTATTAGAGTTTGATAGAATTTCATTTTTATTTAAAAATATTTAATACTTTTTTTCATACTTAAGTAAAAGAAGCCATTATAAAGGTGACGTCAAAATTTAAAATTTTGTTGTTGTTATTTAACGGTCACATTTTTTGTAATTATACTACATTATATGCTGATAATGCTGGTGCCTATAATCCGGCGAAAATTTCAAATAAATTATTTAGTATTTAGAGAATTCGTATTATCTGATATTTTTAACTAGTTTATATATATATATATATATATATATATATATATATATATATATATATATATATATATATATATATATATATATATATTTTATATATATATATATATATATATATATATATATATATATATATATATATATATATATATACATATACATATATGTATATATATTTATATATATACATATATTTGTTGAACTTAATTAAGACGGCAGCGTATAAACTTTTTTGTTTTAAATATATGTATGTATGTATGCATGTATGTATGATGTATGTATGTTTGTATGTATGTATGTATGTATGTATGTATGTATGTATGTATGTATGTATGTATGTATGTATGTATGTATGTATGTATGTATGTATGTATGTATGTATGTATGTATGTATGTATGTATGTATGTATGTATGTATGTATGTATGTATGTATGTATGTATGTTTGTATGTATGTGTGTATGTATGTATGTATGTATGTATGTATGTATGTATGTATGTGTGTATGTATGTATGTATGTATGTATGTATGTATGTATGTATGTATGTATGTATGTATGTATGTATGTATGTATGTATGTATGTATGTATGTATGTTATTCCTAGATTTATCAATTGAAGAGTTTGAAAGAGCCTTCAAATCTCTTAAAAGGAAACAAAGCAATTGGTGCGGATGGAATAAACGGGAACATAATTATAGATTGCTATGAAAGTTTGAAAGATGTTCTATTTGAAGTTTTCAAAACATCTAAACAACAAAGGGCTTTCCCTCATCTATTAATTATTACCAAAGTTATCCTGATTTATAAAGACCGAGAAAAATCAAACGTCAATAATTATCATCCAATTTCTATCCTTCCTACGTTTTCAAAAATATTCGAAAAAATCATCTTTGAAAAGACATACAACTGATTTCAAATAACTTAATATATAAAAATTAATTTGGCTTTAAAAAAAATAGTTCAACTGAACTAGCCATTACTCAGTTTACACGCGAAGTCTCAAATTCTTTTGCTAAATCACAATATACACTTGGTGTTTTTGTCAATTTATCAGAGACTTTTGATACAGTCAATCATGATATCTTACTTAAAAAACTTGAGTTCTACGGAACAACTGGTAATTGATCAAATGGTATAAAAGCTACATGTCAAATAGAAAGCAATTCGTCTACCAGAGAGAAGAATTGCTTCCTTTTTGATATTCAAAATAAAACATTAATTGAAGTAAAATGTGATGTTCTACAGGGTTCTATCCTTGGTCCACTTCTCTTTTTAGTATACATCAACGATCTAAATAAGGCCAAACAAAGGCATTAACAAAAAATTTTTAAATATAATTAAAGAACTTTTACAAATTTCTACTTGGTTTAAATGCAATAAACTAACTTTAAATATTGACAAAACTAAGTGGATTCTTTCCCACTCCTCAACAAAAAAAACGTTTTTTGCCTTATGATTTACCTAAACTTTATAATGATGAAGTAGAAATATAAAAAGATTCAGTTTTAAAATTCCAAAGTATTTATCTTGACGAAAATATGACATGGAAAACTCATATTAATTATATATCAACAAAAGTTACAAAAAGTATTGGAATCCTCTATAATGCCAGAAATTATTTAAATAAAAATAATTTAAAAAAACTATACTATTCAGATATTCATAGCTACATAAACTATGCAAATATTGCCTGGAGAAGTAAAGGTAAAAGTAAGTTACAATGTCTTTACGCCATCAGAAACATACAATGCGAATAATATATTTTTTAAATCACTTTTCAAACACAAAACCTCTATTCAAAGTTATGAATGTATTATACGTTTATGAACTTAACTTGTATAATACTTTATGTTTTACGTTTTGTTGTATGAACAAGCCTTTATTAAATGTTTTTAGAGATCTATTTACCTTTAAAGTAAAGAGTAAATATAGTTTGCGAAAAAATAAATATTTAAAAGAACCCTTTTGTCAAACAAAGTTTAATCAAGTTTGTATGGATTATCAAGCTCCTTATCTCTGGAACAAAATTGTCCAGCCTAATTTATCATATTTCAGATTCATCTGTCCCTTTTTCTATTTTAAAAACAAATTAAAGAATATTATTTTTTCAACGGATAATATATTGAAATATTTTTGAGATATTTTAACCATTTATTATTTCTAATGTTTTGGATTATCATTTTGTTATAAACTGTATTATTTTATATTATATTTATATTGTAGTTTTTATATGGTTTCGGTGACACGATTGATATAATCTTCTTCTAATTCCAAGTTTATATGTTTATATTACATGCAAATCACGACATGTAAATAATGAAAACTAAAAAAAACTAAAAATATATATATATATATATATATATATATATATATATTATATATAAATGTAAACATATATATGTATGTATATATATATATATATATATATATATATATATATATATATATATATATATATATATATATATATATATATATATATATACAAAAGTGTATATATTTACAGGGTGCGGAAAAAGTTCCCGTACAAAAAAATAAACAGCAAAAATAGCAAAAGTTCCTGTACAAAACGAGAAACAAATTACACTTTAATTTAAAACAAAATAATACTAAAAAATACTAAGGAATACAAAAGAATACTTAAAACACACAATATATTGAAAGAAAACACCATACAGAAAATTTTTTAAATTATACTTTTGTACGGGAACTTTTTCCGCACCCTATATATATATATATATATATATATATATATATATATATATATATATATATATATATATATATATATATATATATATATATATATATATATATATATATATATATATATATATATATATATATATATATATATATATGTGTGTGTGTGTGTATATATACATCTAAAAAAATACTAGAGATTAGGGTGAACGTAGGTTTTATAATTGGAGTGTCTAGTTAATTAATGAGCTCGCACTGCATCAAAGCAGGTTTTAAACAGAACATTCAAACAGATGCATACATAAAGTAACTTACAAATGAGTAAGCACCGAGCCATAGGTTAACTTAGTTATTAATGTGCTTAGGTAATTGCTCATAATAAGCTACGGATAGTGTGGAAAAAAAAAGAAATTTAATTATGAATGAAATTTAATTATGAAAAAATTTAATAACCCGGTCCAACCACTCCAGAAGGTACTGTTGTGGGAGCAAAAAATAAATAAATAAATAGCTCGTAGCTAGCAAAAAATTTAAAATTTTATTTTAAAAATTTATATAAGCCATTTTTACTATACTTTTTTTTGCTATAAATATATACGGCCAAAATAAAAGAGTTGAAAATGTATTTTGTTAAGGGGCAGATTGTTACCTTCGCAAAACGACACCGACGACAGCGCATATAAGCCACAGAGATATCGATATTATGGATGTAAAAGAAAAACAAACCATTTTACAAATCTCTTATTCCGATTGCAATTAATCAGCAGGTTAAATTACGCTTATATATAAACAAATATGTAATATGCAATATGTAAACAAATATGATATATGCAAATGCGAAAATTATACAACGATATATACCGGATTTTGTGTAATATAAGAAAACTTTTGTAACAATTGCAAGTCTAATTTTGCTTAAACTGTTTTGGTTTTGCACAGCAATTAACAGAAAAAATGTTATTAATAATTAAGTGAGGTATATCAAATTGGTAATATATAGGCCACTGGTGGGGATAATTGGGTCATGAGTTTGAGATATCTGGAGCGTTTAAGTAACATTTAAAAAATTGGTCTGTAATTACCCAGCTAGCTAATCGAAATATAAACTGAATCAAAAATTTGAGATAAGTTCAAAAATTATTTTTACTGTGCACCGCCGTAATCCCTGCGGATAAAAGTAAAACAAGCCAGTAACAAACAAACTTATAAGAGTATATTATGATAATAAAAATGTTTAGTAATAAGTAAAAATAGATATTAGGGTAAAGTGAGGGTGATTAGTGATTTATTAAACTTATTCTACATACGTTTTAAAAACCACTTAAAGCTTTAAATATAGGTCACTTTTTATAAAACTTTGTGAAGATGATTTCAATTATTGTTGTTTTTTTCCAAAAATTTAGATGTAGTTAAAATGTATTATTAATTATTTTATTTAAATATTATAATAGTTATTTTATATGTTATAATTAATGTATTAATTATAACATTTTATATAAATGCATTTGTGGTCTAAAAGCTCAAAAACACAAAGTGCAACATCTACTAGAGTCAAGTGGCCAAGAGCTAAGTAAACTATAGCGGCCGTGGCGCGGTGGTTGGAGGGATTGTTTTATAAGTAGGAAATCCAGGGTTCAAATCAAGCTCTGAACATGTTTTGCGCAATCGATAGAAAAGGAGTCGTAAACTTCCTAGTTAAAATCTCTTTCTCGTAAGAGAAAACATTATTTTTGACTTACCACCGAGCAACTTGTTACAACATATACATTTTACAACTTTTTTTCAAGAGTATAAAGTATAAACTAAGAAATAAGAAAAATGTTTACAAAAATATTAACATTAAAATAAGATCGTCTTAATTAAAAGTAATACCATAAATAAATTAGGTAAAACAAAAAACAATCAAACAAATCAAACAAAAAAATAATAAAATAAAAAATGCAATTAATTATAATGATTATTGTCAGCAATTATTTAATTTAGTTTTCGAACTTACAGGGTGATTAAATTAAGATTAACTTAAATTAATTACACTGTTTTTTAGATGATGTAGTGCTTTAGATAATTTTATTGATCTATTTTAAAAGAAACAAGATAAATCAACACCATCATAATAAACAGTCAACATATATTAAACACCACTTTGATTTAATGGCCCGCCATTCTCAATTGAATAAAAACTCAGTGTTTAATAAGATTGTAGAATACTTATGGTGTATTTCTTCAATAAAAGTTTGAAATTTTTTTGGAGACAGTCCACATTTTGTTTCATGCATAAACTGTAAAACTAGATGGATGTTAAGTTTGAGAATATTTAAGGTAGTCTACGTAAAAGAGGTTGACTAGAAACAGCTTTGCCAGCTTCAAATACAATTCTAACGGCATGTTTTTTCTTGCTGTACAGTTTTCTTATCTTAGTGTGATTTGTACTTGCCTATACGATATTGCTGTAAGTTAAATAACTATGAATAAAAGAAAAATTTAAATTTTCAAAGGAACCTAAAATTTAAAAATGTCTTTGCTCTATAGATTATGCCAACGTTTTTTAAAATTGATTAAAATTGTATTTTCTTAATTAGATGTAAAAAAAAAGTTTTTAATATAAAATTTTACTCATTTTATAAAAAAAAAATTTTTTTTTTAACAAAATGAGTAAATTCTTGATTTATTCATTTAAATTTTATTATTTTGCATTTTTATACCTATAATTGTTCTATAAATAAATAAAATTTTATTCTATTCCCTCATTCAGAATTTTTTTCTTCTGGATTGTTAAAGCAACAACTGAGTGGTGTGGGGCTATGGCCATAAATTTTTTCACCAACTTTTATTAAAATTTTTAAAATCAAATATAAAGTATAATACGAAATATAAAAATGTTCTGAAGTTTTGTTTTATCATTGTTTTTATTTCTTTATATTGTTATTAAGTTTATCTTTAGTAACTGACACTACCCGTAGCTCAAACCCCTATAACATTTTAAAGTTACGTTACGTATTGCAACGTAAACGGGATTCGTTACGTTATGTGCAAAATGTCCATTATTTTTACGTAACCGAGACATAACATTTTACGTAACAATACGTAACACTGTAACGTATAGTTACGTGCAAAATGTCCGTTATTTTTACGTAACCGAGACGCAATATTGTAACGTAACGCTACGTGAAAAATGCTACGTAACAACACTAAATATTTCGACCTAGTGACACGTAATATTGTAGCCTATGGTATTCTTTCAATTAATTGTTTTTTCATATCGACATACATATAGAGAAATATCTATTCATGGAGAGCGAGCTATATACATCAAGAAAGTGAGAGAAGTAAAAAAGTGTCGTGACTTTGAAATATATTCAAGACAGTTAAGAGTGGAGACAAATATTACACAAAAAGTCCAAACTTTTTGTGTAATATTTGTCTTTTTTTTTTTTACTAACCAACTAGGGTTACCTGCAGCTGAAATCAGACTTATACAGGGCTCTAGAAGACGGTACTATTTAGGAGCCGAGACTCCATATTTTAGCCCATTTAGGGTTTTTTAGCCCATTTAAGGGCTTAGTATGGCTCACTTAAGGGTTAAGTTGCCACTCAGCCAGAACTGAGCAGCGCCAACTTAATGGTTTATCTCCATATAACGTCCGGAGTAGACGGATTTGAGATTTCCGGACGTGAACGGAGACTTTAAAAAAGCGACTACGCCAAGATCCTCTATCGACTGTCACAGTTTTGATTTGTTTCTACTTTCTAACAACACCGTAACCAATTGTGCGATGGTCTGGAGCCGAAATAAGAACAAATACTAACATTTGATCTTAGCTATTAGGCCGAAAAACTAGAAGTTAAGAGTGGAGACAAATATAACACAGAAAGCGCAAACTACACATAATTGGCCTAAGCAATTTAAGGTGCCTAATATTAAGTTATGTAACATAAGAAGTGTTGACATTTTATATACATTTTTGCATATGGGTTTATAAAAACTCTAGAAGTATTACGCTTGTATTTTTGACCAAAAAAAATGTAATATAACTAACAAAATCTAGTTAAAATACGTCTCAAATATAGATGTTTCTTAACGTTAAGTTACGTTTCAGTTTACACTTTTTAAAAGTTGCACTTTAATAAGTTTAAATAAAATAATTGAGATGTAATTTTGCAAATTGTAGCATCTTCTTTTTTTTTTAGTGACAAATAAGTTACAAAAAAAAATTAACTAATTATGACGAATCTATTTTACAATTAAAATAAACGATGATAAATAGCAGTTTTTAAAAAGAATTTATATGTCTCGACAAACGCATTGTTAAATACCGTAACTCATGAGTTACGGTATTTAACAAAATTTTTTTATTAACAACATTATTTATATATTTGATTGTTTATGTGTTTGATTATTGAAAACGCAATAGATCGTTAATTTAAAAAAAAAATAAATCCACGCTTGTGGGTTAGCCACAATATACCCCTTTAACATTTTCAGGTTACATTACGTATTGTAACGTAAACGAGATTCGTTACGTTACGTGCAAAATGTCCGTTATTTTTACGTAACCGAGACAAAAGATTTAGAAAGATTTTAGAAAGATTTAGAAAGATTTTAGCTTTAAGAAGTCAGCAGAAGCTGCTTCAGTGAGCTAAGATGCAAAACGCTCATTTTGTCTCTCGACAGTTACTTTACAAGCTACCTTTATCGTGCGTACAAAAAGTTCTTACAATGATGGCCTGATGATATTTTTGCTAATAATACCCCCTCCCTCACACACACACACACACTCCCCGTAAAAATGAAACTTCTCCACCTCCCCCTTCAAATAAAGCAATTTTCAAGTTATAGTCGGTTTTTTGAGAAACATAGTCAACTAGTTGGGTATTTGACTCATTTCAGTTCGGTGAAATTTAGTTTTAAGGACTTTTTTTTTGGAACCAGTCTGAACTTTTTAAGGATTCGTCCCCCTTCCCCCTCATTTGTTGGATACACACCATAAAATTACTCCATCAGTCAATGTTGTCTAATTACTCTATCAGGATAAAAATTAATGATGACACAGATATAAACGTCATATATAAATACCGTCGTTGGCCAGGTAATATCTCACTTGTGTAAAAAGCAAAATTTTACAGGAGACTGAAAAAACTATATATTTCAATGAAATGAGGTTTTAAAAGTAAGAGTAAAAAACAAATAACTAACAAATTATATTATAATTTGTTAGTTATTTGTTAACAAATAACTAACAAATTATATTATAATTTGTTAGTTATTTGTTTTTTACTCTTACTTTTAAAACCTCATTTCATTGAAATATATAGTTTTTTCAGTCTCCTGTAAAATTTTGCTTTTTACACAAGTGAGATATTACCTGGCCAACGACGATATTTAAAAAACAAATAACTAACAAATTATAATATAATTTGTTAGTTATTTGTTTTTTACTCTTACTTTTAAAACCTCATTTCATTGAAATATATAGTTTTTTCAGTCTCCTGTAAAATTTTGCTTTTTACACAAGTGAGATATTACCTGGCCAACGACGATATATAACTTAAATGAAAAACTTAAGATGGTAACCATGCGTTTAATTTTTATAAACGTTTTAAAACATTTAAAACAAATGATAAACGAATGGGAATCAAATTACGAAAAAAATTGGTAGATATATAACTTTAAATGTGTTGATTCAGTATTTTTGTGTAAAGTAAAATCTATTTTAAAAGTGTCATTTTAAAATATATATATTTTGAAAATAAAACAATGCAAAAAGTTGTTTCTTCAAATGACTATTTGTTTTTAAAGTTATATATTTTAGGTTTGGTTAGAGCAGTTACAAGTAGCATAGTCAGGTTTTAAATTTCATCTTTTAAAATCTTTTAAAAAGTTATGACAACGTGAAGTTTCCTCCCTCTCTTAAATAACTTTTGAAAGTTAAAAGATTATGAGATGCAATTTAAAACCTATCGTTGGAATTAAACTTAGTATAATTTAGTAAAAAAATATTTTAATAAAGCATGTACACGAAATAAATGTGAAAGAATGAGCACGTCATTTTTTTTCAATGGTTGTATTACAATCTTTTTAATTGTTTTGTATTTTGTTTACAACGTGTTGTGGTTTCAAAAAAATGTTAATTTTTGGATTTAACTTGAAATTAGTTTTAAAAATGACAAAAGAAGGAGACGTAAGAGAAAAAATTATGTACAAATATTTACAAAATCCTAATAGAAGCTACAATTCAATAGCAAAATCGTTGCAAATACATCCATACACCACTAGTCGTGTTATTCAACGTTTTTCTAAAACAAAATCGATCAAACCCAAATCTGGTGGCGGAAGAAAGGAAGGTTTTAAACATATAAAACTAGTTAGAAAAACTGGTTAACAGTTTTAAGAATAACCCACGCCTTTCACTAAGGGAACGCGCAAAAATATATGGATTTTCTCATAGTTTTGTTGCAAAAGTTAGAAACAAACATGGTTTTCATTCTTTCAAAGCACAAAAGGTGCCCAACCGTTCTGAAACTCAACAAAAAAGTGCAAGATCCCGCGGCAGAAAGTTGTATGACAATTTTATTTCTAAAAATTTCTGTATTATTGAAAATTATGAAACTTATATAAAGTACAATCATCAACAAATTCCTGCTGCTGTTTATAATATTGCCAAATATAGAGGAAAAGCAGGTAAGAAATTTAAATACACAAAACACGACAAGTTTTGCTTAAAAAGCTTTGATTTGGCAAGCAAATTGCAGTAGTGGCAAAAAATCAGCACCTTATATTTCTCAGTCCGCACTTTTGGGTAAATATATGTTAAAGAATGTTTACAAAAATGCCTTTTACCTCTCATTAAATCACACAATAACAGACCTGTGTTCTGGCCTGATATAGTTTCAATTCATTATTGTAAACTAGCTATGGAATGGTATATAAAGAATAATGTAAAACTTGTGTCTAAAACAAAAAATCCTCCAAACTGCCCTAAATTGAGAGTTATTGAAAAGTAAAGGGCTATTATTAAAATAAAAATGAAAAAACAAAAAAGCTTTGCAGAAACATTAAAGATATTAAAATATCATTTAAAAAAGCATCAAATAGTTTTGATCCTTATTCTGTGCGCAAGCTTATGGGTATCACTAAAGCAAAAGCTTGAAATTTTATTAGATTCCCGCAGGAATAATTAATTTTTTTTTTAATGTTTGATCTTCCTATATTATTGTATTAAAATTATTACTTGGTTCGAAATGAAAATTGAGGAGTACTTTTTTTAGTTATTTTTCTACTTTCACATTTATTTCGTGTACACGCTTTAACTTATTGCCCACATAATCTCAGCCGCAACTTTTGAAAAATATTCTCAATTAGCATAAACATACTTAAATTTGAAGTTTGTACAATGTCTAAAAGTGAAAAAAATTCACCCAATGTTACTGAGAAGTACCCCAAACCTTAAGAATTACAATTAGATTTTTTCAATTCATTGATTTCTTTAAATGTTTATATACATGGGTTTGTTCATCAGTTTTAAGTTTATTTATCGTAGTTGTCTAAAGTTTTTATTTATATATTTTTTTGCTTGTTTACATTTGTTGTCGATAACAAAAACAAACAAACAAGGCTTCTAAATGAAAATCATAATGATCTTATTATCAGAACCTTTTACAAATTTTTTACATCAACACATTAGCAAGATGAAAAGATTAAAGATAAATCGTGATTTAAATTGAAAATTTAAATCAAACCACTGATGTCATAATAATTAAAAAGTTGAATCTTAACGTCAAGCTTATAAAAGCGCTAATATACTTATACCATATATAAATATATATAAAGTAAATACAGTAAGACATCTCTTTATAATAGGAAAGGGAAAATGCAGTCAAACAATTAAAAAGACAGATAAATGGTTGTTATAAAAAAGTATTTAAATATATCATTAATAGAAAGAATAAAACTTTTAAGTTTATTTTCAAAGATCGGAAAAGTAACAATTTTGTTCCAAAGATATGTTGCTCGAAATGTTATGCAAAGTTGGTTAAAATTCGTTCTGCAAAATGGTTATATACAATTTTTTTTTCTAAGAAAATATTTATTAATTGAGTTTAGAGAAAAAATGTCTTTAAGGATAGATAAAGTTAAATCGTTTTTACTACATATTAATAAAGCATAAAATGTTATAAATATTGAGCTTGTAAATATTAAGTATTTTCATCTCCATAAATAATGGTTTGGAATGAGTTTGGGTTAAGGCTTTTTTGTTTAAATACGGTCTTGATTTATATAAGACTCCGTTATATATAAATATTTTCCAGCAAGTATTGTCAATATTGGGTTTCTACGTAATGATTTCGTCAAAGGTTGTCGAACCTTGTCAAACCACCCCAAAACCGGGCCACCGAGAGCCGTCACGTGACCTGGGAAAGCAACCCTGATTGGCACCCTTATTTATTAAAATTTCTCTATATTATAGATGAAAAACCTTTTTTTTTTAGGTACCTTCTTTTCATTTGGCGCCCTTGGATATCTGTTGCTTGGGATAAACTGTCCCTTTCGTCCAACATCCCCCCTCCCCTCCTTCTCGACGGCCCTGCTCCTAAAAATTTAATAACAAAATCTCTTTTTATTTTGACTTCATCAATAAATATTTTGAGCAAATTTTGGGGTAAATAGAATCCCTTTGTTTTTATTAATGTTAAGAGTTAATTTGTTACATTTGAACCAAGTAGATATGTTTTTAAGTTCATCATTCATTGAAGTAAAAAGTTTGGATATGTCATTACTAGTTTTTCTCCAATATAATATAGGGGAGATGGGGGCGCATTGATCGCCGGGGCAGTATGATCTTTTGGCTTTTACTCGTTTATTTTTGCCTTACTAGAAGTGAGGTTGCAATTTAATTAACCATTATGCTTCCCTAATTGATTATTCGTAATATTTTTTCATAAGGTTATCAGCGTCAAAAAAAATAAAGAAAATATTGTTTTTCGTCATAAAAAGTGATTTTTTTAAATCGTACTATAATTCAAATATATTTTTATTTAGATGTCTGTATGGGTTAACAACAATTTTATTTTAAATTTTTAAGTGTTAGGTGTATAATATAATATATAATTTTTATTTGGCTGCAGTTTATACAGTAGATATTGCTATCAATATGTTACCTATACCTATTGGGGTACATTGATCTTTGACTATGCGGGGCCCATTGATCGGAGGATCAAAGTGCCCCATAGAAGACGAAGTGCCCCATGTTTTTGTTTATAAGCAATACAGTTAAACGAATGGAATTGTATTTATAATTTAAAAAAAAACTATATATAAACAAACAATAGCTTTTAGCATTTCATTTTTTAAATCTACTTATGTTATAAGCTAGTAATAATAATACTATTATTTTATAATATCAAAAGAATAATATTTAACATAATAATTAAAAAATATTTAACATAATATTATTATGTTAAATATTAGCATTTATTAAAAACATATGTTTTTATTGATTTATTTTTTTACAGATCTTAAAATGGTTAGAAATAGAATTAAAAAAACAAATAAAGTTGCTATACCAAGTGAAACAATGAAAGTAGCTGTTAATAAAGTTTTAGAAGGAACACAACTGAATGTTGTAGCACGTCAGTTTAACATAGATAGAATGACTTTAAAAAGATATTGTCTTAAAAAGAGGCTTAATCCAAATGAAGCTTTCAAGCCTAACTACAACAATAGACAAGTTTTTACAGCAGCTTTCAAAACAATTTTCAAATACAAAAGCTTTCTCACCATCTAATATACAGACAGGATTTAGAGTAGCTGGCATTGAGCCATTCAATTCTGAAATTTTCAAAGATGACGAATATTTACCATCATCAGTTACAGATAGAGCTGCTCCAGATACAGTTACTATCACTCCTGTCAACAACATGGAATCTGAAATGATACCAGCACATGTTAATCACATAGAGTCTGAAATAACTATAGTAAATATTGAAACAAGTATTTTAAACAAAGTGTCAACAAGTGTTGCTTCTATAATCTCACCTGAGGTTTTAAAACCTTACCCAAAAGCATCTGCCAGAAAAAAAAATGTTAAAAGTAGGCAGTTAAAAACAAGGATCTTGACTGATACTCCTGTCAGAAATGAAATTCGTTTGTCAAAAGAAAAGAAAATTTTGAAGCAAACCAAAAATCAACAAAAAGTCTCCACAAAAGATTAGAAAGAAACTAAGAATTACTTGCTTAGGAATAAAAAACAATGTAAACTTAAAGCTGCTTCACAACTTGACTTTCACAAATGATGAAATATTCTTAATCAAAATATTGTACTTTTAACAAGTTTTGTAAACTTAAAAGTTGTATTCTTATTTCACTCTTTATATTTCAGTTCTTATAAATTTTAAGTTGTTGTAAAGTTTTAAACGTATATAAAGCGGGTAGCTTATAGCTGCTGTGATTTATACATTTTTTAATTAAAAATTAGACTAGTGGGTTTAACTGCTATATTTAAAAAATAATTAAAAAATTTAGATGTATTATATGTTATACAATATTACCCTTTGACTAAATTATTTACAAGATTTAGTTATAGAAGTGTTAAACGTTTAGATAATATTACGCATATAAGATCAATGTGCCCCAAGTCGGAGATCATAGTACCCCATAGTTTGGGGTACATTGATCTTTTGAGAGGGTTGTTTAAAAGTTAAAATTATTCATGTTTATCATTTTTTTAAATCAAATTATTTATATATTCCAAAAGCCAGATAGTTCTACATGTGTTTCGTAGTTAATAAGTTTTTACATCTCTTTCAGGTTCTGCGCAATTTTCAAAACACTGCTACGGCGATCAATGCGCCCCCATCTCCCCTACTTTCATTGGCTGGCATTGCAGCCACCTCATAAAAATTTGAGGTTTAAATAGCTTAAGAAAACATAAGTTTTAAGCAGCTTAAGAAGTGGAAGATTTTTTAAACAAAATCTTTTTTAGCTGATACACTAGCTTTCAATATATTAACCTAAGGGCCGTCTATAAATGATGTCATTGATTTTTCCCGGTTTTTTTGACCGCTCTCTTAAAAAAATCAAAAAATTGTTTTTAGTCCATAGCAAGATTTTTGGTTTTTTATTCTTTAAACAATCTAATCGTTTATTTTGCAGACAGAATATTTTAAGAAAATATTTTGATTATTTAAACTAATAACCGGTTTACGACAATTTCTTGAAAAGCTTAACTACAATAAACACCATCGATTTTTTCTGGTTTAATCATACATTTATCATACATTAATTTTCAACAGTTTATTTAATCATACATTTATTCTCAACAGTTTATTTAATCAAACATTTATTCTCAACCGTTTATTTAATCAAACATTTATTCTCAACAGTTTTTAATTGAAATAGAAAAGCAATTTGTTTTTTCTGAATTTAAATTGTGTTTCCGATGATCTCATAGACAGCTTCACCTAAAGTTATTGAAGGAAGAATTAGGAATAGTCTCAATTAAATTTTTAATCTCCTCAAAAAATCATTTGAAGAAATATTGTTATGATAATATAAATTCACTCACTCGTCATCTTCCCGGGGGTTGTAAAAGCAATCATCAACTGAAACAATTAATAGTAAATGTATTATTCTTTACGACCTAAAATGTTATCTTTATCTTAAGGTACATTTTAATTTTTGAGGAGCATTTTGAAAACTCTTCTGCAGGGCAATAACTGCCATCACAATTCTCTATCGCTTGGCAATGATGCGAACGATGCAAGAACATCAATAGGTTAAGCAATGTAGTTTTACCCATATTTATATTAAGGATTTATCAGTAATGTTTACATCGCAATCAGAATAATAATTTCTCTGTTGTCAGAACAAGCAAGCAAACTATTTTTTTTTTTACCACATTGTAGGTGCAAACATCTTTAAAATTAGTGACAGAACTAATATCAGCAACTAAAATTAGTAAACTTGATCAAGTTTATGACCTGTCATGACCTATTACTGTTTTAACTATATTTTTGAAAATTTTAGAAAAAATAATGTATAATAGAATGTATAATTATTTACATTATAATAATCTATTAAACAACAACCAATTTGGCTTAGAAAAACACAGTTCTACGGAACATGCAATCATTCAATTTGCATGTAAAACCTGAAAATTCCCCACACACATTTGGTATTTTTATTGACCTTTCAAAGGCGTTTGATACAGTAAATCATCATCTCACCATCAATCACCATCATTTCACCATCAATCTCACTCCATAAACTTAACTACTATGGATTTTTTAATTTTTATTATTAATTTGAATAAAGCCTCAAATCTACTTAGGATTATGTTTGCGGACGACACTAACCTATTTATGAAATTTGTAAACTTTTTTCTACAATGAATGACGAGCTTAAAAACATTTCTACCTGGTTCAAATGTAACAAATTAACTATATATATTAATAAAACAAAATAAATTATTTTTCATTCGCATAAAAAAAGCGTTTTCTAGCCATAAATTTGCCTCCAATTTATATTGACCAAATTGAGATTAAAAGAGACCGCGTTATAAGGTTTTTAAAGGTTTTTTTGAATGTTCAGGAAAACTCCTAAAAACATTGATTACTTCTGCACCAAAATTTCTAAAAATATAGGAATTTTGTATAAAACTAGAGATTATTTAAATAGAAAAAGTCCCAACTTACTCGTATAAAAAATAACTATCAAAAGTCATGCAAACATTGGTTGGGGGAGTGCTGATAAAAATAGATAGAAACGTTTTTGTAACCGTCAGAAACACGCAAAACGTATTAGTAATTTTGCGGATTGTTTTACACATTCAAAGCCTTTGTTCAACGAAATGAGATTATTTAATATATATGATGTAAATGTACTCAATGTTTTTTATATATGTGGAAAGAATAGTTTAGTTACAATTGTTTTTAAAAATAACTTTACTTTAAAACCCGTCAATAAATGTTCTCTAAGAAATAATTATTTGCTCGACGAAATTTTTTGTCAAAGTTTAATCAGTTTTTTTATGGATTACCGTGCACTAAAAATTTGGAGTAAAGTTATTTTATAAAATTTTGATTTGCCTTTTTCTTTCACTAATTTTAAAGCTAAACTTAAAAGCTTTATTGTTACCTTGGACACACGTACCTATATACTACATATACTAATATTAGAAATTAACTTTCTATTTTTACTAAAAAATAATTTATTTTACTGTTTACATAATGTCAGTTTACTTTTTTTTTTTAGTACTAGTCTATATACTTATATAAATTTTATTTTCTAAGGTGTAAGAAGTTTATTAGTTTATTTTATCTCATCATTGTAAGATGTTTATTGTGCATTTTGAAGAACGGCTGATATACAGTTCTGATGATCTTCGTGATCTTTTTTTAGTTATCTTTTTATATTGTTTATCGATATAAATTTGTAAAAGTAATATTTATTATTGTCGTTTTAATATGAATTGTACAACGTCAATCAAATCCAAACAAGAAACAAAAACAAAATTTGCTTATAAATGGCATAAGTTTAAAAAAAACGGTTTTAAAAATTACATTGCCCCTCCCCATTGTCTTATTATTGCCAAATAATAAGACAATTTAAGCACCCCTCTACCTTCCTCTCCTCCATCCCCCATCCTCGATCATTTCTCTTAATTTGCTGACACCATTTATGGATGGTGCTTTATATTTTAAATGTTTTGTGTTTTATGTTAATGTGTAAAGAAAGTCTCTTTAGGTATTTTTATATCTTCATTGTTTAAAATCTAAAAATAAATATGATTAACGTATTGATAACAATCTATTGATAACAATGTTCTTTTTTTCCAACTAAACACGACGGTTTTTGTATTTTTTATTGTGGACCTTTTCTTTGAAACAAAATAGTTTTGCCTATTGCGACTTTTTTTCTAAATTAATTTATACTGCGTTGAAAAAAATAACAACATTTGTTTATTGCTATTTAGGTGCTCCAAAACGAACTAAAAAAACTAAAGAAATTATCTTCTATCTTTGAATTGAAAGCCGTTTTTTTGCGATTAATTTTTAATTTTTTTTAACCTTTATTATATTGTGTTTGATATTTGCAAATTTATTTATAACTTTATAGTAGCATAAAAAAAGTAAAAAAAAGTAGAGTAGATTTTGGTTGGACTTTATTTTGTTTCTTTATGAAACATTGACAAAAATTAATGAGAAATAATAGTCCAAAAAAATATGGGCGTAAATGATTATAAAAACATCTGAACGAAAAAATATATAATAATAATAATTCTATTAAATCGTTTAAAATATTTTTTTCTATCGAAACTTTTAAGTTTATCCAAAGCAAAAGATAACAAAAAGTAATTTTCGTTTTATTAACGGTTGGTATGGTGTTCATGTGTTCACCATGCAGCAATCTTAAAAGCCCATCAAAGGGTTAATGTGAGTTTATCTTTTCTTGTTGATGAGTAATAAAAATCCACAATTTTTTGACTAAATATTTTTTACTAATACAATGCCAAGGTTGTCAAAATACCAAAAAACATAATCTAAAATAGTAATAACAATAAGTAATAAAAATTTCTATTACTGCTCAACAACAGTAGAAAAAACCAATCCCATGGAATCGGCGTTTTTACTTTCTCCTTTTGTTGGGTAAAAATTTTTTGAGGATAATGTTTTTTTATTATTCTTTTAATATCAAAACACTTTTGTCTATAAAGTTAATCTTTTTTTTTTTATGCTTCAATTATATTTCATATTTTCATATTCAATTACGTTTATATACACCACACAACACAGTTACAAGCAAATCTAGGGTGTAGGCCCAACCCCTAGATTTGCCTGTAAATGTGGTGTATGGTATACATAAAAGTCATCAAAAACATAATTGAAACTTATAAAAAAGTATCTTTTCCTCAAGGTTTAAATGTACACAGAGCAATTGCCTATAAAACAAATAAGAAATGAAACCTTTTATTCTTGAAAATAAATCATGATCTTCCAAATTGCACATCGTTAGGATTAATCAGAAAACTAAGAAGAAAAAAGAAAAGATACGGAACACAGAAGAACACCAATGCGATTGTCCATAAATTAGGCAGCGCTAAATTTAACTTATAAACAAAAAAAAAGATCAAAAAGTTTCCATCGCAGAGTTTTTAAATTAAACTAAAAACCAAATCACCGCTAAATTCAATAAAAATCGCTGCGCAAAAGAGCAAACAATTTCCAACTACTAATTTCAAATAAATTTAGCGTTAGGTAAATTATGGGCGATCTTATTTTGATGCTACGAACTCATTAACACTATCTTTAAGTTATGTAACAAATTAATAAAAATTTTTTTTACTATTCTTAACCAAGTTTATATTCATCAATAAATTTTAAAATTCACTCAATAATCTCTAAGCGTTTAACAATTATGGCCTTATAAAGTTTGTAACCCTCTCAAATTGAGGGGGGATTAAATTTTTATGGTCATAGTTTTTGAACGCTAAAAGGTTATTGTGTGAGTTTTATAAATTACTGATGAATATAGATTTAGATAAAATATTTTATCAACTTATCTCTCAAGTTTTGGGCAGGTGTAGCTAAAATATTTTATCTTTTTGGGTTTTACTTGTAAGTACTTTTTTTTTTTTATTCTGACTTGAGATGCAATGTAAGAATTTAAAGAAAAATGTTTTATTATAGGGTCACGTTGAGGAAAACCCTCATGTTGATCTATGGAATAAAAAAGAGTTTCAAATCGGAATTAGAAAAGTAGCAATTTTATAGGAAATCTTATTTGCATATCCAATTCTAGATCCAAGTATGTAATATTAGATCCTTATATTCGAATCTAATGTATAGAAATTTTTATATATAACAGATTGGTTTAAGGCGAATAAATTTTTGTGAAATACAATTAAAACCAAGTTTTTTTATAACTTTTACGATAAAGGAAATTTCCTACTTAAACTTACTGAACTTAATAATGGCAACTCTAAAATAATTCGAGAGCAAAGATTGAAGTTACGACGTGTGATTCTCAATAAAAATGTCACCTGAAGAGAACACATAACCACAATAGAAGATAAAGTTTCAAAAAGTAATAGCATACCATACAAATAAAAACAATTTTCAGTAATAACTCTCCATCATAAATTGTTACATAAAAATGCTAATATTGTTAGATGCAGCTCAAATGTAAGTAAAATTAGAAAATTGTTAGGTAAACAAAAACATGCTGTCAGAATTACTTCATATGTTGGTTGATTCATACATTCTAAAGAACTATTGTCGCTTGTCAATGTTTTTTAGTTAAACATTTATCAAATTCTTATTTTTTTGTAGAAACATGAGGAAAAAAATTCAAGTTTTTAATACATTTTTCAATGAATTTATTCAGTAATACCCTACAATTTTTAACTAACAACCGAATTCTTTATTGCCATAATGGTCCTTTTATGGAATGTTTTGTTAAATAGCGAATTAAAAAATTGTTCTTTCTAATGTTTCTTTTCTGAAACATTAGAAAGAACAATTTTTTAATTGTCTTGTATATATATATATATATATATATATATATATATATATATATATATATATATATATATATATATATATATATATATATATATATATATATATATATATATATATATATATATATATATGTATATATATATATATATATATATATATATATATATATATGTATATATATATATATATATATATATATATATATATATATATATATTTTTATATATATATATATATATATATATATATATATATATATATATATATATAGACAGATAGATAGATATAGATATATAAATATAGATATAGATATAAATATATAGATATATACTTTTTGCTCCGGTCATGTAGATATGATTTATAGACCACAAAATATTATGTGTTTTTTTGACGAAATAAATATAATAAAAGATTAATGATTCCCTTTCTATAAGACAAAAAGTTAAATGAAGTCAGGGGCGGATGCAACATATTTTGATGTCTGTAACTCCAAGACATAGAGCAAACTCAAAATATTTGTATGGTTACATTTATATTAGATAAGGATGCTTTGCAAAAAATTGCTATGATTGGAGCCTGGGTACAAAAAAACCCTAAAATTTTAGCTACACCTACCCCAAACGTGAGCAACAAGTTGATAAAATATTTTTTTTACCATTCTCAACCAAGTTTATATTCATCAATAAATTTTAAAACTCACACAATAATCTCTTAGCGTTCAACAATTATGGTCTTATAAAATTTGTAACCCCCTCGAATTGAGGGGGGGGGGGGATTTAATTTTTATGGTCATAGTTTTAAAAACTAAAAGATTATTGTGTGAACTTTATAATTTTTAGATGAATATAGATTTAGAAAAAATGTTTAATCAACTTGCTGCTCTCACGTTTGATGCAGTTAGTTTTGGGTGTCCAAAAAAAGTCTAGTAAGCAAATTTCTAAAGCAGTATGTATACAGGAAGCTTACACTTTGCAAAGAATAAGTTGTAGTTGTCAATCAAACACTAAGTTGGCAATCAAAAACATAAATAAGAGATGGCTATAGTTTTAAAGCTTCTTTGCATTGTTTTATATTTGTATAAGGGGTGAAATTACCTTACAAATTTATAAGTTTAGAGCCCCATAATTTTTTAAACATTATGCAATAATAGAAAAATCTCAAAGAATACAAAAAAGTGCGGCGTTTAACTTGTATTTTTCACACTTTCTATTTCATTTTAACCTACTGGAAATAGAGGTTTCTACTTGAAATCGAGGTTTTAAAAAACCTAAAGTAAAATAATTTTACGTAGCTATATTGAATAATAAATAAAAAAATTACAAGATATAAACGAAAACGAATAGCTCCAAATGAAAATTTCTGAAAAAAAACAATGCGTGTCAAAAAAAAAAACGTAGTATAGATTTTATTTATAAAATTATTTAATATTTTAATAAATTTTGTTTATAAAATTATTAAAATTTATAAAAAAAAATGCGCGTTCCTTTGCAAGATCGCGTAGTTAATGATTTTTTTTATAAGAGAACTTGATATAATACGCAATCTCTATGTTGAACGGTTCTATTTTCGGAAACTTTTTGAAGCTTGGAGAGATTTGATTAGGTGAGATATAAGCTATGCTTAATATATCATAGAATTTTTTTGCCAATAAGTTAGCACTAATTATGAGTGGTCTCCAAAAAAATCCAATAGAAAATATATATCTCGATAAAAAAAGACAACAATTAAAAACAAAACATTTAAAAAAATAAAGTTTTAGACAAACAAAAAAAACAAAAAAACAGTCATTTTAACGGGTGATGCGGAAGTTATCGGACAAAATAAAAACGTCAATAACTTATTTATAAATAAAAAAACAAACTACTATTATATTTTTTTTAAATAAAGCATTTATCTTTTAATAAAAATATATTATTTTTTATATGAAAAAACACCACCATCTGCAATTGATCTCAATTTTGCTCTGACGCTTTTCATATGCGACTGTAAAAAGTTTAAATCAATTTCTTGTAGTTTTAGTTTAATGCGATCAATCAAAACTTGCTTTGTTGAAGCTTGCCAATCTCCCTCGTAAACCTTCTGTGCTAAATGTCCCCGAAAATTTTCAATTGGTCGTGCTTGAGGCACATTTGGGGGATTGGATTCTTTATCAACATAATAGACATATTGGTCCATCCAATTTAGAGAATCTTTAGAATAATGAGAACTTGCTAAATCTGGCCAAAATAAATAGTTAAAGTCTCCATGATACTTGTGAATAAATGGAAGAAGTCGTTTTTTTAAACATTCATTAATATAGATTGATGAATTGATCGCTACAGCCTTGGAAGTGCGAAACAATGGCTCGTACATACCACGGTCAGATATGGCTATCCACATTGATAATTTTTTTGGAAATTTCTCTTTTCCTATAAAACGAACACTTTCTGGGCATGTCTTTTTGTTGTTTGTGTAGTATCCAGAATTTCCAGGCATGTTGTCCTCTGCAAAACAAAAGTATTTTTCATCATCGATGACTAGAAGCGATTTTGTGTTATAGAGTTGGTTAACTAGTTTCCTGCTTCTTTTCTTTGCCTTTATTTGTTGTTCTATAGTGTATTTTGGAGTCTTTTCTATATTTAATATTCATTTTTTTTAACTGACGACCAATTGTCGATTGATTTACACCAAATTTAATACCTATTTTTCTCTGACTGACCCCTTTTCGATTGTTGACAATTCTCGTTAACTCGGCTTTCTTTTCTCTAGTCCAGGATGTCAGACGACCAGGGTGCTTTCTATCAGAAAACGATTGAACAGTTTTAAGTCTTTTTAGGTTATCATATATTGTACTTCGAGCAAATCCTTCCTTTTCAAAATGATTTACGATTTTTTTTTTTTTTTATGATAGGTTTATTTACAAAAAACATTTTTAGTAAATATTTTTAGGAATTTAAGATCACACAAGATTATAATGTTAAATAGTACTTACTGCTTCTTCAGAAATGTAAAGAAACGCATAAAAGAAACTAGTTTATAGTTTATTAAAAACATTTAATATTTTCACAACTACATAATAATTAGGGTAACCTGGGGCAAAGTGAGCAAATCACTTTTTACAACAAGAAATTTTGCAGGTCAATCGCATGTTATGTGTCCAATGATCCAAAGATTAGTTATGATAGGTTGTTGCATTAGTGCATGATTCAGTTCAAAATGACAACAGCTGCCCTGTCTTACTATCCCCAAAGTCTGAGGCAAAGTGAGTCAAATTTCATTTGAAAAGAAAACTGTAAAAATAGAATTTTAAATAAAATTAAAGTAAATTTTTGATAAATTCAATCTTATTAAATGTAAGAATGCAAATAAAAAATACAAAGTTATTATTTTATAATGTAATTTTTCTAATGCAATGTCATAGTGGAGATAATGTTCAATTACCAAAACAATTAATGCGCTTTGTTTCCTTTAATTTTAGTGTTCTTTCTGGCTTTGAGACGTGAATTAAATTCATAATAACGTTGGCGTTTCGAGGATAATGGATTTGTGAATCATTTAAAGGACCTTGAACTTGATTTTTTCTCTAACTCTCAGCCATTGCAAATTGTTAAATTTCTCGTCATTTACTCGATTTACTATTCTGATTTTAAAAATTAGTCTTGCGGTGCTCCATATTTTACATTTTGGTTCGTGGAATATAAGTTAATATTTTAACTTCTTGGAAACGATTATATAAAAATGATTCAAACCAGTGGCGTAGGAAGGTTTTTAAATGTTTGAAATAATAAACTTTTAAACAAAAAGAATATTCCAAATTTTTTACGTTTATATGTATGATGAAAAGATTCTTCACAAAAAAAAATTACTATGATAGGAGAAATCCTAAAAATCTTAGCTATTTCATCTTGCTTATTAGTTACTACATCTAGTATGTATCCCATTTTATGATTTGGTTTTTTGACTTACTGTGTTTTTCTCTCTCGAGTGAAGGACATTTAATATCAAATGCACAGTGAAAATGATCAGATCTGAATATCGGATCTAAATACATGAAACAATTTTTGCATTTAATTGCAAAATGTCCAAAGCTTTGACAGTTAAAATAACGTGTTACATTGAGTTTGTCATATATTCTGCAGGAAGTTAATCCGCGTTTGTTTTTATATAATCGAAAACCTTCTCATACTATTTTACTTATTTTTGCAAAGAACTGAAACATTGATGGTTTATTTTTTATTGGTTTGATAGCTTCTATTTTAAAATGATTTTTGTTTACCTTGCTAAATTCTTTGATAAAACTGTTTTGTGAGTGAATATTAAAAACATTGCTTCATTATATTTTTTAGGTAAATCATTGATAATAATTTTTTGCATATTTGAATGATATAATTTTATTTGTTTGTTTGTGTCTTTGAATAAATTCAGAAATTGGTCTTTAGATTCGCCAGAGTTACATCGAAAAACATGGCAGGAATTTAAAAAAATAAATCAATAAAAATAATCAAAATGCAAAGTTTCATGTTATATAAAAATACTTGAATAAAAAGCAAATTTCATTTAATGTGCAGTCTTCGTGTACCCAATCAGTACCCAGCAAACATTCTTTAGCGGAATTTCAGTGGACCTATATAGACATTTTAAATGATCCACTATAATTATACTGATCGGTTACTTGGTGTACCATTAGTGGCAGGCGTTAAAAGTGACTAGATGATAACTAGCCCCTATCAACATTTCGGAAAGTTATCAGCTAGTCACTTATAGCGGGTGCCACTAATGAATAGGGATTGCAATCCCGGGCATGAATTACGATCCCGGGATTTCGGGATTGAAGTAAATAAAATCCCGGGATCCCGGGATCCCGGGATTTTATATAATGTGAGATATTTGCTAAAAAACAGAACTTAATACTGCATATATGAATATACTTTTTGATGTTATCAATTTTTTATTTAATTTCATTATGCCTTAATGACTTAAATTAATTTTCTATGGCGCCTTAAATTGTTTTAATTGTGTAACAGGCAGCAGGTGTATATAAAGATCTTAAAATAATGCAGAAATATATATACGGTACCTTCCATATTATGTTTTAAGATTACAGACTTTACAGAATAACCTTCATCAAATAATTGGATATGCAAATAACATTTGAACATTTAAAGTGTATTTGACTAAAGTAACTAAACAATCAAAATTTCAAAATAAGTTTGTAAACATAAATTTTCTTAAATTTGGCTACCGATGTAGCTGCTGTAGCAACAAGCTACTTTGTAAAAAATAACATAATAAGTTGTTTGTTAATATTGAGAGACAAAAATTAAAGAAAATCTTTATTTTATATTTATAAATAAATGGTAGCTAAATAATAAATGTAAAACAAAAAAACAATTCATATTAAATGCATATTTTATTTAGAAACTTTCTTTTTTTGTCTGAAAATATGCCCGGAGGAATAGTAGAGCATTTAAGGTTTGGTCATTTAGCCTACTCCTTATTTTACTTCCCAAATACCCAGCTGCAGAAAATGCCCGCTCAGGTTCGATGCTCGTCGGTGGAATAGAAGTCTTGCCAACAAACTTAACGATTGTTTTTTATACAATAGTCAAACAAACCTGCCTTAATTTGTGTTTGTGAAACTTTTTTCAATGATAAACTCCCGAACTCCATGGTCTATTTAAAAATTTGTTCCATTTGTCGTATGGATAAAGCATAAACAGGATAAACCTGCAAAGCAGCATTATATAACTCGTTATAATTCAGTATAGTTACCAACTTTGAACATTTTGTTTTACAAAATAATTTAATTAGTTCAATCCTGCTATAATCCCGAAAATCCCGGGATTTTGTGTTTAGAATCCCGGGATTTTCGGGACCCAAAAACGTCCGGGATCCCGGGATTGCAATCCCTACTAATGAATCACTAAGTAACTGATGAGCTAAACTCCAATGAACCGCTAAAAAATGTCTATATAGGTCTACTGCAAATCCACTAAAACAATGTTTGCTAGAGTACATATACTACAAGTTATCCTGTCAAAATGGGTATTGCACCGTTTCCATTGACTGACTGACAAATCCATTCCTCTTTATTATTTACACCTTTTTCAATCAAGTATTTCTTCAATTTTTGCATCTTTTTGTTATTTTTTTTTATACATTTTTTTAATTTACTGTCTTTGTTCTCTTCAAGTAAAATATTTTTCTTGTTCTTTACTTTTTTTCTTTTTCTTTTTTTCTCGTTATTTTTTTCAAGTAAAATTTTTTCCTTATACGTAGAATTAGTTATGATCTGAGATTTTTTAGCAAATCTTCTTTTTGGAGTTTAAAGTTTTGAAATTGTTCATAGTATTTCTTCAAAAAAACTTGATGCAGCAACAGTTGTCGCTGAAAAGCTTTGAATTGGTTTTAATTTTTCATGGCTCTTTAATTTCAATGTATTCAACTCTGGCTGATGTAAAATTTCAATTCTTTTATTGTTATCAAGTTCAAAATAAACTTCATGAAGTATGGATAACCTAATATTACTGTTATTATTACTCAAAGATATCCTTGGATAACCACTTTCTAACACATTTCAATTAAATGGGACGATTCTTGTTGCTCTAAAACTTGAAGCAACAAGAAGCGTTTTCTGTATTAGCAGCTCTTAAATATGCTTAACTAAAAAGTTCTCCCAGATTTTGATGTTTGTAAACTTCTTCCTAAATGGTTTTGCATCCATTTCATGGATGGATGCGTAATTCATGGATGAATGCATCATCATCTCATAGATGCTTGATTAAAAAAAATTATAAAGGCTTTAAAAATCCACGGTCCAGTAGTTGAAGTTTATGAGTTGTGTGTGGTGGTAGGTGGTAGGTGTGTGGCGGTAGCGAAAACGAAAACAACCATCATGAGCATAATTTTTACGTTTTAAGCTTTTGGTATGAGAGTGATGACCGTCAAATATAAGTAAAACTTTGTTGATCGTGCTTGTTTAACAAAATGTTTTATATATTAAAAAAATAAATTAGTATTTACCAAGTCATTTCCAGAACAACATTTTTTTTGCGCTCGAATATCGTCATGGGTGGTACATAATAGCCAAAAGAATTACATGCACATAAAATTGTTGTTGTGACTCTTTTTTCCTCACTCGTACTTATGAAACGCATTGTTTTCCTGTAGATGAGATAACTTTTAATATTTTACGGACCTGACTCATTACAATTTAAAGCTTAATGTGGCTCAACGTTATACTTATCTTACAAATACTTAAATTACTAAAATAAATTTTAATATTAATTAAAACCTAACGTTTATAGAAACTACTTTTGGTTTTCTGAATCAGGATGGCGTTTTAAAAAGTCTCAGACGAAGTCTTCTGCTGATAATTTATTACCTTTGTTAAAAACATTCGGAATGAAATTTTTTTTGGCAGATCTCATATACTACCAATCTAATATCCATCATTGAGAGACCATAAAATAAATTCTCCTTTTCTTTAATATACTTATTTAGATCTTGTTTTTAGTTATCAGAAAGCACTTTTCTAAATCTTTATAGAAAATTAATATGTTAACTACTTTAAGACGAAGCCTTTTTAAAACGCTGATGCAGTGAATCTTTTACAAACACTACAATTTTTACAAGCTTTTCATAAAGACATCTGTTTCACCTTTACTGCTTTAACAGCATTTTTTAAATCATCTTTGCTTCAGTTAGCTTGATTAATTCTTCTTTTATAGTTTCTCATTTAGAAATTTTTGTTCACTAAATGACAACAAAGTTATGTTATATTATTTTAAAGTTTCAAATAAAATTATGTATTTCTTTTATATGAAAATTGCAAACTTATTAGTAACAAGTTTAATTCTTTTATAAAATGATAATAGTTACAAAGTTAATAAGAATCTTAAAAATTAAATTCAATTTACGATTTTTTAGTATTTAGCGTTTTATAAAGCGCTAAATTTTCCGCACTTTCCCCGTAAAACTGATGTTACACTTTCCCCGTAAAACTGAAGTTACACTTGAAGTTGGTTAAGTTATATTACTTAAACACTTTCAAAACAAAATAATCTTACATAAAATGAAAAATAGCAGCTGAAAACAATAAATATATTACGGAAAATTAAATATTATGTTTGTTCTGTGATAAAAAATAGGTGCGTTTGTGGAAAGAAAAAAAAATGTTGATTTTTTTATCAAATTGAAACAAATCGTAAACTTTCAACCTACTTCTCTATGTCATGTTTTAGGAAAAAAAATGATGAAAACTATTTTAAAACATGAAAAAAAAACAAAAAATGAAATTTTTAACATAATAAAACTAAACTACTGTATCATATACTGCATAAATGACTCACTTGGCTCCAGTGCCTCGCTTTGTCCTAGGTTACCCTAAATTTTTTTAAACTATTATAATGTAAACAAAATATACCTCCATTGCAAAAGATTCTATTTACAAGATACCGTAACAAAATAAAATAAAAATTAAAAAAATAAAATTAAAGAAATTAAAATTTAAGTAGCATTATATGAATATATAATTAAAAACCAATGTTGTTAAAGGGAACTTGTACAAGACTGAAATAAGTCTTATCATCAAGAACATTAGAATATGAAATTTTTATTTTATTATTAATTTTAAGTTTTACTTTGAACAAATAAATTTTAGGAAGCGATGTGATTGCATTTATCAGCTGTATTACGCCCATCGACTTCATTTAGCATTATGTAATATAGCAGTATGTTGGCGCGCTTGCCTCAGAAGCTAGAGATCCGTGGTTCAACGCCACCTATGGGCAAGTTTTATAACATCGGTAAAGAAGGAGGCGTGAGCTTCCTTTCAAATGCTTTTCCGTGGTGCTCTGTGATAAGACCGTAAGGATTTCTTGGGGCACCTACAATAAAATTTGAAAAAAAAAAAAAAAGTAATGTTATATACATAAAGTTAAATTCCTTAGAGGCAAAAGTATTAAAAGTGAAAGTCTTTTCAGCGCTTCAAATTATTACGTTTTTTATTTTAATTTCAGAACTTTGAATTATTGCATTTTCCCTCCAACTTTGAGATTTGTATTTTTATGTTTCTTTCCTGATCAAAAACAATGACTAACGCAACAATCATTTTTCTGAAAGGATATTATGTGCTTGTATAAAATTCTTTACTTTTCCCACTTTAAAAATTAGGAGTTAAAGGCAGTACCCATCAAGTCTAAAACTTGTAATACCTATTGTCAAGGACAGATACAATACTTAGTGATGGGGTATTGTAAATGATGACGATGATCATTTTTGTGCCCCATTGGAGATAAGAAACATATTTACATAATTTTTGTTAATTTGTTTGTTTATTTTTTCTCTGTAATAATGGTCTTCATTAATTATTAATAATTTTTGGAAGAGAGGACTTTGCGCTAAATGAACGATATTTTTGTCATTTATTCAACTAAAGATTGTAAATTTTGGAAAGTTAAATAAAAATTGTTTGAAAAAAACGTTTGTATGTTATATTTATATAAATATCTAAATATTAATATGAAATAAAGTCTAAATATTATTATGAAATAAATGGGGTTTAAAATTTCAGGGAAATTTTGCTCAAAATTTCAGGTAAGTTTTAAAATTTATTTATTGCAATAAAATTATAATTATTATACAGTTTTATAAAATAAATTTCTTTGTTTCAAAAAAATGCGTTTTAAGATCGCAATATTTGGGTGTTCTTTAAATATTTCAATAAAAATAAAGAAACTATCAAGACTCACGAGCAAAAAAATTGACTAAAATCTTTTAAACAAGTTTTTATAATCAATATAATAAAATTGTGTTCTACCCCCACAAAAAGGGTAATTTTCTATAAAATGAAAATTATCTATAAATACGCAATGAGATAATTATCTATAAATGTTAATAATTAGCATATTAAAATTAAAATCGAACATTCTAACACGTTCTCTATGCTATCTTTCTAACTCGACTTCTTCTGACTTTCACTCTAATTCCTTCGTTCTTTTTAAAATCACTTTCGCTTGGTCTGCGAACCGGGCTATGATGCTATTTAATGAGCTGAAATCGTTTTTGCAGGCCTTGGTAATGCGGCCTCTGTATGGCAATTAGCCGCATGAGGATAAACCACAATACCTAAAAAGGTAGTTTCAAGGTATAGCCGGTTTTTTAACGAATTTAGTCGGGTATTTGACACAATTCAAATTTTAATTTTTAAGGACCTTTTCTTTTTAAGAAACCATTCGGTACTTTTTACCGACTCACCCCCCCCCCTCATTTTTTTATTTAATAATTTATAATGTTAAAAGTGCCCTAGCAAAAAATAATTTTAGACTCAAATGTTAAAAAAATTTTTTTTTTTCTTTATTACAAATATTTTACTTATAAATAGTATATATTTAGATTAAACAATCAAAAAAATTTCGTTATTTTGAACATTCTTAATTAAAGCTAATTTTAACAAAAAAAACTGATCACCATTTTAATTCCATTAGGAAAATGAAAAGCAAATAAGAAAAGTTTTAAATCAAGGTTTTCTACGAACATAGTAAAAATACACAGTTTGATTTTAAGCAGCTCAAAAGTTTCGGACTTTGGTGATAACTTGTTTGTTTTCTTGTTTTCGCTAAAACCATATCTTAACAAGGCGAATTGTTTTTTTAAATAAAAAAGTCAAAACTAATAATTCAAAAATTCGCCTTGCCTTACCAATATTATAGCTTATCGTTATCGTTTGACATTGTTTAAGAATGTTGTAAAATAATTAATGCTAGGAAGGACAGATAGACATTATATATTTGTAATAATTTCAAATGCAGAACAAATGCACAACCGATTAAATTTCAATATAAAAACGATAAGCGAAGACAACTATCATCGAGACTGGTAAATATTTGCGAGATAAATTAGTTCCGATGACGATAGTTAATAAAGACAGTTAAGACCGCACTTACGTTGATAAATATTAATTCGGCACTATTAATAAAAAGACCGCACTTACATTGATAAATATTAATTCGGCATTATCTAGAGGAAGACCGCACTTACGTTAATAAATATTAATTCTGCACAAATAGGAGGACGACCAAAATAACATGCCAAAAAGTGTAAAAATATTTGAAATATTAAAACAAATATTCACTACGAAAATAAACCGAACAAGAGAGGATTAAAGATTAATAGATTGGCCAATGAAATAAAACAGCAGTATCGCGGTCGTAAAAAAAATAGTTAAGATAATAATAATAATAATAAAAATAATAACAACAAAAATAATAGCAATAATAATAGAATTGAATTAAGAGTAGAAAATTCCTTAAAACATATACATAATAAATACTATCTGGTTAAAATTATTCACATTATTCGCTGATGCCTCGCCCATTATAGCTATTTAATTTTTGTTACCTAAAACGATGTGTATTACACGGATAATATGAGCGAGGATGAAAGTACATATGAGGCGGGTGCATTAAAGCTTGCCGTTGCTGCAGCCTTCTATTAGCTTCTTGTATAAAGTAAAGTTCAGGGCGAACTGATTCGGTTATAACAGAATGTTCAAGAGATTGGGCTTTTTTAAATAAACTATGAAGCTGCAATGAAGCAAGCTCTGAAAGTTCTCTTCTTACTTTGTTAAAATCCGTGTATAAACCACTTTCTAAAAACCTAAAGAATTTAAAACAACATTTGCATAAATAAAAGGTTACCAAACAAATAGGTTACTGTAAAAAATATCAATAAGAACAAAAAAAAAGAAGTTGAAGATAGGTATAAGTTACTTAAAAAATAAAACAAAATGAAATAAACGTAATTAAAAAATATACCTTTGAACTAGACAAGCAACAGGATCGCTACCAAGAACAGGAAAAGTATAATCGGGCGTAAGCATTGGAGGTCGCAAACTTCTAATAACAACGTCTCCAAGTATAGAAACCAACCAAAGATTTTCTTTCAGCCAATGGCTCAATACTTCACGTCTCTCAAAATACATGCGAAGTTTTGCAAAGTCTTCTAAACGTCCATTTTCCAAATATTTTCTTTAAAAACAAAAACAAAAAACTATTGCTATTGTGAATATGAGGAAATCCTTATGCATAAATAAATGATTTAAATGAGCATATTTATATGCAATATTCATTATAGAATATTTAGTTTTTAAAATTATTTAAAAAAAAAATTAATTTAAATTTAAGTGATGAGAGTTGAAATAAATTCTTGAAAACCAGAGGTGTATCCAGGATTTTATGATATTTGAATTATGTATGTGTATACATACATAATTCAAATATCATAATACACATAACTTGTGTATGCTTATACTTTATTTATTAAAAAATGTTTTGCTAAAAATTACGCTAATTAGAGATTGGGAACAAAAATACCCTAAAAATTAAGCATAACTCATTAAAATGTTTTTTCAAAATATTAAATAAAATTTCTAAAAAAAAATTCATTCAAGAATTTTAAATTTCATTTAAAAACATTTTGACTACCTCATGTAAAATTTACAGCCGCTCATTTTTAGAAAGTTGTCAATTTTACATGCTAATAACTTTTAGTTGCCAAATGATTTTTTTATAAAACTTTAAATCTATGCATAAAAAGTAGTCATAATAAATAATTTTTTGGATAAAAAAAAACAACAACCCACATTTCAGCAAGTGATTCCCAACCTTTTATGATCCCAACTACATTCTTACAACTATAACACATATATACAAGTATAAACACTCAAAGGAGTTAAGAACTTATCTGGAAGTTTCTTAAGTTAAACCCCAAAAAATTCTGGATCCCATGTTGAAAGCCATCTACTTAAAAAGCAAGTCATTGCTAAAATTTTTACTAAAAAAATGAATCTATAATAATTTTATAAAATTATTTTATAAAAGTATGCATGATGATTATAGATTTATTTTTTACTAGAAAAATAAATCTATAATCATCATGCATACTTTTATAAAATGAAGCTTCTAGAATTTTCTGCCTCATTCTTTTTTATCTCCTTAATCCTTAATTCCTCATAGCTTAGTTTACATGGTTCTAAGTGTTCAGGCGTTTTAGACTAATTTAAAAAATTTAAATACATTTTATATAAAAAGTCTGAAGCAAAATAATTTTTTTAAAAAAGTAAAAAAGTGGCCTGTGTTCCAAAATGAGCAAAACAAGATTCTGAAAATTTTTCTTTTCAAAAAAAAAAGAAAATACAGTAACTGAAATTTTAAAAAATTATTTTTCTTCTGAAATTTAATTTTTGGATAATATAAGAAAAATATATATATTGGGGGAAACATAAAACAATTAAATTTATTTTATTCTACATTGGTTGATTTGATACCAATACATAAATACATACAAACATATATACACTTTATAATTTTAAAATACTAACCTATAACAATCATGTCTTCGAACAAGCATTGAAGATCGATGTTCTTTTCTATAAGCTGTACCATGTTGATTTTGCCAAAGCCAGACCTCATGAAGTTTTTCAATAAATGGACATGCTTTACGCATAAATGATTCTGCACAAAGTTCCCGTTCTTCTGCAACTGTAGCTAACTAAATAATTGCAATGATATGTATATAACTATTTATATTTATGACCATAATGAATTCTAATGTGATGTAATATAAAAAACAATTACAGTTTTGTTCACATAATCTAACGCATCTCGATAATCCTGAGCAAGAATTTCACCTAGACGTGGAGGCCACACTCCTACACTTTTTTCTTCTACCCATGACTTAAATTTGGCACAAAAGTCAGCATACGCCTTAACAGTTTGAAATCCACCTTTTAGACTGCCATCTATATACATTGCAGTAATCTAATAATAATGTAATAATAATCTTACGTGTAACAATATGTAAAGTGTAATTATAATTAAAAAAAAAGAAAATAACAATAGTGAAAAACAGAGTAATAAATTAATACCGCACTTAACCTTTTAATTAATTCATTTTTTTATTCAATGAAAAAAAAAGTTATAAATAATAAAAATAATAAAGCCTAAATTAAAATTTTCATCTAAATATTATTATTCCAGAGTTCTTAGTGCAACTTTTTCTTACCTGATGTAACATATAAATATAAGTGACTTTTGGCATATGTTCGGTAAGGGCTTTTAATGCTTCTCTGTTTCCAACATCTTGATCTTCAAGATATTGGTACCATTTTTGTCTTCGAGATGCATGCAAAGATAATTTATAATGCTCTTCTAAAGCTTGACGATTTCGATAACATCGTTTAAGGACATAATTTTGCATAGGAATAATTCCGCCGTGTTTTTTTAGAAAAACAGTATACAGGCGACTCCATTCATAATGACATAGTGGAAAGATTTCAGGACGATCAACTAAATTTAAAACA
Organism: Hydra vulgaris; assembly: GCF_038396675.1. Lineage (NCBI taxonomy): Eukaryota > Metazoa > Cnidaria > Hydrozoa > Anthoathecata > Hydridae > Hydra > Hydra vulgaris. The sequence continues at coordinate 33,629,367 of NC_088930.1, forward strand.
TATTTTAAGAAATAATACAAAATTTAAAATAATGCAAATTTAATGTTATAATATTATATAATAGATTTAATTTTTTATTTTATTAAAAAAAAGGAATGTATTTATACTATTGTATTGCCTAATTTATTATACACTATTATAGTTTTGAAAAAAGTAAAGTAAGTTAAATATCTATAACAAAAATGTTAAAAATTATTATAGAAATATAGGAATATTTATAAATGATATAGTAAAAAAAAAACTGTAGTTGGTTAAAATAAATGCAGCTGAAGAGTTATGTTAACAAAAAAAATAAATAAAAAGGTTGAATAATGCTGTTAAAGCCTTCTGTATTGACTGAAAGCTTATATGGTTCAACAAAAGTTAAAATAATAACAACAAATAATAAATTTTATATATATATATATATATACAAATATATACAAATATATATGTATATATATATATATATATATATATATATATATATATATATATATATATATATATATATATATATATATATATATAAATCAAATTAAGAATTATAATAAAAAGCAATTTTTCTAAAGCTTATATAGCTGAATATAGACAAAGATATTCACCTGTGTCATCAAAGTACATTTCTTCTAATTCTTCCTCTGTTATTCCCCATATTGATTTTACTTGACTTGCTGTAAGATGTCCAACAACATGACAAGGAGGTAGTGGATTAGTCAAATACCATACAATTACTGATGTTTTTAATTGACTAACAGGTTTGAAAAAATTTTGATCATCTCGAAGAGTAGCAGCTTTGAAAAACATTTCATATAGATACAAATAAGAAAATTCTGTCCATTTTGTTTCAAGATTGAAGTCATTCTGATTTAAAAAAGTATTTTAAATAAAATATCAAAAACTTAAAAATTCAAAATGTGCATCAATAAAGAAAAAATTTATTTATAAACCACATAAAAAAATTTTTTTTTAATTTAATTGATTAAAAAAAAATTAAAAAAAAACCCCCCCTCCTTTCTCAAAAAAAACCCCATAAAATATCAGTAAGGAAATGGCTTCAGAAAAGATTTTTTTTTTTTTGAACAAATATTAAGATTTCTTTATTTATTTTTGAATAAATTAAATGTCAAGAGCTTTGGATGGAGTCATGACATAGAGAGCATTTAAAACCATTATATACAATAGTGTGGAAGCTGTTTTAACAGGATATTTGTAAAAGAATTACAAAAACATATATGCAAATAGGAGATTTAAAAGCACATTTAAAACATTAGAAAAGTCTAAACCAGTCTTTAAGCTTTTTAGGGATGAAGACAATACTTTTATCTCATCAAATGAAATATTTGCATTTAAAATGAATTAAAGAAGAGATTCTATAATCACACTGCATTGAAGTTAGTCAATATGCTTAGCTGAAAACTTATAACTGAGATAATTATCATTTGTAAAAATGTTAACGAGCTTCCCTGTAATTATAAAGATAAAAAACAAAAAAAATTTGGCTTTTTTTAAAAGGATAAAAATATTGACATTAGAAGGCTAGATTAATAATACAGACAAAACCTTAAGATAAGGACCTCATTACAAAAAATGATTAGAAAGTTCATAATACAAAATTCTTTCAATTACTTTTTTACAATCCTTTTAACTGCATTTTAATATCTTATTTAAAAATGAGTCACAATAGAACTTTATAAAAAAATAAAAAAAAATTTTTAACTATTTTTTCTTTTTTTACTTAGAACTTTTAGACTTTAAATTGCACTTTAAAAAAGGAGGCCTATGTTAATAAAAAGCATTTGAAGCTCTAAAAACCTTATTGAAACCATTTTGAATAAGAGTTTTTCTAAGGTCTCAATAAAATCTTTTCTTTTCAAAAATTTATAGCATTTATCTAAAAGTGAAAAGATCTGAAAAAAGCATTTGTTTTATTTATCTGTTATATTCTTTTTCTTTTACAGTTTTACACAAAAAGCTTCGTTTGAGTTTTGTGTGGACATGTTATTAGAAAGAAGTGTTTTTTTGAAAACCTTTCATGATTATATAAATAAAGAGAATTAAATTTTTTTTCAAAACACAACAGGATAAAAAATCAGTCAAAAGTTTACTTCAGCTTAATGTAAATAAACCACAAAAGGAAAGAAAAACCATTAGTAAATATATATTCATAAGACAAATATCATATGGAAAAACCTTGTGTTTGCATATTTAAATAAAAAATAAAAGAGTACTATTTTTATTAATAATAAAAATAAAAATAGTGTAAAAAAGATTGATCACATAAAAAAAACCTTTTCACATTTATAAAATTTATATTAAAAACAGCAGTACAAAATTATACTTCGTAATATTCTAAGTTTATAATTATAATTTTTTTTTAATTTATGAATGTATTTAGCATATATTCATAAAATGAAAAAAAAAGTACAATTATAGTTCATAACTATAATTTTTTTTTTAATTTTTGAATATAATTAATATATATTCATTATAATTATAATTTTAAACTTATAATATTACCCAGTATATTTTTTTATAGCTGTGTTTAATAGAAACATTATATTTTTTTTTTATAAAAAAAGTATAAAAACTATACTTATTGTTATTATATATTTTAAAAAACATGCTTCATTTGTTTTTTGTTTTGTTTAAGTATGCATTATTTATAAATGATATGTATGAACATATGCACTTTAATATACACATAAACTTATCTTACCTTACAACGATGCTTCCAAAGTGAATCGGTATGACAAACTCGATGAAATAGCCAACAGGTTTTACTAGTATTTACAAGTCCAGGAGCAGAAACATGCTCTAATATAGCTATCAAAACTTCTTCGCTCAAATCGCAAAGTTCTATTTTTCGTTCGCAAGTTTCGTGAAAATATTTTTTACGTTTTACTCGATTTTTTTTTCTCGCATAAAAACTACTACTACTTTTTCTTTTTTTTCTTTCCCGAATTTTATTTTTTTCTTCTTTCATTTTCTTTTCTTTTTCATTCATATTTGCAGTCATTGAACGAGTAACGCAACTCAATCTACAAGGCTCCATTTCTTCATCTATTGAAGTCATAAGGACTTAAACACAATATGATTTAATTTCGGTACAACATAAGAAAACTGATTCAAATTATTTTTTGTATAACAAACGAAGTCTTAACTCATCTCGTGCTTTTATGATTAGTTAATAGAATTTCGCTATCTTTTTTAAAGTGCTAGTGGTCATAATCCATCAAAACAATACTTATCGTTGTTTACAAATTCCGCGCTATTATTTTCAAGACCCTTTGACTTTTTATCTGGCAGTTGATTATGGAGAATATAATAAATATATTATAAACTATTCTACTTAATTCTTAAAGTCTAACTTGTTAAGCACATCTCCCTTAAGAACTGCCGCTATACTATTTATGTTTAAATTATTGGTTTTCACACGTGCGAGAGCATTACTAGTGCGCATGTTCAAATATTGTCACAAAATATCTATTTAAAATATAAAGTGCATAGTAACACCAACATAACGCCATTGCGTTTTCCGGTTTGAAAATATTGCAATTAAATAAAAATTATTCTTAAGTAGTTAAATATCTTTTAAGATCAAACAACGATATCTTTTTTTTTTAATAGCAAATTTCCACAAAACACACAAAAGAATTTTTACCTAAAAATCATTCAGCGGTACATAGCATTTATTTTTCGCGTCGTTAACTTTCACCAAGAAGCGCATGCAGAAACATATTGCGGAAGTATACAGTTATCAGCATTAAAATTTCTTAGTCTCAAAGTAAAAGTTTATTTGGTTTTTTGAGTTTTATGTAATAAAGAACTATGCATAATTCATTGCTTTAACAGAAAATAAAGTTTTGAATCTAAAAAATGTAAAATAGCGAAAAACTTTAAAGTGTGAATGTATGTATATATATATATATATATATATATATATATATATATATATATATATATATATATATATATATATATATATATATATATATATATATATATATATATATATATATATATATATATATATATATATATATATATATATATATCAGTTATGTTATTCTTCGGTTTTGCGTAAGTAATACTATAGAAATGAGCGGAATGTACAGCAGCGAAAGCAGTGGAACTTTGAAAAGAAAAACATAAAACTGTTTCTCAGTGTTTGAAAATCTTTTTTAAAAACGAAATATTTTAGTTGCAGAGCAAAAAACTGTGTTAAGAGCAGTTTTATCTATAAGCCTATAAAAAAAAGAATGTTTTGAAAACCTTGTTTGGTCACTCACACAAATTTTAAATATGCAGGAGTTTTCTTAATTAACATGCAAAGCAAACACAAAAGTTATTGATCGATAGATGTAATAACAACTACTTGCTACAGTAAAACTCCTATGATTTTTATATTAGTTTATTTTTACGTATATAGCTTTAAATTGAGTATAACGCGTACCATGTATCTCGATACATGGTACGCGTATAACAGTAAATCTACAATTATTGAAAGTAAGGTTATTGTCAACAAAAAGTATTTTGGTAAATTGTACTGAACTTTTGACGTAATTTGGCGAGGGACAAATAAAACCGATCATTTGATAAAAAAAAACATTTCAATAAAAGCTATTATTATTAAGTTAAGGGTTCAAAGTATTTACAGAACAGCCAAAAAAATAATAGTTTTAATGATGATATCAGCATGAAAATGATGTTTTTTTGCTATACGGCTAAACCGGTACTTAGTGGTTTAAACTTCAAAGCCTCCAGTCTTAAATATATATTTTGTTGGAAGACTTTGATTGGTTCTTTGTAATCGTAAAAAAAAGTTATAGCTTTATATAAATGCAAATACGGAATAAAACAACCTAAAACAATAATTTAAATAATAATCTATCAACAAAACAAAACAAAAAAAGGTTTTGAATAAGTATGCTTAATCATTATTAGTAACGCAGATAAATTGATAATAAAAGTTAATTGATATTTAAAAAAAGAAAAACTCAAAAATAAATAAATTCAAAAAAAATTCTAATATACCTCAAATAAAAACTTATTGAACATAAATTTCAATACTGTCTTGGTATCTCATATTGTCTATGAAATATCATCATGAAGCGGTAAACGTTTTTATCTATCGTTTATTTAGGGTCAATATAAATCACCGATTGTGTGATACGAGTTTAAAATTCAAAAACAATATTTTTTACGAAACGTAACATTTTCTCAGGATTTCTTCCTTGCTGTAAATCATCTAGGTTGTACAGAAAAATTAACTTTATATATGTTTGATAAAATGTGTTTTGGAAGTTATCTATCGAAGTTTGTGTTCCGGAGTAACTATTTTGCACCTTTTAAAGCTTTTACACCATTTAAAAAAGTATATACTATTTCATAATGATTTTATATTCACTACTTATAAAGGAAACAATGAATTTATTTTTTCTTCAAATGCATTAAATTTTTAATAGTTTTTCAAAAGAAGAAAATAAAAATAAAATTTATAGATTAATATATAATAATATTTATAGATTAATATAGCTTGAAGCATTTTATATAGCTTTGACGCTGTTAGTTCCTTTGTCGGCACTAACCGTTTTGTCAAATCATCTAATCTTATTTTAGGTACTACCTTTTTGCGCATTACACTTGATATGCATCAAGCAGATACTTTGCAAATACAATAAGTTAGTATATGCATGAACATCTATAAAAAGAACTAAGCATCTAGCGTTTGCTAATCAAGGTCAATAAAAAACAAGCTAAATCAGGGCCGACGACAAGGGTTTTGAAGTAGGGGAGCACAATTGTAAATTTCTAAAAAAAGTCCCCTATATTTAGATATTTTTTTTCTAAAAAACGAAACAAAACAAAAGTTCCTTTAGAAAAAAAGTGTAGGGGGAGAGGGGCTAGTCCCCCCTTAGTAACCTCTCTCTCCGCCGGTGTTGTCGGCTCTGTAAATATCATTAAAAGTACAAATTAAAAAAAAATTGTTATTTAAAATTCTACACACGCTTTTATGAATGATTCTTTACTACTGAAATAGTAAAAAACATTTTTATTTTAAAGTAAAAACCTGAAATATAAAAATCTATAATTTTCAGAATTCTTGTTTTTTAATATTGTTAAAGTTATGTTATTTTAATCTTTTCAACAATATTTATGTAATTACTTTAAAGTACTATGGTATTTTATGACCATAGAAACTGTGGAATCTGGGCATTGGTCTTTCCCAATAATTGTTTTCTAATACTATTTTTAAAGTTATTTTTAAAATTATGCAGAGTGTATGATGTTCATTATTCTCTTTGATGTATTTCAATTAGAGCAGCTCAATGATAGAAGTTAAAATATGAAGAAAAATGATAAAATGAGAATAAATGGAAAATAAAAATGATTTTAATGTATTAAAATTATTTTTCATTCTTCAAAATTTTTTTTAATGAATTGAAATGAAAAAGCTTCCCAAAGTATAACATTTACAATTTTCAAAAATTAAACATAAAATAAACTTTTATTTATTACTTTGACACCCCTTGCATTACCCCTTTTGATACCCCTTGCATTACCCTTTTGATACCCCTTTCATTACTCAATCGAGTCAAACCACATAATAGTCGATAGCAGATATCCGTGTACAACTGGATATCTGCAAATATTTTTAACCGTGTACAACTGGACATCTGCAAATATCTTCAACCGTATACAACTGGATATCTGCCTTTTGTGTGGAATAATAGTTTACATATTCAAGAGAGTTTTATTATCCTTTACTCAATAAAAATCACTGATTCTAGTTCAATTATAGCAACCATTGATATTTTTGCTCTGATAATAACTAATTTTCTTTATTCTCAAGTATTTATCAAATGGCTGAAACTAAGTTTGTATCATTACTACTTTTTTAATTAAAATTTTATACTTCTGCACAAAATCTTATCGCGTCGCATTAAGTACTTATTTATTTTCACTTTTAAAGTGCGTGAAACTATATTTTTAATTAAGAACAAGTAATCAGCGTTTGAATCTGGGCCGGATTAGTCATTTCACGTGCCTGGAGCAAAAAATAATATTAAATACTGTAGCTTAATAACATAAATGTCTCTAATAATAAAACTTTGTGTTTCGTAGGTCCTTTTTTCTTTGTAGGCCTCGGGCAAATGCCTCATCTGCCCCGTGGGTAATCCGACCTTGGTTTGAACCATTATGGTATTAATAAAGAAATGATGTCATTTATCTAATATGACGTCATGATGCGCCATGACAAATATTGCTAGGATGCTGAATGGCTAATGCTTCAAAAATATTAAAATTAAATGTAAAAGTAATAGAAGTATTTAAGTGTTAACTGTTGTCGCTGTCTTGCCAATTATAATAACGACTCCATGTATTTAAGTAGGTTCAAGAGCGAATGCAGCATTTTTGATGTCTGAGATAACTTTCAGACATTGAGCAAACTCAAAAAATTCATATATTTTTACTTACATCAAATATGGGTGCATTTCAAAAATGTTGTTTAACTTTTTGAATAACCTTTGGTTATTCAAAAAGTTAAACAACAAAGTTATTCAAAAGACAACAAAATCAAAACTTCATTATTTTTTTAAAGAAAAAAAGGATCAAATTGAAAAAAGGTTTATCATGTTATTTTGAGTTTGGAAAGCTATTAGTTTAGATAGGCATTTTGAGCCGACCGCTGTAGTTTTACTCATCGGTTACTAAGTGGACCTTTAGTGGCAGCCGCCAAAAGTGGCTAGCCAATGACTAAACGCTATTAAAATGATGGAAAGTTATCATCTAGCCATTCATATCGGCTGTCCACAAAGTAACCGATAAGCAAAACTCCAATAAAAATGCTTTTATAGGTCCACTGCAAATCCACTAAAACAATGTTTGCTGGGACATTTTTAAACCCTACAGGTTTGACAATACCTGTAAGAATTAGCGTAATTTTACGTCTTTTGAGGTTTCTTAAAAAATAACAATCTTTTGGTGTACGGAATGGAAACCGTAAAAAAAAAGAAAAAAAAGGTCCTTTAGAAAAAAAGTGGGGGGAGGGGGAGGGGGAAGGGGACTAGTCCCCTCTTAGTCCCCCTTACCCGCCGTTGTTGTCTGCTCTGTAAATATCATTAAAAATACAAATTAAAAAAACATGTTTTTAAAAATTCTACACACGCTTTTATGAATGATTCTTTACTACTGAAATAGTAAAAAGCATTTTTATTTTAAAGTAAAAACCTGAAATATAAAAATCTATAATTTTCAGAATTCTTGCTTTTTAATATTGTTAAAGTTATGTTCTTTTAATCTTTTAGTAACTTTTAATAATTGGTAAACAAATTTGTGTTGCAAAACCAATTTTTATTATTGATAGTGGGAGATTGTTTTCTGGTGGAGTTTGAGGCAGCCAATCTCCGGATTGTGTTTATCTATGTTCTGATAATCATTTCTGTAATGCATTTTATAAATAATGATATGAAAAGTTCTATTTCGATAGAGTCACTCATTTGAACTTTCATAAGATCAGCCTGAAAGATTTGAGAAAAACAATAATTTTTTAATTTTTTTCGTAAGGCCGCGTAATTGAATTATAAATGTTTAATTTGCCTAGTTTTTCTGTATGTTTAATGTATTATTTTTTTCATGGGTTATTTTTCCAAATACAAAATGTTAAAAAATACATTCCGCATTGATTTTTTTTCTTATATCTTTAGTTAAAATAGATGGTCGAGATTAAAATAGTAACTTCAAATATTTTAGCAACAACATATTTAAAACATATAGATCATGTTATGTAAAGAAAAAAAATTATTTTGTGTACCTCTTAATGAGAAAATAAAAAGTTTTATATCCTCTTCTTATCTATATATTTTAAACTAGATTAAAATTCATTGATAGATTTCAAATCATAATAAAAGATATTTTGGCGTTTAGTAGATGTGATCATTTTAAGTAACGTTAGTCATAGTTTCAACAAATTAGTAAATCTTTTTTAAAGAAATCAAAAATGTTTTTGTAAAAAAATTATCAAGTTTACTAGTAATGCAGATAAATAGCATCTGCATGTATTTTGTACAGCTTTTAAGGCCAAATTTTTTAGTTTTTAAGGTTGCTAAGTGATAAGATATGCAGTTCAATGATGTTGATTCTATTAGTAAATGCCATTACTTTGTAAAATACATTCCATAACATCTAGCTCCGTCTTCCCATATACAAGAATGCAGATTTATCTGCACAAGCATAATTAATATTCTAAACATCTCAAACAAATCATGGAATAATTTCTCCTTAAGAAAAAATTGTAATGTTTGTTATGGTTATTTAAGAATTAAGTAACCATAATTAATTAAATAATTGATAATAATATTAAATTTTTGGTGTATAAATTTAATTTTAGAACGTTTAAACATGTATATTGATGAACCTGGTATAACAAAACACTACTACACAGTGGAAAAGGTACATTTTACTTTTAAAAAAATTTAGATAAAACAAAAGTACATAAACAGCAACTAGTGAACTGGTCAATCCTAAAAAATCAATATCTCTAATTGATCATTTTTGCACTACTAGAGAACTAGAACTTGTATACTATTATGCTTGTGGGAATAGATGTGGTAGAAGTGGTTAAGGATCTTTAAATATCGTGATAAATGTTCTTAATAAAATAAAAAAGTTTGACGAAACCAACGAAACAAAGAACACTTGTGTTGACAAAAAAATTTTTTCCATTTTAATTTGTTTTTTTATCTTCATGTAACTACGGGGCTGTCCATTAACTACATCAACAAAATAGAACAAGTTGACAAGAGGGAGGGGTAATGTCAAGGCAAGTTGACGAGATGTTTACTCGTAACACTACTATTTTTTCAAAGTTGTTGTTTAGTGTTGTGCAAAGAAAAAAGATTTTATGGAAAAATCAAAGATTTAATCTATGTTTTTTTATTACTAATGTAATAAAAAACTACCATACCAATGTAGCTTATTGGGCTAGAGCTGCAACTGCATTAACTCTCGAAGCCTTTTGATGTCAATTTGCTGCTCTTTAGCTCCATGCACAAATATTAATATAATATTAAAATAAAGATGTTGGAAGCTCTTTTAAAACTGAAAATTTTTGTAAATTATGACATATGGCTCCTTCGTCTCAAAAGGTTGCCGACCCATGTTTTATACAATATGTTAAATGCATTTTTTATTATACTAGACTCTATTAGAAATAATTGGCTTTCACTGTAAGGTTGGATTAGTTCTAAAGTTAAATTGAGAAGTATTGACATGTTCATGGATTGTGGCTCTACGCTGTACATAAATTATGATAAATATTTAACACTATCATCGCAATTTATTCATTTAAGGAGGAAGAGGAGAGTTATCTAATGTTGGCGTAGTTTTACAGGGGGGTCACTGGAAGTTTGAAAATTATTGACTTAAGTAATGGAATATTTAGCTTAAGAAAAAGTTTCAAAAAAAAAATTAAAAACTTAATGACTCCGTTAAAAAAAAATTACAATAATAATAAACTTTTCAAAATATAAAAAGACTCGAGGAAGATTGCTTAAGAAAACTAAGAACCTTTCATACTGTGAAACGGTAAAAATAATGGTTAAACGGTGTATAACAAAAGTGTTAATTACCCATTTATTTCTAGTTGAGATTGGAAAAATATATGTACATGGTGTAATTATTCCTTCAGAGCTTCATTTACTGATACAGACTGTTACAGAGATTTCAAGGGTCTTGTATTAGACATCTGATAGTTCTTCCAGGCTGAAAAACTTGGATTAGTTGACAAATATTTATAAAACTGGTTGCTAATTGTTTATAGTGGGGTGTTTTCCCTGCTCAATTTATGTATACATTATATGAGTAACAAACAACATTCTAAAATAGTTTAGATGTTACTTAAATAACAGAAACAAGGAGTACCGTACAACTCAGTATGTACATAGTTACAAGCAATTTGTTGTGATGTACCCCAAGGCTCATTTATTGGATCTTTACTATTTTTAAATTATCTGAACGATATCTATTAAACTTCAAATATTCTTTCTCTTTTTGCTGATGATACGAATTTTTTCTTTACTCACTCAAACACAAAAACAAAATTTTCTACAGTTAATCACAAGCTGCAAAACTTAAACGAATGGTTCAAAGCTAATAAACCTTCCTTAAACATCCTCAAAAACATTTTTTATTTCACAAATCATCTAGCTCTGATAATTAACCACTTCAGCTTCCCAAGCCTATGATCAACAACATTAATATAAAAAGAGACTATTAAATGAAAATCCTGGGAAAATTTTTTTAAGAAAATCTTAGTTGGAAGAATCATATTTTGCACATCGAAAATAAAATCTCTAAGTCAATCGGCATCATGCATAAAATAAAACACCTTCCATATACAACTTGCTTCAAAAATATAATTATTCGTTCATTCACAGTTACATCAACTGTTTGAATATTGTTTGGGCACGTACATACTCTTCAGTACCAAAGAAAATATACGTAAAACAAAAGCAAGTGTCGAAGAGTATGCATGTTAACAGATATACCAACGCCAAACCATTATTTAAGGAAATGGGAGCTCCTAATACTTATGAACTGTACCTTCTTCAAATTTTGTATTTATGCTTTAATTGCAAAACAACCTGCCAAAATCAATTTTCATTAATCACAAATGTTACCAAATCAGCTTTCCACCATTGAACACAAATACCCAACAAAATACTCTTTCCACAACTTTAAAAATCCAAAAACCTCACTTAAAAAAACTGACTTAGATCCTGCAGATCAACGAGATTAGACTGCTTTAAAGTTTTAGAAAAAAGTTTGATATCATCAACAGATATTGTAATTAATTGACAAATAAATTTAGTAAGTTTGGTTTCTGTAATTCGAGATTGTTTGTGTAAAGAATTTGAGTTAAAAGGTGATAATTTAGAAAACTCAAAAATAGGGCATGTTCAATAGTACTCTTTATATGGGATAGAAAAGTGATATTATTGAACATCATCTTTTCATATTTTTAAACATCTGCCATAGAGACCATAATACTATCTTTTTTTTTTTTTTAAATTGTTGGCACACTTTTTCTTTTTGCATATTACACACTTTGTATACAGTCGTTCTATTTTGCGAGTAAATATTTTCAATATTGCAAATTGAATCTCATATAAATAAAAGTACTTGTCTGTTTAAACAGATTTAGTTTGTTGTAAAAGTTCTTTCTTGTCCTTCATTTCGTTTTTCAACTTTGTAATATGTACAGGTTGGTTATGAAGACAGCAAAATTAGTTAGATATGAGTTTACATACATACACACTCGCATATACTCACATATTCATGCTTATAGATACTCATATATACAAAGACATTTAATACATTTTAATACAAATTATTTTTCGTTTTACAACTGAAATATAAGTTAAAAAATCGTATTATAATAATAAATATTAAGCATGATATATCCATATAAGCATATTTACACTGAATGTTTTTGTTTTTATCAGTGACTAAAATAATAGTTTTCTAATTTTTAAGGCCAATTTTTACTGATTTTCACCTTTTATTAAGGACTCGATAGTAAGCATGCATAGTAGGCTGGGGTGAAAATAAAAGTTTGGTTTCATACATGGATTGGCAAATAAGTACGGTTTATTGTGATGAAATTCACACTTTTGTTTATTTTCACCCCAGCCTAATGTTTAATGCACTATATCATTTATTCCCATTTTTAACAAAATCTTGTATATTTTTTTTTCTAAAAACTTTTTAAATGAAGTATATAAAAATACTTTCTGACGGTCGTTTCAATTTATAGACTTAAATTTTTAAGCTTATTTTTGTTTTACAGCATGTAAATTGTGTTACCAAATTTTTGTTATTTTACAAAAAAAGAAAAAAAATAAATATTACAAAAAGAGTTTTTGGGACACGACTTACCTCCTACCTATCAGAGACCACTAGGAATTTTCAAATCATTCCAAATTAGAATTTAAATGACTGTAATAATGCCATCAAAAAAGATATGAAGCGGTTTTTTCATAGAAAATTTTAGTTTTTACTTAAAGACTGAAAAATTGCAAAATTGAATTATTCTTTTCAAAAAAAGGCTAGTCGCTAAAATTAAACGCCTATGGGTTAGAATCGTTAACTGATCTTTAGATACTATATTTATTTTCAAGAAAAAAATTTAATTGAGTAATAAACTTCATAAACTTAATACTTATACAAATTATTTATGTTCGAAAAAGGAAAAAAGTGAGTCCACAAGTTATAGTTCAGTCACTAAGAATTCGTTATTAAGCATTTAGACTTTTAAAAATGTCAGCATCTTATTGGAGAATATCTATTCTAAGTTGGCGGTAATGCTAAATTAATTAGGGTTGAGAAAATAATATAAGACAGATCATATAGAGCTTTTAAAATAATCTGATAAAACAATTTTTATATATGTGCTTTATATATTATCTTTATTTTACATATGTTTTTATATTATTTTACACAAACAGTATCATTTTTTGATTTTTCTAGACTTTCCGAAAGGAAACACTTGCATATCAACATTTTCTTGACTCAATCTTGAACGTTTTGGGTTTACAATAAATTCTGCAGAACTAAATATTCCTTCTGATGAACAACTTGATTATGCAATACAAAGATATTTTTTGGATAACTGTGATAATTGAGGTAGAGTAACACTGTTCATTTTCCACCAAAATACTGGATCTTCCTTCACACTAATTTCATGCATTTGGTCACACGCAAGCATCTCATTACTTAAATTGTCGCTTATAAGGAGATGGGTTTGATCTGATGATAACAGTCCTTCTTTTTCTTTCTTTTTCTCCTTTTAAAATGAAAAGCAGTTTTTTTAAGCTAGTTTTTTCAGAATTTCAACTGCCTCAATCGGTTCTACCTCAGGTACTCCTCTAAAACTTACAATTTTGTTGCACTTTTTCATTTCATTTATAATACACTGCATTACATCATTTAGACATGAAATCAAGACAAAATTATTTTTAAATCTTGGATCAAGTAAGTTGCAGTATTCAAAATTGCATGCAGCTGCAAATCATCATCATGATAATTAAGATAATTTTTGATTTTTTCTTACATCTCACGAGCTAATAAAGAATCTGTTTCTTTTGGACTAGTACATTGCAAAATTTTCTATAGTAATGGCAAAACGGAATGGGTGGTTTGCTTTTCTCCACTGAGCGTATCACTAATGATATATTAAATAAATCAGTAACCGTAAAATAAACACACCTTTAATTTTTTTATTAAATCAGAATGTCTTTCTTTTAAATGTTTTATGAGATTAGAAGTTTTTCCACTTTTTGTAACAAAGACTCGTCTACATTGTTTTCAAGTTGGCTTATTTTTGTCTACCATATTACCGTTGTCATTGGCAGCAAAAAAGAAATACTTCCATATTTTGCTTTGACACCCTTTCTTTTTTATAAGCGTCGTTTTTCGGGTTTCCATTTTTAATATTGTTTTTTAATTTTTTTTAATTAGAAGCTTTTAAAGTCTGTTTTCCATTTAGACTGTTAACAATTTCCGCGCAAAAGGGCAAGTCGTCTTTATTTTTTACGCTATTATATCCTTAGTTTACGTTATCATGCCTTACTTATAGACGGTAATACTGAAAAATATCTGAATAAAGAACCGGCTTTATAAATGGCATATTTATAAAGCCCGTTATATATTCTTGTTATATTTGTATATATATATATATATATATATATATATATATATATATATATATATATATATATATATATATATATATATATATATATATATATATATATATATATATATATATATATATATGCAAATATAACAAGAAATGAATAATTTCATAATTCTATAATATAATCGATACTAATGTAAGTACTGATGTACTCGGTACTTTGAAAGACTTTTACCATAACAACTTTTTTTAATAAAGAACCATGTTGGTACCGAAGTACCGAGTTCCGTGACAACGCTAGTGGGTAGAAAAACTATTTATTTTTTATTAATTAAAATGTAAAAGTATATTATCAATAGACAAAATAAAAGTGAGTGGGTCATACATGCGTACTCGATTCCGTACATCTGGAAATTGATTCCCACCAATTTCCAGATGCACTAACAACATGAAATCTAGCATATTTTAAATTCTTAAGTTTTTTTTTAAATGCGTTATAATTCCATTCATGAGAAAAGTCCAAATATTTTAAAGCTATTTTATTCTAAAGAAAGGCTCTTCTTAATGAAACACAAGGTTTACCAAAATTAGTATGCGGAAATTGTAGCCGAATAAAGTTCTCATTTCGTAGATGGTACTTGTTTTTTTCTTTTAGTGAGTACAGGTTATGAAAGGAAGAAGGGGAATTATTGGTTTTACATTTATACATTAAACATAAAACATTATAAACGTTAAGCTGATATATATCTAAAATATTCATTTCAAGTAAGAGAGGCCTGGCATGAGTAAAACGATCTTTAAAGTTTATAAGACGTGCGATGTGTTTCTGTTGACGATTAAGAGATTCTAGTGTACTTTTATTGACACTACCCCAAACAATATTAACCTAAATAATATGGCAATGAATAAATGAATAATATAATTAAATTAATATTTATTTAAGAAACTTCTTGATTTGTATAATATTCCTATAGTTCTAGCAATTTTTGTTATTTAGATTATTAACGTGATTTTTCCATTTAAGATTTTCATCAATAATAATGCCTAAAAAAATTTTAATTTTTGTTCGCTTTATTTCATTATTGTTATCAAAAATAAGAGGCGTATTTTTAAGATTTTAGAGCCATTATGACAGGCTTTGAGGGATAGGCCTCAGACGTAGTAGTCACGGCACTACATATAAAGTATATATATAAGTATATATATATATATACTTTATATGTATACTTTACAAATTATTTATTAAAAACTATGAATGTAAAATAAGTAACATTTAGTTTAAGAAATAATTCAAGAATAATATTCATGTTAAGAGTAATAATCAAGTAAACAAAAAAAAATAAAAAGAATAACAATAATAGATAAATAAATTTGTTTTTGCCGACTTAGGCCAAGAAATTTTTTTTTTGGTGTTCGAGATAGGTAACTTCCAGACATGGAGCAAACTCCAAACATTTATATGTTTATACTTATGTCAAATAATGAGGGTTTGCAAAAAATTGCGATGATTGGAGGCTGGAAGCAAAAAATCTAAAATTTATCGATGAATATAAGTCTAGTTAAGAATAGTACAAAAAATACTTCATCAACTTGTTGCTCTCACGTTTGGGGCAGGTGGGCGAAAATTTTGGGGCTTTTTTGTTCCCAGCCTCCAATCATCGCAATTTTTTGCAAACCCTCATTATTTGACATAAGTATAAACATATAAATGTTTGGAGTTTGCTCCATGTCTGGAAGTTACCTATCTCGAACACCAAAAAAAAAAATTACTTGGCCTAAGTCGGCCTAAGTTACCTATCTCGAACACCAAAAAATTCTTTCTACGCCTCTGTATATATATATATATATATATATATATATATATATATATATATATATATATATATATATATATATATATATATATATATATATATATATATATATATATATATATATATATATATATATATATATCAGTGGCGGAACTTCAAAATTTGGGCCCCCCCGCAAAAGAATGTTTTTAAAAAAAAAAATAAAGCTTCACATATTAAATAGATATTTATTTCATATATCATATTTAAAAACAAAAAATTAAATAAAGATAAAGATAACTTCAAAACGAAACTAAAACTTAACCGAACTTAAATAGTGAAAACTTTCCTCCTTGATTTCATATTGGCAAAATCGGTTATGATGTTTTTCATTTCCATTTTTCCAGCCGCTTTTGCCTCAATAGAAACTATTGCAAGGTCGCTTAAACGTTCTTTACCAATGGTATTTCGTAAATAATTTTTTATTATTTTAAGTTTTGAAAAAGAACGTTCAGCTGATGCAACAGTAACAGGTAATGTAAGAAACAATAACAATGCTGTTATCACTTGTGGAACGCTTGCAGCTATAGTTGACAATTTTACTATTAAAAGGTCAGCCAATTCACGTATAGATGATATTTTTGATATTTCATCGTGTAGCATTGACTTTACCATAACCATTTGCAGCGGAAATTCAGTTGTTATATCTTCACTATATTTTCTCTGAATGGCTTCTGCACAGCTTATGATCTCACGTTCTTTCATTACCATTAATTTATTTGGATGGATGCAGGAAAATAATTGTACCACTTCTTGCATTCCTTTAAATCTATTGTCGAGTTGGTTGATAACAACGTCCAAAATTTTTATAAAAATATTGATGGGAAAAATTTCCTCACTACTATTAAAACGGTGATCTGTAGATAATTCGTCAAAATGCCTTTTCACAATTTTTCTTCTTTTTTGAAAAAATATTGCAGGAATCTGCCACGTAGTCGCTATTTCTACCGCTTCAAGTTTTGCTGAATCAAACATCTTTCTATATTGTTTTAAATTTTTGCTGGCATTTTCTAGAGAACCTGAAGCTGTCGTAAGATCTAAATTTTTAGTTTGCAGCAATTTTGATGGTATATGTACCTCATTAAGGATTTTAGACAAAAGCACGCATAAAAAAACAAATTCGAAACTGCTAATATTTTTTTGTATTCGTACTGCTTCTTCGCGTTCTTCACGTTTTGTACTTGTTATTGATATCTCGGAAAGAGCTTTCATTATATCAAGAAAGCGAATTTTAACGGCGAAAAGAAAAGTATATCGTCCTGCCCATCGCGTTGGATTTAACCTATTTAATGTTATTTGTGATTCTCCTGTATATTTGGATAGTAGATCCCACCTGTTTATGCTATTTCCGAAAAATGAATACACATCTTCTAGCATTACAAAAAATGAAGCAACTTCAACACAACATTTAACCGCATCGTTAATAACAAGATTTAAATTATGAGCTGCGCAATGCATATACATAGCATTGGGTTGATTTTTCTTAAAAAGGGCCTGAACCCCATTGTATATCCCACTCATGACGTTCGCACCATCATAACTTTGACCCCTGCAGTTACTTAATTTTATATGATGTTTTTCTAACAGATTTAATATTTCTTCATGTAGTCCAGCAGCAGTGTGGTTATATATTTCCGTGAATCCCAAGAAAACTTCTTTAATTTCAATTGATGTGGCTTCATCTTTTTCATTTTTAATAATTTTTACGTATCTAAATACTTGACTGAGCTGATCTCTTTTAGTAATATCTTGTGTTGTATCCATTATAATTGAATAAAAAGGTGAACTATTAATATCAGCAGTAAGAGTGGCTTTTAAATGCGCTGCAAGGCAATGTATGACTTCATTTTGAATTTGATGGCTTAAATATTTTATAGATCCATTTGGCATACTCAAAACTTGCTTCATAACATTATCATATTTAGCTAAAAGTTGAACTTGGGTTAAAAAATTACCATTATATTCATTGTCAAATGATTCACGATGACCACGAAAAGCCAAAGAATTTTTACAAAGTGCTAATGTTATATTTACTATCCGCTCTAAGACTTGCACCCAAAAATTTGATTGGTATCGTACTTGTTCTTCTATATTTTTATCAATTGTTTCATTATGTCGCCATTTTTCATAAATGCAACAAGCAAATATATGTTGTTGACTATTTTCGTGAATTTTAATTTTTTTTAGAAAGACCACGCCAATCTCTGACACCATGCTCACGCCAGTTATCCTTTGCTTTTCGTTCTTCTGAGAAAAGCCAACAAGGCTCGCAATAAACGGCATCAAGTTTTGGGGAATAGCAAAGCCACATTCTTTCTATAGATCCATATTTTGTGGTAGTTTTAAAATATTCCTTGGAAAACCTACGGTTTTCTTGCAAGGGGTCGCGTATAAAAGGACCTTTTGGCCGACACGATTCCGATAATACAATTATTTTCTTAATATCTTTTGTTAGTATTTTACCATGAAAATTTGCAATGTCAGTAGAAAATAATTCACTTGATTTTTCTAAATTAATTTGTTCAATGGCGTCATTCGTATCAGAGTTTGAATCTTCCTTGTCTTCATTTCGGTGGTTTCTCGGAGACCTATTCACATCTTCTTCGTTCACATCTTAATCGTGTTACGAGTAATAAAGTATTGTTGCACGAGAGTTTATTACTTCACTGATATATTTAATAAAAGGTAATTAATAAATTTGTAATGATTAAAAATTTTACAACAGGTACTGAATTCATAAATTTGTAATAATTTAGATTTTGACTCATAATAATGGAAAAGAAATTAAGTAGTACAAGCGGTGCAGCATAAAGAAGAAAGTTAAAAGAAACAAAAGCTACTTTAGCTAATTTGCCGAAGCTAACAACGTTTTTGAAACCAATCGAAAAGCGAGCGGAAACGGAAGTGGAAAGTCTGTTTTCTTCGATATCATCATGTTCTACTGACTGATTTATACATACCACTTCTGCAGAGTTTTGACTTTCCACTTCCGTAGCTTTTGTTTCTTTTAACTTTCTTCTTTATGCTGCACCGCTTGTACTACTTAATTTCTTTTCCATTATTATGAGTCAAAATCTAAATTATTACAAATTTATGAATTCAGTACCTGTTGTAAAATTTTTAATCATTACAAATTTATTAATTACCTTTTATTAAATATATCAGTGAAGTAATAAACTCTCGTGCAACAATACTTTATTACTCGTAACACGATTAAATAAATTGGAGACTAGTAATTCAGATAAAATAAGAAATGAAAAGTTAACTTAATACAACGGAAGATTTAATATAAAATTGAAAATGAGAACATACATTTAAAAGTTAATTTGTATATGCAACAAGGATTATAGAATCATTATCCTTGATATGCAACGACATAACAAATAATATTGTTTATATTTTAAAAATATTGAATATGCAACTAAGAACTTATAAATTGAAGAACTTCTTACAGTTTAAAAAAAAATTATACGCAACAAATTATTACTTTTACCGAAATCAGTCTAATTGTCTAATTCATACACAAACATAACTATACAATAACATCTAGCAGTTCGCAGCTGATAATCGTACTTTATTTCTCAATTGCGTATGCAATTTTAAGAAGGTTACAAATTTTCGTTTAAATGTAAACTACTCACTCCAATACAAAAATAAATTTTTGAACAATATATTTTAATACGATGGATGACATTTTTTTTATCCAAGTTTCATATTTTAGGGCCCACTATACCTGCGGAAAAGAGTTTTATAGTATAAATATTATTGAGAGTATAATTTTTTTATATGAGGGCCCCCTATAGCTGGTAGGCCCCCCCGCAACGCAGGGTCCTGCGTCCAGTAGTTCCGCCACTGATATATATATATATATATATATATATATATATATATATATATATATATATATATATATATATATATATATATATATATATATATATATATATATATATATATATATATATATATATATATGTATATATATATATATATATACATGGGCGTCAATATAAAATAACTACTGAAAAAAATAAATAAATAAATAAACATGGATTAAGAAAACATGTATAATATGTTAGAAAAAACAAAATCATCATAACGGTTTTCTTTAAAATGCAAATAAAAAAGAATCAACAAAATCAATAACTTAACCTAAACAAAAATCATTAAAAAAAATATAAACATTTTTTAAAAATTTTCACAAAAATAAAAAATATTTAAAAAAATAAGAGAAAAAAAAATTTTCTAAATAATTTAATATAAAAAAAGGATATGAACTGTAATTAATAATGACTGAGTCAAAATGAGATAAATTAATTATTAATAGTATTTTATTAATAATAGAATAGCGCTTTTTTTTTCATTTATTAGCCGTAAAATATGAAACAATAAAATTTTGGCTACTTATTATTTCAACAAAATCTTTACAGGATCTCTTTTGTTTGCCATATTATAACACTTCATTAGAATTAAGATCAAAACAGTTTAAAAAAAATAAATTAAACTTTATACTTTCACCATTATTTCATTAATTAATTAAGAATCAGTCTAATTATTAACAAGGGTAACTGATTGTAAATTTTTCTAATAAAGTCAAACATTTCAGAAGCATTGCTTATAATATAAATTATGGGTTGAAAAGTATTAAATTCATAATTTTTTTTTTAATATTCAAGAACTCTTTTGAATATTAAAGAGAAAATTGCGTATAATGCCTTGAAGTAAGCACTGGCGTTATGGCATTGCGATTATGCGGTAAGTTTCAATATTTTTTGGATAAAGAATCGAGGGTGATTACGATTGCAATATTTAGTGGTGTGGTTTCTTGCAATTTTGATTAGTCTACTAACAATTTATTGTGAGCCAATTTTTATCGAAAAAATCGCGTGCGATTTAATCTGATTTTATCGCTTTCTATCGTATCGAAAAAATTGCTTTTGTGCTAACCACCAATCTGATTTGCTATAATTTTAATCGGATAAAAAGGTACGTATATTCATAACATCTCCATAATCCATCTCTACTTTCAAGTATGTTGACAACTGAATTTGTAGTATAAAAGGCGGGTTCTGGGCTAATAAAAAAGTGCATTTTCAAAAAAAAAGTTTGGCTCAGAAAGTATGGTATTATTTCAACCATAATTTCTGAGTTAATAATAAAAAGAATTATACTAGTAGTGTAATTTTTGGTGAACTTTGAACAAATGAACAAATTCTAGGTGGATCATAAACATTAAGCGTAATAGTAAAATTGTCCTTTTAAAGCATAAAACTTCCAGATTGTTCAATTTGTTAATCCCCAGAGTTTAATGTGGCTACTAATCTTCTTCCATTAGCAACGCTAAGCATAGAATCGGTATAATTTACGTAAAATGAGATAGTAGCTGTAGAATCAATTTTCGCTTTTGATTGATACAATAGTCCAGATGATGCATTATTAAATGAGGCTACATTAGCACCGTTCCATGAAGAAAGATAAAAATTTTCTAAACTAGATGAACAGTAAAAACATGAACATCATATCCAGGAAATATTGTATAATTACTATAGTTATATGGCGTCCAAGGTTGTATAACAGAGTTAGTATTTACAGGAGAATTGAGTGGGTCATACATGCGTACTCTTGATTCCCACCAATTTCAAGATGCACTAACAACATGAAATCTAGCATATTTTAAAAAAACACCATTATTATTACCTACAGTATCCAATAATATACACTCTCTACTATAAACTGTATTCAAATATCTAAATGCTGATGAGTATAGATTAAGAAAAGAAATTGATTGTGGTATTGATGGACTTAATGTAATAAAAAGTTGTAGCCAATATGTTAGTGTATTACCAGTTTTATTGAGCAATTCAATAGCTAAATTGGCTTTAAATGTTAAATCAAGAGTAAAGTATCCTCCTAATTCAGTATTAGTAGATACATTACAACCTTGTAAAGAGTTTGCATAATATGATCCACCAAGTGAAGAAAATAAAAAATCAGTGGTTAAACCTATACCATTTATTCCGTTAATAGATGTAGAAGAAGAAGAATTTCCTATGCAAAGTGTACTATCTGCGTATATTTTAATAAATAAGTTACCTGATACAGTTCCAGTAGCACTTGTTCTTGTAATTGCTAACCATAGTTTTCTGAGAATAGCAGGACCGTCATTTTGAATAAAAGTTGCTGTTCCATCAGTATCTGTATTTGGTGCAAGAGTCTGTGATTTTACTTCCATGCATGTTAATCTTGAACTTGATATTATTTCTAAACTGCTAGGATTAGGTATTATATTATCAACATAATTTTTTTGTAGCAGCGTCACTTGTGTTAGTAGGTTCTGCTACATTTATCAATTTATTAAAATTCATGTTAATATGACGAGTTGCATTATTTTGTCCATCTCTCCTAATAAACAAGTTAGTAGCTTGAAATGTTGTGAAACCATTTGCTACTTGATTTGCAGCTGATATATTGCGCCCAAATTTATCAACAGTCATTTTTATATATGGGGTCATCCATAAATGATGTCAGTAAATATAGGGGGGGGGAGTGCTGGAAAGTTTGACACTAATTGACAATTGGGAGGGGGTATTGAGGCCAAAATGATGTCGATTTAAATTATTTTTTTTGTTTTAATAAGCAGATTTTAACGGTATTTACATCTACTAAATGGTATAGAAACGATGTTTTGTTTGTGGGGAAATTGATATTAAATGCGGGGAATTTGATATTATATTTTATTAAATTGTTTATAATATAATATTATAAAATAATAAGTTTCCCAGAGACATTAAATAAATAACAAATACTAACGTAAAATAAAAATTACTATCGTTTTATTAATATATTACCATTTGACTGCAAATCAAATTATGTTAGAAATATTAACTCTTTGTATATGAAATTCACAGTCGTTATTCGCTCCCTTGCGGATTATAAAATGTGGTTCAAAGTAAACTCATAAAAGTAAACTCATAAATTTGTCATTTTTTGAAATTAAATTGTCGTTATTTTAAATACGAAACTCTAATTGCTCTCTAGTTGATTGTAAAACGTGATGCAATGCAAACACATAAAGTCTATTGAAAATTTGAAACGCTAATTTCTCCCGAGCGGGTTGAAGAAACTCTTTTAAAAAGCTTGCGCTAACGATAAGCAAAATCATTATTCTGATTGTGAAGTAAACAATACTAATAAGTCAATATTAAAAATGGATAAAACCGCATTACTTAACTTATTGATGGTCTCGTATGGAAATACTCATCCCGATAAAAAAAAGAATAATATCCAGAAAGAAGTCCATAGTATATGGAATTCATTAAAAGAAGAGAAACTGGTGCATAAGGATCTTGAATCAAGAGTAATGTATTTAATAAATTTATTTAATGAAAAGACAATGAAATTCAAGAGCAATTATCATTTTGTGCCAATACTCCAAAACACTCTGCCCCCACGTATACTCCACTTGAATTTGACAAGAATTCCTCACAGTTTGTTGAGCCCACTAATGAGCGATCTGTTATTGATGATCAACAAAGTGCATTAACTTTGAGTTTGTTGACCACGTCGGTCAGAGGTTCTTCGGGTAATGATAGCTTAGCTATGTTTGTTTATATTGTATTTGTTAGAATTTTACTCTTAATTAGTACTTGCACTATTGTAAATATCCTTGAAATGTTAACAACTAATTTCAAGATTTGATTTGAATATAATTTACGAAATAAATCCCGTTTTCTGTAAAAAAGTTAATTATATCCAAATATATTTCTTTATTATTTAGAGCATTAAAACTCTCGACGAATTGACATCCGAAATGAACAAAATTGGATTTGCAATCAGCAAGAGCGCCCTCTATGCTCGTCTACTTCCGAGAAGTTGCGGAACATTAGAAGGCAAAAGGCACGTCAAAACAGTCCTTGTTGGATTGATCAGTCCTCAGAATGAATCTCATTTAAAACATGTTGACGGACACTTTTGCAGTTCCACTATAAAATATGTGGAAGAAGTTTGTTCTGCATTAAGGCGAGATGAAGTGTGTTTCATTAGCCAAGACAATAAGGCTAGAGTGCTAATTAAAATCACAGCAGCCAAAAAACAGGCGGCGTTGTTGATGTATTTGGAGTACCAGGTAACTCTCCCGGACCACGACTAGGTCGTGGCTGCTAAACACATGCTTATACCATCTGTATACGCGGGAACTACGATCAAAAAAGATGGTCTCGGAAAAGCAGATGCTGTTACTTATTCTGGACCTACCTACATTGCTGTTCGATCAGAAAATACGCATTCTCGACCGCCTTCGCTCATGGGTTAGACTTTCAGCGGCTCTTGGATATTAAAGAATTCGACTCTATTACCAGAGATCCTTAAACTAATATGGTTAAGCCTATCGTTGTGTTTAGCGTCGATGGAGGACCCGACGAAAATCCCAGATACCAGAAAGTAATTGAAATCGAGATTCACCATTTATTGAAAAATAACCTTGACGTTCTTTTCATCATGACGAACGCTCCAGGCCGCAGTGCACTCAGATAATTCTTTACTTAGAGGTGCCATTCGTCGCTGAGCGACGAATGGCACCTCTAAGTAAAGAATTATCTGGGGTGATTCTTCCGCACGAATATTACAGAACTAATCTTGATTCTCAAGGTAATTACATTGACAAAAGTTAATTTGTAAAAATAATAATATAATTTTTAACCTATAATAACCAACATATCTTTTTAAATCAGGCAGGACAATAGATGAAAATTTAGAAAAATAGAATTTTCATTTTGCTGGACAGGGTTTGGCTGATATTTGGTCTGATCTACAAATTGACGGTTATCCAACCATTGCAGAGTATATTGATCCAGACAAATCAGAGCTAGAGTCAAGGAGCCTTCTATTACAAGATCAACGTTGGATTGCCGATCATCTTTGTACTAATCAATATTTTACTCAAATTGTGAAATGTGAAATTCGTTCTTGTTGTCGGACTATTAGAAGCTCTTACTTTACTCTAATTAGAGCAAGATTTCTTCCGCCACCTGTCCCTATCAACCAAATGAGAGACGGACTCAAAGCAGTAGATGTCTCAGAAGGGGCAAAATAATTGTTTCCATCATCCGTCTTTATGCTCATCGCATCAAACATTGAAAGTATTCTTCCTCGTACTGCCAAAGGATTTCCAACTTTGCCGTATGATGCGTTTTGTCCATCAATTCAGTCTAGCCTAGCTGATAGAATCTGTAAAAATTGCAATATCTACTTTGACTCTCAAGCTATGTTAAAAAAGCACGCTTCTATCCATTCTTCTGCTATAACACTCCCTCTAATGAAAAGGGTCCAACCTGTTCGTATCGCTGCCAAGCGTCAGACAGAATTTTTGGCAGTCATTGCCTTGCAGAAGAGTTCGGAAACTACTGAATGGTTAGATGAAAATGAAGTTGATGCAACGAATTTGATTGTACCTCAAGAATACGATATTCTTTTAGAGCGTGGAGAGCATTCACTACCTATTGTTTCAATTAATGATCACTTCAACAACCCATGGGAAGATTATATTAAAGATATAATACTATTTGCTTAGTTGATTATTTAATGAGATATCGACTATTATATAATATAATTTGATGAGATCTACTATTATATAAATGTATAATTTAGTCAGAAAAAAAATCAATGGTTTTTAAGCATTTTTATTGTTTTTAAGGGAGGGGGGGAGTACACAAAAACTGACATCATATATAACGGGGGGTTGGCCAAAAATTGACAGTTTGACAAAGGAGGGAGGGGAGTCGAAAAATTGATAAAAAACACTGACATCATTTATGGATGACCCTTATATAGAAAAATTTTTTTACCATAGATTATTAATAATATTCTGAAAATCACATCCTTTATTTAGTTTTTTTAAAACATATAGACACAAGTGTCCACAGAATGAGGTGTTTCCAAACACCTGAACTCTTTCACTATTATAATAAACCGGACTTTTTAAATAATTAACAATTTCAACTGGTGGTAGTTGTCCATAAGAGTCAAAATTTTTTATCTTCGTTTTTATACCAGCAAACCCAATGAAATCCCTGCGTAATTGAATCTCTTGTATTTAATATTCCACATTCTTTTTTTTGTGTGTATATTTAGGTAATTCATCTCTTACAAATACACCTTTTAAATGTTGTATTTTTAGTTTTTTTGCTGCTTTGATCAATTAAAAATTTCTTAGTGGCTCATTTATAAAATTATCCTTCAACATTGATATTCTTATGTTAATTGTTATTAATCGTTTCCATTTTTTTAGTTATAAGTTGTTTTTTTCTTTTAAAATTACTTTTTGACCTATTTGGTCTCTTTATTGGCCTCTTTGAACTATAAATTTTTTTTTTCTCTTTTAGTTTATAGTGTCTATATGCTTATGTGTGTATGCCATTTTCTAAAATAACTCTTTTATCGTCTTCTGCGCTTAATGCTATTTTATTGACCTCTTCTGTGTAAATTTCATATAAATGTGATCTTATTGCATTTATTTTCGTAATATGATTCCTCTTACTTAATAAACAATCTTTGTAACCTTCATGTGTTATATATTTTTTAATAACATTTTTCTTTACCCCCTTACATTTTTTGTTATCTTTTTCGTGTACTTTGTAAGAATACAACTTTTATCTGAGTCCTAAAAATTCTTCAATTTGTGCTTCTGCTGTTTCATCTTTAAACATCCCTATTACTTTCTTATTAACATCAACTTTAAAACCTACATTATTAATTGCTGGATGATTTAATGTGGGTCAAATTCACTTGTATTAAATTTGCTTTCAACATCATTAAAAATATCTATATAAAAGTCTTCTGTTTTTATTTCATATACTAAAGAATCTGCATCTGTGAATAATAGTTTTGCTCGATCAGAATATTTATTCTTTATGTAATCACAGTGAAATTTATTCATTAGTGTTTTACTTAAATCTAATATACACATACCTAAGTAAATTGGTTTTTTATAAAGCAATTTTGTTCTTTTCATATGTATTGCTATTAAGTTATCATCAAATATATTTCTACTTTCATAGTTGGGTTTAGATGCTAATTTAATAGCTTCATCTCAATTTTTAACTTATCTAATATCAACTCTGTTTTCAATATTCTCCATTGTTTTTCCAAATACTGAATTATTCATTAGTTTAAAAAAAGTCTTTATCAAAATCATTAGTTGCTTTAATTCTTCGACTTGTATTTAGTTCAATGTATTCACTTAACCGTGCTCTTTTTTCAAACTTTATACCTCTATGAACTTTTGTAATCTTTAATCCTAATCTTTCATACAATTTAAGATTTCCATAATGAACTATATAATTTTTCTTATTATTAAAGTTAGGTACTAATTTTTCAACATTATCAACAGTTATTCTTTCAGGTGCAAGTGGATAATCATTATGATCATCATGTAGATTTTCAGGGTAATCTAAATCAACTTCTAGTATACAGGAAATTGATTTCCAGTTTGTAAACTCGTTTTCATCTATCCATTTGAAACCATGTGTTGGAAGTGGTTTACTCATTGCCCATGCATATAAATTATTAGCATCTAGCTTCTGTATATATGTTGATTGTTTGCTTTGATCATACTTATCATTTATATACTTATTATTAGAAATTCCTAATCTATTAAATATCATATTAATTCTACCCCTTATTCCTTGCTTTATCATCAATATCATATCATAATCACTCAGCAGTTTAAATTTTATTTTCGTTTTCTTTAATGCTGCATCCCAAGCTAATCCTGGTGAAGTATAATACCGAGCGGGATCTAATTTATAACAATTAATATAAACATCTCTAAAATTTTCAAATACATAAGTTAATAAAAGCACATTTGAGACGTTGTACAAATCATGGTAATCTTTAAATATTTTACAATTAAACCCATTCCATACAATTTGTGCATACGAGTTATCATAATCACTTATACCTTCATCATTTAATTTTGAAAAGAACGATTCTTTTGGTGGTAATTGTGTTTCAGAAAATTTATTAATAGAATCAACCCAATTATATGGGTACACACCTTTTGTTAGTAACAAATCTAATTTTTTACCAGAATATAATTTTCCGATATTTTTACCTTGATCTTTTGTTAAATTGTTTGATAAACTATCTAAATTAGAAGACATAAATCTATAACTATCTAAATACATAGTTTCTTAGATGTTTGTGTAGAAAGTAATCTACTTAAACTTTTTATGAAGCAATAATGATTAGTAACACCATTTGAGATCAATAATTAATCTATTAAATGTTTACGATTATTATTTTTTGACACACGTAAAATATGAACTGATGAATTTTCATATCCAAATACATTGACACTGATATCTGTATTGTTTTCCTCAAATTGCGTAATTTGGTTTAATGATACTGGAGATTCTACTTTTTCCCAATTTATTTTTCAGCTTAATTTTTAAGCTCCTTATCTACTCTTTCAGAATTTTTATCTATAGGATTTAATGCTCTTGTGATACACAACTTAAAACACTCATTATCTTTAATTTTTATATTAATAATTGCCTTTTTATTTGCTAAATTTTTATCAAGTGGAATGTATGATTTAGCTTAAATAGGATTATACTCAATAATATTTATATCGATCTTTTTAATAGAAACAAACCTCCAACCTGACCCTGAAATGATGATAAATTTTCTAGAATTCTTAGCTTTGATATTTCATATAATTCATTCAAATCTGTTGATTCTAATACAACTTGATTCTTCGCTGCAAATGAAGCAGTTGTGAATTTAGTTTCTCCTGTTTTAATATCAGTACACTCCGTTTCACAAAAGAGAACTATATAAATCTTTGATTTTCTATTTTTATTTAGTATTTTAATTGCACTATTTTTACAAGATTCATAAATGATAAAGCATCATAACCTTTTTCACTTAGGGCTGTGAATCATTTTTTAACATTCCTAATAGATTATTGTGTTAATTTAAATTCTATTGCTGTTCTTACTTCAACTTTATTATCCAGTTTATTTTTATTTCCAACTTCCATATTTGATTGACTTTATTTTTAATTGTATTAGGTACATGCAACACAATCCAATTTGCATTAGAGTTAAATCTACTTTTTTCAGTAGATTCTTTTTTTACAGTAGAATTTTAGGTTGTAGTAGATTCTTTTTTTACAGTAGAATTATAGATTGTAGTAGATTCTTTTTTTGCTATATTATTTGTATTTTTAATCGCATCAGGAACATATGATATAAGCTAATTTGCAGTAGATTTTGATGCTCTTTGTTCAACTAATGGAGCTTGTGCTGCTCTTTGTTTAACTAATGGAGTTTCTTCTTACGCTCTTATGAGATCACTTTTTCTCATTCTATAATAATATATACTTTTTCGCTCTTTTGCGATTTGTTGTAATTCTTTGATATTTTTGTTTTCCGTTTTAATATAACAAGATTTTTTAAATATATTTCTATTTTTCTTATATCATTTTAATATTTGTATTTTCTATAAATAAAGTTTTTTTATATTCTTATAATACATACATAAAATTTTTTTTTATATATATAAAGATTTTATATGATTTCTGCGATTATTTCTTGATTTTTTTTAGATTTTATTATCTCAACTTTAACATCATTATCATCTTTTCCATCACGTAATTCAAAATATCTCCATCCATGCTTAGTTATGCGCATAGCACTATATAATGATGGATATATTGTAATTTTTCCTGTTTCCATGTTAGTTAATTTAATTGACACTGGATTATTTCTGATTGCTCCTAATCTTTCATATTTTGGATTTATAATTTTTTCTGGTGTTTCATGATTTTTTCTAGGTCTCCCAACTGGATTCTTCACATTTGTTTCTTTAACTGGATGTATTCTAGGTCTACTAACTGATCTTTTCTCATTTACTTCTTTCACTTTAGTCATAATAGATTCTTTATTTAATAACCCATTATCCATAGCAATCATTAGCAATGTAGCAAGATTGTTTGATGTTTTTGAAATATTATTTTTTTCTAATAAATTTTTTAAATTTTTCTTTGTATATTTCATATTCATTTTATTATATAAAGAAAAAAATTTAACTAATTTTCAAAAAATTTTCAATAAACAATATTCATTTTATTTCCGTCTGATTGAAATTGCAATATTTTATCAGATATTACAACAGCAAATGCTTCAGTATTTGCTGGAACAGCCGTATTAATTGTTGCTTTAATTTGTACATCTACTACTGATGATTTTAATCTGATTGTTTACTAATATCAAAAACCATAAGTGAGCATAAATCGTTATAGTCAGAAGGAGTTATGTTACTTTGTGTGATCAATTCATTCGTTCCATAAAATTTTTCACTAAACACAGATGCATCTCTATAAGCTCTTGAAAATTGATGATTTGGGAATGATAAATTATAATCAACAGTAGGATATCTCTCCTGATTAAGCATAATATACATATTTTTTAAGTCACAATGATCGAATATTGAAGGATTAAGTTTTTGATCTCCATCTTTATTTGTTTGAAATCCAACAATAAAACAATCCAACAATGTATCTTGGTTTTTTAGGAGATGTCTTTACGCTCAGTCTCCAAAAAAATGTAGTAAATTGTGGAACAGATATAGTATCACACTGCCACGCACGAAAATATACTGGAGGTGTCACTTTTGATTCAATAGTTTTATAAAGATTATTCCTTTCTACATCTGATGGGATCACATATGGAATAAACAATGGTGTTTTTTCAAGATTAACTTTTCCTGCAGCTGCAGCAGCAAGTCTAAAAATTGCATCATCATCATCATCAATTACGTATTAATTGCCTCATCTCTTCCTTGTTTAATTAATGATTCCTTCGTTTATTCATCAATTTCAGTTTTTATTTTTGTTCTAGTTTTTTCAAGCATTACTTGAAACTGTTCACCAAGTATTAATTCATATTCATTGTCATTTAAATATAATCATTTATTGTGTTTAGTTTTTAATCAACAAGTATCTTAATCTTTTCATGCTTTTCTGCTTTTAAATTTAATTTTTTATTAATTTGTCCACCTATTATTGATAACACACCTGCTCCTAATGCTATACCCTCACATACAATAACTACTGGTGCTGCAATTATTGTTGTCAAAAAACCAATTCCAATAGTTCCAAGTGCCATAGTACTTGCTAGTAATACATTATCAACTGCTAAATTATTTTCACAGCTATATTTTTTGTAGACGATATACATGAGCTTAGTTTTCAACAGGTGACTGATTTTCATGATGTGCACCCTGAAGAGTTGGGTATATTTTATTACAATTATATTCCATTTTTAATAAAGGAAAAAAAAATATTTACAATAAATTAATAAAACATAAACTATCTCCTTTTTTAATTAATATATCAGAAACAAAAGTATTAACAACATTTACTACAGTATCAGCAACAGACTCTGATATTACAGAATCTTGTAAACTTAACATTTTAAATTTAAGTTCTTGTTTTAGTGAAACTAATGCAACACCTTAATTAATTGATACACCAAACTTTAAAAGAATATTTTGATGTGATAAAGATTTTATTGTAATGTCATGTTGTGAAAATATTTCATATCTATTCTCATTTATTAATACTGAAGGGTGTTCTAAATCTTTGTGTGGCTTAAAAAGTATTTGAGAAAGTTCAACTCTTTTATATATTTTTTTTAAATTTATGCGTTGGCGGATTATTTCTTGACATTTTATTTATGTGAAAAAGAACTTTCAAAAAAATGGAATATTAGCAAATGTGAATTTGGTCCTAATAATAAACCAGAGCCTGTTAATGTATATCCATTCCCACTACGTAAGTACATTCCATCACCTACAGAGCCTCCTTTACTCCATGGTCTCAAATATAAACCAGATCCTGCAGCTGTCATTTTAACTCTTTGTACATTCTTTTTTAAGTACCCTTTCCAGAAATTTTATCAACTATAGCTGATCCAGCTGCTGAACCTACTCTTGTTAATAGTCCTGTTGCAAGTGCCGGAGCAACGCTTGATAATAAAAATCTTCCAGCTGTACCAAGTTAAGGTAAAAGTGCGCCAATAAATCTTCCCTCTATTTGAGAATTGTGAGCTAGTTGTGCTTTACTTAATATAATTATTATACCAGTACCTTTTTTATATGCATGTGTATTTGTTACAGCTAATACATATTCACCATTAAGATCTGAATGTAATAATTTAGTACTAGTTCCATAACCATCTTCAATTACTTTTTTAAGTTTTTCTAATTGCGCCTACAAAACATTTACTTTAATATTAGTATATTTACTCATTTTATATTATAAAAATTATTTTTTTCTCTTATATGAAATCTAATAGACAATTCTTCTCCTCGTAAATTCAAAGGATTTCCATTTTGATCAAGCAACTTAAAGCTCTTGTTTTTCAAGAAATACAAAAAAAAATTTTTTGTATTTCTTGAACAATTTAAAATCCAAGACCTACAGTTGGGAAAAATGAATATACAACGTTTTCTGTTCCTCCATTTATATATGATGATTCTATTATATCACTTGCAACACCTATACTATTAACACTTAATATGTTTACTATATTAGTTGATTCATAGTAACCTGATAAATATACTCCATTGTTAAAACCAAAAACAGTTCTAACTGAATTTGAAGTTGTAAAATCAACTTTATAACCAGATGCAATATTTAAATCCTAATGTATTATTATTTCCTTCAAATTTAATACCTGCAACTCCTGCGCTTATATGGTCGTTTTCTGACATAATCAATTAAATATAATCATTTATATCAGTAATCTCATAACATCCTTCTGGAATGTTTATTTCATGCCAAGTTGCTTCATTATCTGTACTATATCTAAAATTGTTGTTTGAAGAGTCAATATTAGGAAAACTGTAATATGTCTCTAAACTAACTAGAGCCATTTCATATTCTTCATCTTGACTAAGTTGAATAATAGGAGCAAACTTAGTTTTTATGTTATTGCTATTTCCACCTAATAATATCTAGAAAGACATAATGTTTTTTTATATACACAAGAAAAAAAATATTTTTTGTTTTTTTATATACAAGATAATATTTCAAAATTCACAAGTTGGTATATAAAAATTATCTAATCCGTTTATATATTTTCCATAATCTCTTTTAGAAGATAGATCTGTAATAACAAATCCATGAGGCTCTGACCAGGCATCCTTACAAAATCTAATAAACTCTTCTTTTTTTCATATCACTTGAAACATGATCTTTAGAAATATGATTTAAATTCTTTAAGTCTTGTGGAAATAAGCAAACAAAATTTGTATTATACTTGGATTATCCCAAGCGTTGCAATTTATACAAAAGAGTTTGAAAAATAAATGAACAGCAGCGTCTTCGACGTTAAGAATCGTGATAAACAATTCTTTAACGATTATCTACTCTGAACTGTTAATGTCCACATGTCTTAGAAATAATGACAATTTCACCTGATGGCTTATGTCAGAGGTACAATCCAAAATCTATTTGCCGGTGACTTCTGCATCTCAAATTACTTTTTTCTGTATCCACAGTATCTAGCGCATAATGTTGTGTTATAACTGTTGTCTATGCATTTGTTAATAGGTATTTGACCTGAACCAAAGCCGGGTTTATGGCTGGGGCTGTATTAATATGGGTGAATCTTGATATAATACATAAAAATAAGTCAGTGTGCACCAATGTTTATGCCGTCCATTCCGTAGAACCGGCCTTGGGGTGAGGGAAATACCAGCATAGTAAACGACCGGGGTTGGTATTTGACTCTGACCAAGGCCGGGTTTACGACGGAACTGCATAAATATTGGTGCACACTGACTTGTTTTTATATATCATATCAATATGCACCAATATTTATACAGCCCCAGCCATAAACCCGGTTTTGGCCCAGGTTAAATACCAGCCACAGTCGTTTACTAATCCAGCATCAGTTTCATTTGATTGTTCTGTACAGATTGTGCTTACATAAACAATATTGCTTTGAACCTTGAACCACTTCTATGTTTTCAAACGTATTGCTGTTACGTGTTCTTCTTATCTATTCTACACGTATAAACTTCAGCAAAGAATCTCTTTTAGCTGCCTCAGATTCTCTTTCTTCTGCAAATTTCCTCTTTTGAGCTCTCTAGTAGGCACAAGACGTGTTTTGACGTTTAAAAACAGTATTTACATTTTAATACGTATTTTAAACATCTCAAACACGTCTTGTGAGAATAAATATTTGCGCGACATAGTCAATAGTATTAAAAACTAGTCATTTTTTATAAACAATTTGATACACAGAACAACAGATGACTGCTTTTCACACAAACACTTAAAAAAAACTTTTCATTTTTTTCAGAAAAAACTGAAAACAATTTGTATTCGTTGGCTCATTCAACGAACACCAGATTTCTGTTAAATTTGTGTTTTAAATAATTCGAATTTAAATCTCACTGTTTCTAAAAACACTAATTAGAAAGACATTAAAACAAGGTGGAGGAGTTTCGATTTACGTTGAAAATAACTTTTTTTTCGAAATGATTTCGATTATTTGAAATAGTTTCTTAAAGTGATTAAGTAATTGTTACTATTTAAATATTACTCGATAGAAATAAAAGTATTCTTTTAACCAGTGCCGCGAGAAGTGGGTTGGTGGCCCAACCTCCCTTAAACCTGTTATTAGGGTCCCAGAATCTTTCCATTTGGTATAATATAAAAAACTTTAGATTAGCAAAAGAACCCCTAAATTCGCCAGGTGGGGTTCTAGCAACAGTACTGCCATTAAGGCCACCTATCGGTGCGTGAAAAAATTTAAGACTCTTACTAATGGCGATAGATCGCTAGATAGATCTGCGCTTGCGACTAATAAACGATAATACTTTCCCAAAAGTTAAAATGATTGAAGGAAAACATGTTTTCGTACTAGATGGTCGCAGCATTCACGTGTCCATGAAAGTTATTAAAGTATGCATTGAAAACAACATATGGTTGATCAGCCTACCAGCTTATTCAAATCATTTTTTGTAACCACTGGGCTTAGAAAATATTGTCACGTTAAAGATACCTGAAAAAAGGTATTTTAATCATATTGTAAATCATCAAAGAGCAAAAATGTTAATAAAGCTAGTTTTTCCATGATTCAATGAGATTAACTGACAAACTAAAAGAAAAGTTTTATTAGTTTTTTTACAATTGTGGAATATAAATGGTTTTTTAATGCAACAAAAAACAAATTATCTAATGCAAAATCGAACAAATTACCACATTGTACTAATAATTCTGAAAAGTTAACAATAATTTGTTTGTAGTCTAATGGAAACTTGTGGACTATTTAAAGAAATGACTCCATTTTTATTGAATCACTACTGTTATCTTGGTCAATAGTTTTAACTATAGTGCTTAGGGAATGTCTATAAGTTACGCAACACTAAATTTCAAAAATAAACAAAACAAAAAGATCAGAAGTTTTCCCTCGCAGAGCCATAAGTTAAATAGAAAATCAAAATAGAGTATTAAACTCAATGAAAATTGCCTGCTTAAACCTTAAGATCCCTCCTATTTCTGTTTTAAAATAAATTTAGCGTTGCGTAATTTATAGACGATATCTAATGCTATCTATATA
Source organism: Hydra vulgaris (assembly GCF_038396675.1). Lineage (NCBI taxonomy): Eukaryota > Metazoa > Cnidaria > Hydrozoa > Anthoathecata > Hydridae > Hydra > Hydra vulgaris. The sequence continues at coordinate 33,665,534 of NC_088930.1, forward strand.
ACTCGAACGTGCAAATGGCTTCTATTACTACTACTACTACTACTACTACTACTACTACTACTACTACTACTACTACTACTACTACTACTACTACTACTACTACTACTACTACTACTACTACTACTACTACTACTACTAATACTACTACTACTACTACTACTACTACTACTACTACTACTACTACTACTACTACTACTACAGCAACAACAACCCAACCTGTTTTCAGTTTTGTCGGTACTAATCATTTTGTTCGAATAATTGCTAACGTTGAGTAAGCAATTTAGATCAACGTTGGATTTGCATCAGAAAAAATAGCCGATGTTTTTTCTCCGGGCTTCTTATTTAAAAGCTATTTAAGAAATATTGTAAACAAAGAAAAACTCTCTACAGTTGGAGAAATTTGTGAGCCGATTAAAAAAACGTGTATAGAAACATGGGCATTTGGAAGAGCCTGTAAAAACGTATTGTTTTTTTTGTAACGCTGTAAAGAGCTAGAGGGTAAACAAGTCAATAAACCTCATAATTAGTTTCTAATTTTGATAAATTTACTAATAATAAAATTATAAAAAAAACAATCTTACTTTGTTATTTATTTAAATATTTTAAATCAAAAGCACATGCACAACTTGAAATATGAAAAAATAGAAAGAATAGCCATAAAATAGGCTCCGTTATCAATCTTATTTAAATATAATCATAGAAAATGAATGAAAAAAATTACTTTAAACTAAAAGATTCTTTAGATATTTAAGAAATTTTAACAAAGTAATGTATTATTAAATTTTTTCATTTTACCATAATGAAATTGTTATTTTGATCTGTGTCATATCTTCGGCCTTTAATATGTTATGCAATGTGTTGTGCAATATGTTATGCAATATGCTATACTATGCAATATGTTATGCTATATGTTATGCAATATGTTATGCAATATGTTATGCAATATGCTATGCAATATGTTATGCAATATATTATACAATATGTTATGCATTATGTTATGCAATATGTTATGCAATATATTATGCAATATGTTATGCTGTATTCTTTATATTTATTTTGTTTACGAGGCCGTCTCAGTGTCTGTTTCTAATTTGATCTCAGAGAATACTTATTTAATGATTTATCTTAAAATTAGTCTCAAAAATTTCTGCTGTGCAATTTTTAATATAATTAAATATAGATCATGTGTTGAAATCTATTTTCTCATAAGACTCATCACTTTTATGGCATTCACATGCTATTCATAAGCTTAATCTCGCTGATGTTCATTCCGTTAAGTCTTCCGTGGAACTAAAGAAATATTTTAGTCGGGTTTATTTATTTATTTAATTCGTTAATTTCGCTGTTTAATAACATTTACAATTTAAAAGTATATAAATAAAAACACTAGCGGTGCAAGTCGATGATATTATTTTGTCTTATCACCGAGGCCCAACCGTACGTATTTACAACAACCATATTATAAGTGTATACTTTTCAAATTATTTATTGAAAACTCTAAATGAAAAATAAATAACAATTTATTTATTAATTTTAAGTTTAAAAAATACTTCAAAAGTTTAAATAATACTTCAAGAACAATATTCATGTTAGGAGTAATAATCAAGTAAACAAGATAAATTGAAAGAAAAAAAGTAAAGAAATTAAAAAGCACGTAGTTATAAGAATTGCAATATATACGCATACTCACAACTTATTTATTGAAAAGTATAAAAGTAAAATATATAACAGTTTGTATTTAAATAATATTTAAGTAAAGAACGGAAAATTCGTTTTTCGATTCGTTTACAATTTTCAGTGGGCCAGAATTCACTTTTACTGGACAAAATTCATAACTAATTTAATATTAGGGCTATATTGACTAAAATTAGGATGAGTAATAATATGATGTCTGCGCTTCTTATGAAGGTGTTATTTTTTTAATTCGTTGCTATGGATACTAAATTTCGGATAGCAAAAATCTAGTTTTGGTATTTGCAGATATTTTTACGAGTGCTATGTTTACCAAATTTTATATAAGTACCAATATGAGGTCGCGCTTTTTAAAAACGTGAATAATTTTTTTTTTCGTTGCTATGGATACCTAATTTTGCTTAGCAGCAACTAACTTTTATTAGTTGCATATGTTTTATTTGCGCTATGTACACTATTTAGCACCTGTTTTATTATGAGACCCTTGCTCGTGAAAAGCAAAACTTATTTAAGTTTAATATGATTACACGTTGCTAGATAAACTTGTTTTCCTGTAGAACAAAATTGTATTCTAATTTAATAACTTAGTTTTTCTAATTAACAGATTTTACGAGCGTCTACAGAGTTTTTAAAATTTGTTTGTTTATATTGTTCCCATGCATTCACAATCATCAAAAATCTTTGACAATGTAATCTATAAGTAGTACAAGCTTAGCAAACAATAATTCACAAGAATTTGAAGTTGACAAAGTTGCAACTTTTCTTTGTTTTTAATGATGATTCTTGAAATGATAATGTAGGTCTGCCGAGTTGTTTGTTTTTACTATCCTTCATTAATGTGGTATTAAAATCATTTTCAAGCCAAGCTGAATTCTTTATAATAAACCTTGCACCGGTTAGTTTACTTTGAATCCATCTCTTAACATAATCAAAATAAATAAACGAAAGACTAGTGAATTTTACTTCTTGTGACACTCATGAAGCCTTAATAAAAACAGCATTTCAACATTTAAAATGAATAGCCACAACCAAAGCAACCAAAATAGATTATTAAATCAACTTGGTTTGACAAGCGCTAAATAAATAAGAACAAAATTTAAATTAGGATATATATATATATATATATATATATATATATATATATATATATATATATATATATATATATATATATATATATATATATATATATATATATATATATATATATTATTGTTCAGTATTACGTTTTGTATGACTAAGACCGTATTATATGTTTTCCACGTTTTTTAAAATTTTGTGCAAATAAAAATTTTTGAGCGCAATTACAGATTTTTTGTTAGGTAAAAGAGTTCAAACGTAAAAGAAAACCTAAGTGGCGCCTAGTGGCAGCCAGGTTAATGAAATTATTAAAGCAAACATATATAAGCTTTAAAATATCTGAGTATAAAAGCAAGATGTAACAATAAAAAAAATATATTGTCAATTAAAAGCAAAAGTTAGACATTAAAATATTACAAATTAGGCATATTTAAATTTGCTATAACTATGTTAATTACATACCAATTTTAGTCTAACAACTTTTAAAATCTAGATAATATATAGAGTAATAATATAATATTTTAAAAAGCGCAAATTTGTAATTTTATGCAAATTTTATTTTTTACATATTTAGATTTTGCATCATCTATCTTGTTATGTATTTCTAAGCTCTAAATGGCCGCAAAATATTGCCTGTCTGATGATAGCGTCACTATTATGAAAAACAACATTCATAAATTATTTTATTCAGCCCTTTTATTTTTTCCTTTTAATTTTAATGCTGCAAAGGAACTTAAAATATTTATTAAAATTAACTTTAGTATGCAAATATGTAAATTTTATTTAATTCTATCGATTTTTTAAACAACATTTTTCTCTTTATAATTTTTTTTTCTAATTTACATTTGCGTCTACTTCAACCACAGCATTAGTATATTCATTAAAACTTTAAGAGCCATTTTCTGATAAAATCAGGCAAAAGTAGTGTCGGCTCAAAAGTGATATCTTTTAATCGCGCTCAATTTTATATACAGTAATGGTAATAGGGTAAAAAAGAAGCCTGTAAATTTTTTTTTTTTAAATATTTCTAGTTCCTGAGTTATGGTCGGTCAAACTTTTGCCCTTTTAATACTTGGAAAGTCACTTTTGGGGTTTTATGATTTTTAAACTAAGATTAAAAGCAATGAGACCACTGCACCCTAAGTTTCTTTTCATATTATGGAAGTATAGGTAGAACTTTAAAAAAAAAAATCAAAAAAACTGAGGACAATCCTTCCTTTGTCTAAAAATCATAAGCTGAAATCACACATTTTTGAATTTGGGGCCTACTTTAAATACATTTATCTCGGAGCGTAAAAAGTGCCCGCGACTTATCTCATTCTTTTTTGAAAGAGTATCTCATTTTTATTTGAATGGTCTAGAGAAACTGAGAGGATATTGTTTACAAAAAAACTTATGAGTCATCAAAGTGTCAAAAAATGTTTTAATTAGCGTTCAAATATCAGCCATTATGGGAAATGGGAAAGGTCCCAAGATTGAAGATACAGATTTTCTATTACTTCATATTACAATTTATTTAATGCGAAAAAAAAACTTAGGGGGTAATATTTCATTGTTATAATAACTCCATCACAAAAAGTTAAATTTTTTATATATTTAAAAAAAACAACCGAATGTAGCAGCGGAATTAATCAATATATTATATGATGTCCTTATCTTATTATGCCATTGTTTGCGTCATAAATCAGTTTTACATATCTATATCTTTGATTTTAATGCATTGTTGCTTGAAATGCTTTTTGGGCTTTTTCAAATTGATCATCCCTAAGCTTATAGTCTCCAGACTGTTTTAACGGTAAAGGTGGTAGAATTCCACAAATGATTTCACTGTCTTTGTACTTTATAACATCAGGAAAAGCTGGCCACTTAAAAAGGTTCTTGACTGCAGAAGCATACTTCATACAGCTCACATTGTAACCATCACTGAGAACCTAATATGAGTAATGATTTTTCTAATTTGAAAAATAGTTTGAAAAATCTGATTCTCATTTGACAAAAGTAAAACTTCGTTTAAATTTAGTGACACATTTAATATGATCAAATAATGTTAAAAAAAAATGTTTTTATTTGAATGAAAAACATTTTTTTAAACATTGAATGAAAATGAAGTACCTCATTTACAATCCCAGGATACCAATTGCCCATATAAATAACAACAATCCAATCGTTTTCATGCCATGCACTAGATAAATCAATGGCAATGCTTATAAATTCCTTTTCAAATTCTTCATTTTCTAATTCTTCTAGATCTAAGGAAAGAAAAATATAAATATTTATACAAACACTTGTACAAATATTTATATATTACAAAATAATATTAAAATATATATTCATGAGAGTAGATATAAAAATTATTACCTTGATCTGCTGTCTCTTCTTCTTCGTTATCCGCATTAGCACTACCAACATCAATTGGTTCATTTAATCTTTTGTCTTTTTTTAGCCTGCTCCAACGTGAAAATAGTGATCTTATTTGCTGAGTTGTTACGTATTCTGAGACTTGAAGCTCTTTTCTTATCAAAAGGTGCACCTGCTCTGGACTAAACTTTTTTCCAGATACTTCACCTTCCATAAAGAGTTTATATAATACATCTTTTTGTCTCATACTATACCGGAAGGTACTGCGTGTAGGTAAAGCCCAACCTTTAACATATTTGCTAATGTCAGAACATTCTTCTTCAATTACCTCCTGTTGTGAGTTTGGTTTATAACTATGTAAGTTTGACTGAACTTGCATCTTCATTATGAAACTCTGTCTCACGTTATCCATTCCTGATTTTAAAGTGCTAATAATGTGTCTTCCCAACATCATGTGTTCTTCTAGTTCTTCTGATGTATGGAATGATCCATTACAAAATGGCTCAGTGCAAAAGTGAAACAAATTTAGTAATCTATCTTCGCGAAACTTTTCTTTCATATTGCTTTTAAAAACTCTTGTTTTCTTTTCAGTATCACTATATGGGTGTGTTAAAAACATCTGCAGATCAAAATTGACATTGGAATATTCTTGTTTAACTCCATCGCCAACTGCATAGTATCGCCACATTGTCATATAATTATGAAAGAACTCAAACGAATGATACTGACTTATTTTAGCTATTTTTGTTCCGCTCAACTTGCTTTTTCCCTTTATAGTGGCAACACCAACAGCAGAATTTTTCAGCCCATGTCCGTAATGTAAAGCAGTATAAATGTCCTCTGCACACATCAAATCGTTACCAGCGTCAACAAAGCTACGAATCAATGACTTTGCTCCGGCAGCTTCTCTGTCGCACTGATCCTTGCCACGACAAGGTTCGTTGTAATCGTAGCGCTTAAGCTGTATTTGGTTATTTTTGCACAACATAAAAAGAGCTTCCATTATAAAGTTGCCATGGTACGATGAAGCATTGTCGGATTTTGCAAAGAGTTTATTAACACCAGAATGGTCATGCTTAAACTTCGGAAGAACTAATTGGGCAATTGATAGTGTTTCCGATAAACCTTGCTCACACCTATAAAGAGCTGTAAAATAGACCTTTTTATGTAAAATATTATTTTTCTTAGTGAAGAAAATGTCTACATGCAGTGACATCCCCTTTTTTCCAAAATATTCTTTTTGACCTTCCCTGAATTTGGATGGTAGAACTTTTTGGCAATAGTCTTTCAACCAAAATCCAGTTTCTTCATCAAGATTTTCAAAAGCAAAAACTTTGGCTTTTTTCTGTTGACAATCACGCATTAAATGTTTTTTATAATCAATGATGTCTTTTTCAGCAATTTCAATATCATAAATAATATCCTCGTCGGCTGAATTACTTGATGCTAATCTTTTTATCTCAACTAAGGATTTGTTTAAATTTTCACACTCATAACAAATCTTATCATTAGGTGCTATTGAAATCTGTTGCAATTGCTTGTCGGTTATATCACTCAAAGCAAATATTGGGCAGTGGGAGATAGAATTAGGGTAGGTCGCACTGCAGTTAAACTGGAAATTAGTTTTGTAATATCGTTTGCTGCGTTCAAATAAATTACTCAGCTCTCTATTCTGGTACTTTAAAGATAAATCTTGCAACATAGAGAAACCATTCATAGCTGCAGCAGTAATATCATCCAGTCCCGCTAAACATTTTTGTTGAGATGGTTTAACAGCATGAAGTATTCGCCACAAACTGCTTTCCGATAAAGGAGAGTAGTTCTCACTTCTGCAAACTTCATTATAAAATGCAATTGTATGACTCATTTTAGCTGTCAAAACTGCACGAGATATTTTACATACATCATTTGAGTCAAATTTAATTTTTGTGACTCCATATGCAACATCTTGAAGAAGGTTGCTGTTAAATATGAAATCGAGAAAATGTTCAGCTTTTTTCTGGTCTAGTCGATTTCGCGTAATTTCTTTTTCGACAGGAATAGTTATACCTATGCTAGCATTCTTCATTTTTCGTGCCTGGTCTATCTTGTATTTGGAGCACCCAAAAACTTTCATAAGTAACTTCTTAGTAAATTTTTCATGTTCAATTAAACACAGAACAATATGTTTACCCATAGAGTCACTTTCTTCATAAATTTTAACAAATTTTTTTAGATCATCAGGTACTGCATCATTGTCTGAAGTTTCCGAAGATCTATTTAAAACAATTGAGATAAAGTCTTCACTCTGATCTGGGGCAACAGCTTCAGCAAACCTCTTTGCAAGCTGTACCTTGGCTCTTTCAAATTTTCTTCGTAAATTATTTTTGGTTCCATTGCTGAGATCAGCTATCATTTTATTCTTTATCTGAAACTGAAAAGGGCTGATGTGGAGTGCTTCTGATAGGTTGTTACCAGTAGATGTAGCACCTTCAACCTTTTCTCCAGAAAGTAAAATTTCTTTAGGCTCAAAATCAAAATCAGTTGTGTCCTCAACCAACTCTTTGTTAGTGGCAGTACTTGTTTTAGTTTGAATAAGAATGCGCTCCGACTTAAGGTGATTGTGACAAAATACGGAACCTACAGGAACATTTTTGTTGTAATATTTTGAAACATTTATTGACATATTTATTGAAACACTTCTTACAGATGGTGATTTTTTACCAACACTTAGTTCATGCATTGGATGACAGCATCTTCTTGGAGGAACCCAGCCAATACCTTGAATTTTAACAAAAATCAAAATTTGAAATTTTTATTTAAATATTTCAAATTTATTATATATTATTTAGTAATTAAATTTTGTTATTGTTGAAATACGGTTGTAAGCAAATTCTTACCAAAGTTAAATCTATGGTAAGGACAAATATAGTCGTTATCAGAAAGTGATATGCACCCTCGGTTTTCTATAAGAGACTTTTCTGTCCATTCTGTCTCGTGGTGCGCCTTTAAAACCTAAAAACATAAAACTTAGATATTATGCAATGTAAACTGAGGGAATTAAACAACAATCATTTTACACTACTATATGATGCTAACAGGTTTTTTTTTTACTGCTAAGAGCATTTCTTACTTTAATTTTTACAAAGTGTGCTTTGACATCCAAAGTCAGATCTTGTATCTTGAATAACCTTTTTTTATTGAAACGAGGATATGGTCCACACTTGACATCATTAACTTTGCAAACATTTTCAATAACAACCTCTTGCTCTGACATATTTTTTGCAACTAAGTGTTTTTTTTTAAAGTACTTTAAGCATAAAATGCTCATTCTCTGTTCTGAATAATTCAGAAGGAAATGCTCAATAAACCATACTGAATAACTGTAAATTAAGAAATAATGTCTAACAGTAATTAATTATGTTCAATAAACATCAAGTTAAAAATGTTTACTGAAAAAAATTTATTTTCAAGTCCACAATCGTATAAATGAAAAAAAACAAAAAACAGATTTAGCATCATTTTGACGTAATATTATTTCAACAATGGAATATTACCCCCTAAGTTTTTTTTTTGCATTAACTAAATTGTAATATGGAGTAATAGAAAATTTATAAATTCAATCTTGGGACCTTTCCCATTTCCCATAATGGCTGATATTTGAACGCTAATTAAAACATTTTTTGACACTTTGATGACTCATAAGTTTTTTTGTAAACAATATCCTCTCAGTTTCTCTAGACCATTCAAATAAAAATGAGATACTCTTTCAAAAAAGAATAAGATAAATCACGGGCACTTTTTACGCTCCGAGATAAATGTATTTAAAGTAGGCCCCAAATTCAAAAATGTGTGATTTCAGCTTATGATTTTTAGACAAAGGAAGGATTGTCCTCAGTTTTTTTGATTTTTTTTTTTAAAGTTCTACCTATACTTCCATAATATGAAAAGAAACTTAGGGTGCAGTGGTCTCGTTGCTTTTAATCTTAGTTTAAAAATCATAAAACCCCAAAAGTGACTTTCCAAGTATTAAAAGGGCAAAAGTTTGACCGACCATAACTCAGGAACTAGAAATATTTAAAAAAAAAAACTTTACAGGCTTCTTTTTGATATTACAAACAACGCAATATGTAAAATTGAGAATGATTGAAAGATATCACTTTTGAGCATTGCCTGGTTTTCTCAGAAAATGGCTCTTAAGTGTATATAAACGGTTTTAAATTGTTTTATAATGTCTTTATATAGGTTCGACACCATTTAGGCATCAAAATTCTGATTTGGTTTTTATACTTTTGTCCAGTCACTGGCCCACTGTGCAATGTATAAAATAAAATATCGTACTTATAATAGGAACTTTTTTCAGTACAAATTATAAATTTAGCACAAATAATAAATATAAAAAAGTAACGGTGTTAAAAGAACGTGGGAAACTTGCAGAAGACCGTGTGGTCTTGTTCATCGAGAAAAGAGCTGTGTTTGATACACATAAGTATATGACTACGTGGTTTGTTATACTTAATATATTGGCAGATATGTACGAAATATAAAGAAAATCTAACATATACATTGCTTTGAAGTTAATTTTTTAGGTTGTTTTTTTAGATATTTGTTTTAATATACGTTCGTAAAATTGTATCAAACAAATTTTTTTAAAGTACTTTCAGAAAATTTGCGTAATGTAATTTTGTAGTTGTAGTATTTTTAGATATTAGTTTGTTGTAGAGGTAAGGGCCGCGATACGAGATTGAGAAATTTTTTTTTTTTTATTTGGTTAAAATTTATTAAAATTTGCTATTCCTCGAGTGTCATATATATTTCTACTACATTTAAAAATCTCTTTTGAAAAGTATGATGGGAAAAGTCCAAGTTTTTTAAGAATAAACAATAAATTTTGATAGATGTTGATTTTAAAGACGTTTAGTGCATTAAGAAGTTTTAGCAAAGGTTCAGCATGAGTAAACTTATCCTTATAAAATATTATTCTTTTAATGTCGATATAGTGCCACTAGATTGGATCTATGGGTACTTGCCCATTCTATATTAACATACGTATAATAGGTTTGAATGAGATAGAAATAAAGTTGTTTTAGATTTTTTGGGTAATGTCTGTCTAGCTTTGTAAAGCATACAAATGTTATTTCTTATTTTAGTATTTCAAAAGTTTGTATGGGCTTTTCATGAAATATTCTTATCGATAAGTATCCCTAAAAATTTCGTTCCATTAGTTCTTTTATTTTCTATTTTTAGAAATGGTAATATATTTGGTATAGATATTTTTCTTTGATTGGAATGGAACAGAATGTAGTTGGTTTTTCTGTATTCAAAGATAATTTGTTAAACCAAGTATTAAGTTTTTTAAGTTCAACACTTGCAGTTTCAAAGAGTTTTGTAAAAGAAATAGATGTATAAAATAAATTAGTATCATCTTCAAACATTATGGCATTGAGTTTGTTTGAGACTTTTAGAAGGTCATTGTTGTATAGCAAGAAGAGTAAAGAAGCTAGAATGGAACCTTAGGGAACTCCACATTTAGTTTTAGGCAATTTTGAATGGATATTTTGTATCCGTAATAACAGATTGCTGTCTGTTTATAAAAAAGCTCTCAAATCATTGTAAAACAACATTTTTAATGCCATATCTTTTTATTTTTTTGTGTAATATAGCATGATCAACGGTAACTAATGCTTTTGATAGGTCAATAAATATTCCTAGAACAAATTTGTGATTAAAATAAATGATAAGAGTCATTTATTTTATTTACAAGATCTAATATCACATGTTCGGTTGAATGTTGCTTTTGAAATCCAAAGTGTTTTTTATTCAAAATATTGTTATTAGTTAGGTATTTATATAGTTTATTGTAAATATTCATTCTCGAAGTTTAGAAAAGACTGAAAGAATTGAGATGAGCCTGTAGTTATTAAGTGAGAATGGCTCTCCGGTTTTAAATTATTGGTACAACTTTTGCAATTTTTAATTTGTCTGGAACAGTTCTGTTGTAATTGAAGATTTAAAAATTTCGAATATGGATTTGCGTATCACGGGAAGACACTTTATTTATTACGTTGCTACAAATCATCGGTCCCTGGTGCTAATTGTTAATTTTTAGAGAGTTTTTTGCAGCTTCGAGTTCATCATACTTAGACCATTGAGTTTTAGTTCGCTACGTAGATCTGTAAGACAGGTTTAAAAATAGGTATTTGGGCCTTGAATTTTGGATGTCCTTTTAGGGCCGATGTTTGCAAATAAACTGTTAAAATGTTCGGTAACAGAGCTTTTATCGTTGTGTTCTGTTTGATCCACAACAATTCTATCAGGTAAGGTATTTGTTTTGGCTTTTTTGTCCCGATGATTTCTTTTATGATGTTCCATGATTTTTTAATATCACCATTGGTATTTCGAAGTAGTTTTGAATAGTATATTTTTTTAAAAGTTTTTTATTAATTTTATCAAAAATATTTTTGTATTGCTTGTAAATAGATTTCAACATTTAAGATAAAAAAGTAAAGTAAATAACAATTCAACAATAACATTTAAGATTAGAGGAAACACCATAATTAAATTAATGAAAAAAAAGTTGAAACATTCTGAGACATAAACAGAAACACTCTCACTCTGAGACATATTTTATATAATTGAACTTTAGTTTAACAGAAACACTCTCACTCTGAAACATACTTTATATAATTGAATTTTAGTTTAACAGAAACACTCTCACTCTGAGACATACTTTATATAATTGAATTTTAGTTTAAAGAAGCATTCAAAATTTTAAATTTTAAATGTTAAATAGTAACATCCGTTTCGATTCATTTTTAAACTGTTACTAACTTTTTTTGTATTTGCAATCTTAGGAAACTTTTTCCACAAATAAGTGATACTGAATTAAATATGTAATTTGTTTTGAATTATATTTAGGGACAATGTAGTTATTACCTGAAAATTTTGTCGGGTATTTATGAACTGTTTTGTCAAAATAAAACTTTTTTATTTTGACAAAATAGTTCATAATTACCCATCTATTTTGTCAAAATAAAATTTTTTTGGAGATAGTCCCACCTTTGTTTTATTCATGAGCATAAAAACTTGGTGTAAATTTAGTTGCTGTACAATCTTTTTAGTGGAAGCCCATGTTTATTGAAAGTTATAACCAAGCGATTGGTTTGTCATCAAACCTAACAAATCCGGTGAAATGTGCGCAAAAAGGCTGTGAAGCCGTTGGTTAAGCTGCTCAGTAAAACCTATAAATCTTTGTAGAAGCTTTGTGATCTTGATCTAAATGCTAAAACCGAAAGAAATGGTCTTTTGTCAGAAAGCTTGGCTAATCAAATAAACTGAAATAAACTGTTCAAATGTTCTTTAGATGGTTTAGAATAATAAAAAGTTCTTTAGAACAATAAAATGTTTTTTAAACAACAAAATTTCCTTTAGAACAATAAAATGTTCTTTAGAACAATAAAATGTTCCTTAGATTGTTTAGAACAATATATAATTTCACTTCTTTTAGCGTTTTGATTGACGATGGAATCATTTTTTAAATCTATTATTTAAAAAATGATTTCATCGTCAATCAAAGTGTTGATAAGATCTGGTGGGGTGCTTCTTGAAAAAGAAGCACCCCACCAGATCTTATCAACACTTAATTTTTACGTATAAATATATGGTAAAATCGTTAAACTCTTTTAAGTTTCTAATAAAAAATGAAATTTTTAAACTAGATAAATGATTGCTTAATTTTTTTCTAAATGAACATTGAATTTCATTATTCCTATTTATTTTTTTGTTTGATCGTCTCCTATTTTTTATTTTTAAAAGAATTTGTCAGTAGGGGAGAGTGGGGAGAAGTGGGACGCGGGAGAAGTAGGACACCCCTATAATTTTATTTCGCAGCAGCGCCTAATTACTGTTATTTAATGTAAACGTATAGAATTCATGTGCTCTTTTTAGTAGACATCATTTCCCTTCTCTGCGCGCGGTGAAAACCCTATTATTTGAAAGTACCCCAAAAAAGTACTTTTCCTGACAGTCTAGTAACTCATGTATGTATTTATATTTGACTGTTGTTGCACTTTTTTTCTATTTTACAGGGAAATGCACTTATCATCTAACATTTAATAATTAAATTTGTATTTCAGCTTTAACTCTGTGGCTGTAACTTTAGTTTCATTTCGTCTTCCCTACGTAGGGGTGAAGTGGGACAAAGAAAAAAGCCGCTGTCCCACTTCTCCTTTACAGTTATGCGTTATTTTATTGCGGAAAATTCTGGAATATTTTAGCTACGATTTTTTATAGTTTTCAAAATAAAAATATTGACACACTTTATTGAAATATTTAATTTTAGTTTTAGTTCTTATTCAGTTGATTTAAAACGAAATTTGGAAAGAGAGATCTTCATTATAGATAAATTTGATTTGATTCATCATTATTGTTTTGAGCAAATTTAGAATTATTTTTACATCAATAGTTTGAAAGCATTTGGAAAGCAAAAGGCACGCATAATAAGATATAGTAATAACAGTGACCTTAATACCATAAAAAATAAATATTTTTTATAAAATCTAATTTCTTTTAAATTTCAGGTCATGCCTAGAGTTTATAACAGAAAAAATGAATCTCCACATGTTTCAGAAAACATTTTTAAAGTTGCTGTAGCCGAAGTGGAAAATGGAATAAGCCTTAGAGAAGCAGCATATTCGGCTGGCATTTCTAAGTCTGCACTTCATAGGTGTATAAAAAAAAAAGTGTAAATACCCAGCTGCCAAAAAGCTGGGTATTTACACTTTTGGAAAGCCACCTTTCACTACAGTCACTTGAATATGCAAAAGAGAACCATGTTTGTATGATGACTTTGCCACCACATACTTCACATAAGACACAACCTTTAGATAGATCTGTTTTTGGTCCAATGAAAACATATTTTAATGCAGCTGCCAATAGCTGGATGCTTAGCAATCCAGGGCAAGCCATTACAATTTATGAGATGGCCAGTCTCATTCGACAAGCATGGGAAAAATCTTCCACACCAACAAATATTATGTCAGGATTTCGCGTGACAGGAATTTGGCCTTATGATAGACATGTATATGGGAATGATATTTTTTTACCATCAGTTGTAACAGATAGAGATGTACCTCAAGAACCATGCAGTGAAGGCTCGTGTGAGAAATCGATTACAACTGTTACTCCTTCAGATATCTCAGGTTTGGATGTGCAACATGAAGCAGTTGTTACAGATAGAGATGTGCCTCAAGAACCATGCAACGAAGGTTCATGCGAGAAATATAATACAAGTGCTATTCTTTCAGATATATCAGGTTTGGGTGTGCAACATGAAGCAGTAATAGAAAACTTAAGTGTATTTTCTCCGAGATTGTACAAGGTTATCCAAAGGTAATTTAAACTAAATATTCTTAGTTTAGGTTTTCTTTAAATTCTATAATTATATAATACTATAATATATATTTTGCAGACACCTTCTAGTAAGATTTTAAGACGTGGGCGTAAAAAGGGAAAGTGTATGATAGCCACATCAACACCAGAGATTTTAAGAATAAAAAATAAAGTATTAAACAAACAAAAAGGTAAAAAAATTGTCCTTCTAAAATCCAAAAATGTGAGGAAAAACATTTTACGGAAATCGAACAGTGACCTTTATGTAGATTTCAACAAAATAACAAATGATGTTTCTGCTAATTGTTACTCACTAGAGTTTGAAGAAGAATTGGAAACAGTTTCTTTTAGCGTTATTCAAAATGTGAGTGTCAGTGATTATGTTCTTTGCGAGGTTTGTAGTAAAAACACCATTTCTTATTATGTAGGCATAGTGCAGAAAGAAATAGACACAAATTTTGATGTTGAGGTCAGCTTCCTGAAATGCCAGAATAAAAAAACTTCTAAATTTGTCAAACCTAGAATTAATGACATTCGTAGTGTGAATATTGATGATATAAAAGCAGTCCTGCCTCAACCGCTTGCTGGAACAACATCAAGAACAAAAGCTGAAATCATTTTCCAAGTGAACTTTGGCATCTTAAATGTAAAATAACTTTTTTCTTTTTTTTAACGAAGAAATTTTAATTCTTAAAATGTAATCTTAATTTGATTGAAAAAAGCATTAATAATTTGATTTTTTTTTCTATTTTTCATCTCTCCAAGGGGGCCACTTCAGTCGAGGAGGCTACGCATTTTTAAATATTTTTTTTTATTGTGGTTACAACCCTCTCTCAACCCTTTAACTCGGAAACACGAACCTTTACAAACAAGGCCCGCTGCGCGAAGAAACTAAGTTGAGCGTGGTACTTCCAGAGACGTCAGGGTGGCCACAGCTCCTCTAATGTCCTTTTTTTTCAAAAACCTCCTCTAAAATCCTTTATTATCTTCTAAGAAGTTAAAAATGTGATCAAATCTCCTCTTTAACTCCTCTTTTTTATTTTTTTATTTCTTGATGGTAGTATAATGTTCAAAACTCATGGTCTGCAAAACTGGATAACATCTAAAATAAGGATTAGGTTGTAAAAAATTATTTTTAGCGAATCCGTGTCATCTAGCATAAAAAATGACATTGTTGACCCTTGTCCAAACCCCAGTTATGTGGAAACATGGACGTTAAACCTGTATAAAAAATCCTCTATTTTTATTCAAAATTTTGTAGTTTTGCGGGAAAGTCCTCTAAATTAAATGCAAAATCTCTTCTAAAATCCTCTAATATCCTCTTTTTCTTATAAAAATGTTATGTCGTTTGACTCCCACCCCGGACGTGGTGGGAGTCAAACCTCTCTCTTACAAGCTAAGCGCTCTACCATTACTTCTCTGCCGCGTTTTATTTAAACTAAAATTAACTTTAAAATAAAAGTTTGCTCAAATTAATATTTAACTAGATTTGGAATTGTTTTTATATAGTCCCACATCTCCTCCAAATGTCCCGCTTCTCCCGCACACTTGTCCCACTTCTCCCACACTTGTCCCACTTTACCCAATAGCAGGGTTCCTTTTAAACTAAAAAATAAATCATTTATTAAAACATTTTGTCAATCTTAGGGGGTGGATTCGGTGCCCCAAAAACTGCTTTATTTGTTAAGACTAGTTTGGTTCAGTTCATACATCAAATAAAAAAGATATTGCAATTACCCTGAAAAAAAAATTCGTGTCCCACTTCTCCCCGCTCTCCCCTATATTAAAATGACTATTGCTAGAATTATTACGATACTATTTAGAATTATATCGGTACTATTTAAAATTATATCTGTACTATTTAGAATTATATCGGTACTATTTACTTTCTTGTTTTATTGGAAATTTTTATGAAAGCTTTTATCTTTTATATTGGATTTGTACATTGTATTTTAGCAATCTTATTTTATTCTTAACTTGTAAAGCCCACATAGGAACTCTATGAAAAGATTGTGATGACTTTAGTTATCCGTATCTTCTTTGAGCTCTTGCCTGTTTTTGATAAATCCACTTTTTTTGTTGTTGTATGTTTGGCTTTGTCAAACATACAACTAAATCATGTGTAAAAGATATTTTTCGTGGTAATCGGCGCGGGAGCTTTTTTAAGAACTAGCCCTAATAATAGTTTATATATAATCAGGTCAAAAGTTCATTATTTGTGACAACCGTAGATACAAAATTTTGAAAAATATTTTGAGTCATAACTCTACCTCTTATACAAATACAACGCTAATAAAATAAATAAAACAACAACACCTTGTGGATTTTAAAGGTTTAAGTTATTTTTAGTATAATAGTGAACAAAATTGTTCTGTATGTATATTTTTTTCTTGAATTATTGTTCACTCAGAATAACCATTGTCAAAGCCAGCTAATGTAATTGGAAAATCGAATTAAATTTTTGAAATATTTACCACGTTCTGTAAAATTTCTGAACTCTATTTACTTTTTGTCAAAAAACTGTTTAAATTTTTGATCATGCTCTTGGCATTTTTGATGTTTTTTTTTTTTTTTCAGTTTTTGATGTTATTTTTGATTTGTCATTAAAAATGTGCTTTTTTGCAGCACCTTTAAAGATGTGATTTATATTTTTTTTGCATATAATTAAATTTAAATATATGTGTTTTTGATCAAAAGAAAAGCAAGCATATTCACTTTGTTTTCCTTTATGGTTTTTACCATAGAAAACCTAGTTGACATTATTATTGAACGTGATAAGAAGTAGCGTCGTTATCGACTTTAACTATATTGACCTCTAAATGTCATCTATACAATCATATTTATATTGTAAATATGATTGTAATTAATTTTTAATATATAGCAAGAAAAAACCGTTTTTTGGTTGTAGTTTAAACTAAAAGCACCCCTGTCAAATAACATTTTGACACAATCTAAAGTACCACTAAAACAAATGGTTACAGAAAAAAAGGTTTTTGTTTATTACAAATTTCTTTTAAGTTACCCTCTGCCGGGTATTGCAACAAAATGGCTAATTCCGGGTACCCAGGAAAACAGCCGAATTACCAGGTATCCAGCACAGTTTTCCGCTTCACTATCAGTGAATCAGAAACGAGAATAATTAATGTAATCTCAGCAGAACAAAAAAAAAAGAAAAAATGTACTAGTGTTTGGATTAAAGTAATCGAGCCAAAAAGCAAGGATGAAATCAAAGAAAGTGACGATGGAAGTATTGGTGAAGTGTTCGATGCTAGTGGGTTAGAAAAATTGAATAATGTTACACATTTTAGGTTAAACAGTAGAGATATAATATAAATCAGGACCACTAGTTATTGAACTAGTTAATTCATCAGAAACTAGTTTTAAGTATTGCTAGAAAATTAAATAAAATCAAAGCATATAAAAATAAATCCAGATCTAACGTATAGAGAAAGAGCTAGCTTTAAATTGCTACTTGGTGAAAGAAATAGTTTAAATAAACTAGAAGAAGATAAAAGTTCGACATTTCGATTTGTTATCAGAAACGATATGTTGCAGAAAATTGAAATCAAAAACCAATAAAATATTTGAAGCGCCATCAAGGTTAAGATCTAAACTCAGTGAAGTAACGGGCTTATACTCGAATGCAACTTCATTAAACAATAAGCTCAATGAACTATCAAAGTTATTAACTCAAACAAAGCTAATGTAGTAATGATTTGTGAAACTTGGTGGAATAATGAGTCAGTAACTAATATCAATGGATACAGCTTATTTAGAAAGAACAGAGATGCTGGTAGATGTGAATGAGTATGTATATATATAAAAAGCAATATAAAGGCTTATGAAATATTAGAAAGATGTTTAAAAAACCCTAATATAGAGCAAGTCTGGTGTGTTATTGAATTAAGAAAGGAAAAAATATTATGTGGTAGTATCTACAGAACCGGAAATAGCAACATAAGTAACTGTATCAACATCACAAAGTACATTAAATTTGCTCGTTCACAAACTGCATCAACATCACTAAGTCTATTAAATTTGTATCATCGCAAACTGTATCAACATCACAAAGTCTATTAAATTTGCTCATTCAAAAAAAATATCAAATAAATATACTGGAATCTTTATTTGTGGTGATTTTAATTTCCACACAATTAGGTGGACGGAAAATTATATAGGCGAACTAACTTGTGAGTCTGATAACAAACCCAAAATATTTTTAGAAAGTTAAATAATTGCTTCATCTATCAGAATATGATTGAACCAACCTTTCAAAATAACATAGGAGATGAAACGAATGTACTTGATTTGATTATAACTGAAAATAAAAATAGAGTTTATAAACTGGTACACCTTCCACCATTGGGAGGTATTAACCACGGTCATCACATTATTAGATTTAACTACAGTCATACAGAAAAGTGTATTGATAACAGTGTGTTTAAAAAAGACAAGTTCATTTACAATCGAGGGAAATTCCGTGAATTAAATAATTATTTTAAAATTATAAACTAGAATGATGAATTTAAAGGTTTGGAAATAAACGAATGACTAAGTCGTTACGAAGAAGGATGTAAACTTTTTTTTCCGATCATTAAAGTGGGAAATATTCTAACCAACGCAAAACCTCTCTAGATAAAAAAAGAATTGAAAGCGTTGTCAAAAGAAAAAAGAAAAATCTGGTTCGAATGTAGAGGGAAGAAATTCAGAGACATTCATTTACTTGCAAAATACAAAGAGATAAACAAGACATTAAAAAGAAAGGTGAATCAGAGAATCAAAATTTTTGAATATGAGCTTGCTTTAAATTCGAAATCTAACCCCAAGAAAGTTTATGGATATAGAAATAATAAAACTAAAGTCAAAGAGAATATAAGAACAATCCAACTAAAAAACGGTAGTATTGTAACAGATTTAAAGGTAATGGCAAATACATTAAATGGGTATTTCGCATCAGTATTCATCAAGCCGCAAGAATAATCTGTTCCAATCACAAATATAGAAACACAAACGCTCTGTAGAAACCCAAATTTTAATGTCTCTGTTGTAGCAAATTTACTTAAGCAAATTGGATACTAATAAAGCAACTGGAATGGACAAAGCTCACCCAAAAGTTCTAAAGGAGTGCAAATCCGCATTAGTCAAACCCCTATCAATAATGTTTAATAAATCCTTTGAAACAAGTAAACTCCCAAAGTTATGGTCATGTGCTAATATGGTTCCACTGTTTAAAAACGGTAACAAATTTGACCCAAGCAACTATAGACCTGTATCTTTAACATCAGTAGTTTGTAAAGCCATGGAAAGGATAATTAAGGATAAAATGGTGAAATATTTAGTAGATATCAAGCTAATCAATAAAAACCAACATGGATTTGTTAATAATAAAAGTATGTGACAAACTTATTGGAGTCTCTAGGTTCCATCACAAGTTCAATAGACAATGGTTGGGATGAGATCGTTTTGTTTTTAGATTTTGCCAAAGCGTTTGATTCGGTTGATCATGAAAGATTATTGTTAAAACTGGATGCTCTTGGTTTTAAATCAAAAGTATTGGATTGGTGCCAAGGATTTTTAAAAAACAATGCAGCTTTAGTGTATTCAAGTATGGAAAAAGATTTAGGTGTGTAAGTTTCTGACAATTTAGGAATGAAACACCGTATAAATAAGGCAATAAATAAAGCAAATCAAAAGCTAGGTCAGATCAAACACACTTTTAAATTATTAGATGAAAAAACAACGAAACTCTTATTCATAGCCTTAGTTCGTCCACATTTAGAATATGCAGCTCCCATCTGGAATCTTTATTGGCAGTATGATAAAGATAAACTAGAGAGTGTTCAACAGAGAGCTACTCGAATAGAAAGTTTAAGAGGATATAGCTATGAAGAGAGATTAAAAAAGTTGGGTTTACTATCGCGAGAATAAAAGAAGAAGAGGTGATATAGTACAAATGTTTAAATATTTGAAAAAAATACGATATTATAAACTTTCACATAAAACCCGAAATGCTAGACAAAGACCATAAACCTGGAGGCCACAATAGTAAACTAAGAAGACAATATACGGGAAATATTAAAGGTTTTTTCACCAATAAGTTGTAAATGGCTGGAACAAACTTAAACAAGAAATAATAGATGCAGTTAGTATCAGCCAATTCAAAAATAAATTGGATGAATATTTTGAATACTAATTTTTATTATTTTTGTGTATTACAGCTGTTAAAGTACAAACTCTACGCAGTTTGCACTCATCACTTTTGAAGTGTGCAGCGCTATTATATTATATTATATATACTAGATTTGTAAAAATAACAAATTTCTAATTAGGGCAAAAGCGGCTTCACTTTTCGGATCGAAGTTAGGCGTCTAATGTATGTAACATATTGTATATAATATATAATGTATATAATATAATATATTATAGCAAGTATTTAAGGCGGACCTTAAATACTTGCTATAATATATTCGGGGCAATCTATTCCCGAATCTGGGAATAGATTGCCCCGTTATCAAAACGGCCCTCTTCTCATATTGTTTTGCTCCGTTATTATTTAAACGATATGATATTAAAAAATAGAAAACAAATATGAACTACTTTATTATTTTCATTAAAGATAATTTCAAAAAAAGAAATTATTCCCTTACTTTGACTAAATCGACTTTTAGTCGACTTAGTCAATTTCAAAAATGTATCAGCCGATTTTAGTCGACAGTCGAATTATTTAATAGCCGTAACAACACTAATAAGAAGACCATTTTAATAATCTTATAATTTTGAATTTTTATATGACTACTCTTACCATCAATAAAAATTAATATTTAAATTAAAGTTTAAGGAATTAAATATTGTATTTTAAATAGAAAGACGTTACAACTATTAAACAAATATATTATTCTATATTTGCTGACAACTTAGGTATAAATCAAAGAAAATATCGTTACGATCATTTCACATATGTCTGAGTAATTTTTTCATGATTTGAGAAAATAAAAGAAAACCGAAACAAAATCAAAACAAACTAAAAATCGCTATTTTTTCTCTTACATCACAATAAAACAATTTAAAAAAAACTATTTTCTAATTGGTTTAAGATGTTATATAATAGAAGACTGTCTAAACTATACATTTCAACCATGAACTCCAAACCTCCTAAAAATGAGGCAATTGTGAAATCATTGTGACGATATTTAAGATAATTACATCTTTCCTAGCAATTTACACTTTAAAGAAAATAACAGGAACTTTTTATTAAATATAGTACACTAATGAAATGACATAAAATAATTATTACACAGTAATTTGTTTTGCTAACAAATGGACAGTTTAATAATAAATTTTTTCATCGTTGATTTTTTGAGCTAATATATAACGGATAATTTTTTTAAAAAGTTAATTGTCAAATGACTAACATCAAAATTATTTGTATTGAACACAAGTATTTGATATGTCGTTTATAATACCGTTTTATTAAAGGAAGTCATTATTTGTAAGCGTGTACAAATAATGTCAACATGATAGTAATCTTATTAGCGAAAAATGTTCAATTACTTTAATTTTTATATGTACTTATTTTGTAATAAGTCTTGCTTTTTTAATAATTATTGTCCTTCTTTTTATTGATTTTTTTCACTATCTATTTTATTACTTTTTGTTGTTTGTTTGTTTTTTGCTTTATTTGTTTATTTTATTAAGGTATCACTCCAATGACTAGTTTTTAACTATACGGGTGACACCGAATCAATTTTGTAAAACCATAAATAAATTTGTAACTTTTTTCAACTTTATGGTTGAATAAATAAATAGATATATAAGCGTAGTGTTGCGCACGCGCTTTAAATCTTATTTTTAAGGCGCGGACGACAGGGTTGCAGGTTCCCATCAGGACATCTTTTTTAAATTTTAATGTTTTATTTTCAAGTAGTTTTATGTTTTAACTATTATTATTGTTTATTTATAGTTAAGTATATTATTTACTTTTATTTCTCAAAGTTTTATAAAAGAAGTGCATCAATAAGTACTTATATCAACTGATTTAGCTGTAGTCACAGTGGAGTCATCCACTGATTTAAATAGAGATAGGCACAGTGGAGCGTTCATACATCGACTGAGGGTTTAGTTTTGAGCAGGCATTCTTTAAAAGAAAAGCATTTCAATATTTATTTAAATAGGGTTTATAAATTAATTTAATTAATAAAATTATTAGGTTTAACTACAAAGCAAATTTAGCGTTGAGTAATTTATGCACGATCCCTAACTTATGTTTAAATACGCGCGTATAACTTAGAAAAAATGAGTTGTACGCGCGTACAAATTATGTCTTCATATATAAATAACTACGCAATGAATCAATTATCCGTTTATTCTAATATTACAATAAGATATTCAAAAATAAAATATATAATTCTACACGAAGATTCGCATTCTGCTGTAACTGCTACTTTTAATTAGTAGTATTCAGGAGATCAATAAAATATAACCGTTTTTAACGGAATAAACAAACTATGATTGTTAACCAAATATAAAATACAAATCAAATGAAATTTGGCGAATTTTAAAAAGTATTTTTGGTAAAAAATACAAAAAAACAAATGTTTAGTTACAGCACTAAGAACGCTAAATCTACATCACCATAATATAGCTATAAATATAAATACTAATCGCTCTACAGTCGCTATGGAAACAAAATGTATAGTAACAACAACACCTATTAACAATATCAAACAAGAGTTTTTAAAAAAAAGACCAAAATGAAATAAAAAATATATATATATATATAAAATTTATCGTTCTATTTTCATAACGCCAAACTTATATCTTACAAAGCCTATTTTTATTTCACATATCTTGCTTCAAGTTTTTATAGGTTCTCAAATTTTCACAATCCAGTTAACTTTCATCCATTGGTTCCTCTTTTTTATTTGATAAATTCGGGACTCTAAAAAAAAAAGTGCAACGTCATTGACAACATTATACTAAAATAGACATCAGCGATGTTACACAATTAAAATACACAATTAAAACATACGACTGAGAGTTTG
This sequence comes from Hydra vulgaris, assembly GCF_038396675.1. Lineage (NCBI taxonomy): Eukaryota > Metazoa > Cnidaria > Hydrozoa > Anthoathecata > Hydridae > Hydra > Hydra vulgaris. The sequence goes on from NC_088930.1 coordinate 33,689,074, forward strand.
AGTTTAGAAAGATACTATCTAGATATGAAGGACTTTTATAGGTAAGATTATACGGCAATTTTATAGGGCAAAAAAAAAAAAAAAAAAAAAAGTTTCCTTATCCTTTTTTTTTCTTTTTCTGAAAAAAACTGGGTAAAGTGCAGCAAGTTTACGCACTTGACACATTACCTCATGCCGCATTTTAACCGCGTCCGCATAACGACAACATATTAAAAATTTAATTTTATTTTTGATGTTTGAATAATTCAAGTTGTTTCAGAAGACTTGTTACTTAATTTTAACATTGAATTTTAACGTATTTTTAAGTAATCAACATACGCCTTTGAATGTTATGTAGAGTTAAACGGATAATAAAATACGTTAAATGCTAATTTAGTTCTGCATTTTAATAACAACAAACATAATTTATATAGAACAGCAAAAGTTCAGAGAAAACCTTTTTATAATAAAAAAACTTTTGTATTGTAGATCTTACTGTAATAAATATATTAATTTTATTTTCTAGAGGTTTGTATTTGAACCCGTGAAAGGGCGGATTTGTTAAAAAAGTTTTGAGCAAATACGCCCTTTTAAAAAAACAAGTTCATTTATTTGGAACAAAACCCGTTTTAAATGGATATGTTGCCATAGTGCAGAGGTCGGCAAATTGTGGGCCGCGGCCCAATTATGGGCCTATGCTACATAATTTGTGGGTCCCAAGCCACCTAACTGCATAATATACAAAGTAGTGTAGTTGTGGGCCTTTTAGTTGTTTTCCAGGCTGTAAAAATTATAAAGCCTCCTTATAAAATACTCCCTAACACCAGATCTTGTCATTTTAGACATAGTAAAAAAATAATTTTAATGCACTCTAACACTGTAGCACTTTAAGACTTCAAATAAGATCCTTATACTTAAAAGTTAAATCATGCTAAAAAATTACTCTACAAAAATAAAAACATTCGAAAAGCACGTCAAAAATAATTAGAACAGTTTATTAGTATTCTAAAGGACTTTGAAGAAGCTGATATTTTAAAAGCAGAGGATGAACTAATTAACTTTCAATGTGACGACAAGTTGAGATGAAAGGCACCAAAAAAAGATGAAGATGGCACTTTTGGTGAAAATTTAATTATTTTCTGGCATGCTGTCATGAAGGAGCGTTTTCCAGTTCTTAAAAAACATGCAAATAGACTTATCTGTATGTATGACACTAGTTACCAATGCGAACAAACATTCTCAGCCATGAAAATAATAAAAAATGTTTACAGAAAAAGACTGACTGACACTCATTTGAATGACCTTGTGCTAGCTGCAACAACAAAATACTCACCAAATTTTTAATTGTGTTTTATGTGTTTTTTTTCTTAAGTATGTATTTTATATTGATACAATTATTAGTTCTATAATCTAATTCTATACTATATTCTGTTATATAGGTAATATAACCTATTTTATATATAATTTATTTATTGCTGTGGGCCGCAACTAAAACAAGAATTTTGCAAGTGGACCCCTTTGGAAATATGGTGCCGACCACTGCCATAGTGATATAAATCTGCTTTAATAAATACTTAATTAAGAAATTGTTAGTTAGAAAAGGTATTAATTAAATTTAGATGAACAGAAAGATTGTTTGTGATCAGGATGGGAAGGTTTGAGACCAGAATGGGAGGGCGGGGAGGTAGGCTTGGATGGTTAGAGGCCAAGGTTGGAGGCCAGAGTGAGAGGACAGTGTGGGAGGATGGGATTACAGAACCTTCTTATAAAGTATAAACCATTCAATCACATTTTTTAGTAGGAATGTATTTAAAAAGAAAACCACCCTATTACTTTTTCTTTCTGTTTTGAGAACTGAATAAATCATTTGCTGAAATAAAAATAAACACAAAATTTATTGACATTTGTTAAAATTACGATGTAAGTTAACTACTCTTGTTGCTATTTGACTTGCAATTAAACTTTTTTTTTAATCTCTGTTTTTTAATCTATAATAAACTTTTTTTGTATTTAAAAATAAGACTTGTATGAATTTCACGACACAAAAGAAACATGGACATTATGTGTCAACATAAAAAATATATGGATATAAAGCAGATCAACATAAAAGACACAGATATGAAGCATATCGACATATAAATGACACATGGATACAAAGTCAATGTAAAAAATCCTTAAATTTTTATCTAACAACATAAAAGAAACATAGATATAAAACACATCAACATAAAATATACATGTATATTACAATATAAAAGCGCATTAACATAAAAGAAACATGGATATATACAAAAATCTACATAAACTCTTTTTAATATTTATCATTGGTTATTCTTTATTTCATACACTAATATTTTATCTTTTTTTTATCAAAATAAAAATACTTGAGTACAGGTATGGTAAATGGCTTTTTAATCATTACTAGAAGACTTAACGGTCATGTCACAGAGCACTGCTGTACAGTATTTAACTAGAAAGTTTATGTCGCTTTTCTTACCAATGTCGCATATATGGCCAGAACAGGTATTAAACTTCGGATTTCTTAATTCTGAAACCAGTCGTTTGTTGAAAATAAAACCATAGTAATTAAATCTGCTTACATAAAAATAATTTGTAAACTCGAACTATTATTTACTAATAGTCACAGGTATTTTTAATACTGTTTATAATCCAGATAGTAAAATCTAGTTTTATTTTATTTAAATTTGGTTTTATACTCACATCTGGAGTTTTTACTGAACAAAGTTTTAAAATCCACTTTAATAGACTATATTTCTAAAAGTAATCTGACTCTATACAAGTCAAGATAAATTTAGACAAATACCAAAACTATTTTGCACCTTAAGGCCTATCGGGTGAAAACCTCTGAAAATCAATAGAACAAAAAATAAATTATTTTTTATTTCTATTAACTTATTTTGAGAGAGAGAGAGGAGGAGGAGGAGGAGGTGGGTGTTAAACAGTGTGCTAAAGTCACATCGCGTGTTAGGGTCAATTTGGCCCAATGCAATAAAAAAAACTAAAAGGTGAATTGCATCAATAAAAACAACATTTATTTTGAGTTCCAGTTATAAAAAGTTATAAACCTTAAAGCTTCCAAAACAAGATGAAATCAAACACTGATAATTTAAAATTAATTCGGTAAAATACCTTTACTAGGTACTGCTATAAATATAATTTTGATTGGCAATATTATATTCAAAAACAAAATATAAAAAATTTACATATTTGTTTATTCAAATTTTTGAACAAACACAGATTTACTTTAAGAAGAAAAAGCTTATACATAAATCATAATCAACAGTAATTTTATCATTAAAATATTCCTTAAACAAATGTTTGAATGCAGATTTTAGGTGCTTGTACTAAAGTACTATTTAAAGAAGTTTGATTTAAGATTTAAGGATAGTTTAAAAATAAGATTATCTTACCCGGACACACTAAAAGAAGCAAGCTTCTATTATTATTATTGTTACTATTAATAATACTAATATTATTATTATTATTATTATTATTATTATTATTATTATTATTATTATTATTATTATTATTATTATTATTATTATTATTATTATTAGATGCACCAAAAGAAGTGAATGGAAAAGACTAGCATGCCAGACTTTATTGAAAGTTATTGAAATTTTATGACTGTTAAACTCATCGTTGAACTAAGAAATTTAATGACCCTTGCCTCACTGTCTGCATCTAATGCACAATAAAACCATTATGTTAAAGAGTTAATAATCAAAATTGATTATCTTAATCAATATTAATAAATGATCTAATTTGGGCATAGTTAAAGAGATCAAGGCTATCTCCAGAGATTTTAAAAATTAGAACCAAAGATGCCATTTTCCAGCAGCCATAGAAACAAGATTCAGTTAAACACTTATAAATTGTTTAGTGTTATAGAGTACACATTTGTACAGGTGTGACAAGATTGTTGTCTGGAACACAAGCTGTAGTTTAAGTGGGAAATAATTTCAGCAACATTAGCAGGAGTGTGTGGTCATTAGATTCAAGATCTAATAACTACATACTCTTGCAAAGCAAATAGTTCTTGTTTATTATTGGAGAAGTAAGAAGACCAAACCCATGAATGAGAGATGGAATGTTAGACTTGCTTCCAAAGAACTTCCAAAAATATTTAGAACCAAATTTCTGATAAAATACACCATTTAGTAATCTGAAAATAATGGATTTTAGCATCAATTAATTTCTTGCAATAATAAAAAGATGCTTGTTCTCCAAAAGGTTGTTCTTGTGGATTAGATAAAAAAAAGAATACAATCAGAAATAATAAAAAGGTTGATCTTGTGGATTAGATAAAAAAATAAAAAAAAGGATTACAATCTGAAATAATAAAAAGGTTGTTTTTGTTGATAAGATAAAAAAAAGGATTACAATCAGAAATAATAAAAAGGTTGTTCTTGTGGATAAGATAAAAAAAAGGATTACAATCAGAAATAATAAAAAGGTTGTTCTTGTGGATAAGATAAAAAAAAGAACACAATTAGAAATAATAAAAAGGTTGTACTTGTGGAAAAAATAAGAATAAAATTCATAATTTTATTCTTAATTTTTTCTTCTGATGCTGATATTCTATTTAAGTTTTCATTCACCAAATAATTCCTAATTTCCAAATTTTCTTTACTTTTAATTTTATTTAACGTAAATGAAAATATCACTGGTAGCAGGTCATAGAAGAAGACAATAAACTCAAAAAGCAGAAGAAAAAAGACAGAGGTTCAGAGAAGATCTAAGAAAATTGGAGTAGTTGTTGATGTTCTAAGATCTAGTGGTTTTAAAACCACAAAAATGATAGAAATACACCAAGATGTTTTTTCTAAATAAGTTTTTTTTCAATTAAAAAAAATGATAGAAATTTCTATATATCGACTTTTATAAGCTTTGTAAATAAATTCCTATATTGATGAATGACAACCCTCTCATTGAGTCCTCCTTTCTACATCTACTTGGATTAACATTCACTTCTGACCTCTCATGGAAACTATATAAACAATCGATTGCTAAGTTAGCACCTGCTAAGATTGCTTCCTTTTTATTGTGCTTGCCAGTTTCTTATACCTAATTCCATTCTCTAACTCTACACAGCTCTTATTAGTCTTTGTATGGAATACTGTTGTCATATTTTGGCTGATTCTCCTAATGATGCTCTTTCTCTTCTAGGCAAGGTCCAAAAATGCATTGTAAATGTAGTTGGACCTGCTCTATCTGCCAAGCTCAAGTCTCTCTCCTGTTGTTTAAAGAGTTATCACCTCTAGTTCTATCAACCTAAACATTATTAGCAAAGTCTTACCTATTTACTGTTTCCGTCGCTCCATGTTTTAAAAACTTTTATTTGTTTCAATTTCCCCCACCCCCTTTTAACCCTTAGGATTTCTCTCACATCTTCATGTTTTCTTGACTCATACAACCTACAACTTTTCAAGCCTTCTGTCAACTGTTTCCTTGCTCTTTAACAATATTCTTTGTTTTTTATTAACTCTAAACTTAACAGTGGTTGCTATCAGTCTTGTAATAAAAGTTGTAATGAAAATTGATTAGATAAATTTAACTATTCCACTCTATATTCATACTTTCTTTAAGTTTTTATTTTATAAAAAACTCAAAGAAAGTATGTATACACAGTGGAAAACCCCTGTATTAATAAACAACTGAACCATGTCAGGGGCTATTCTAGAAAAAAATTTGGGTGACGGTACCCTCTGTTCCAGAGAAATTTAGCGGAAAATCCGTGTTTTTTCTCAAAAATAACAATATTTGCCATAAAAAACATTAAAAAAAAAGGTCCTTAAACTTTAGGCGCCAAATCTGCACCCAAATACGGTCTATGCTGTCGAAAATGGTCTAGAATAGCCCCTGCGTGTAGAAATGACGTATTTAATTTAGTTCATCCAAAAATACTTGGTTCTTTTATAGACTTC
>NC_088930.1:33702500-33707500 GCF_038396675.1 Hydra vulgaris
TGTGATTTTAGTTTTGTGAATTATTTTTAAGTTTTCACAAAATGTTAACAAATATTCAATCAAATTGTTAATAAATACTCTTGTTTCAAAACATCAAAGCAATAAATAAAAGATACAGAATTTTATTGCCTCAAAAAGTTTAATAACTTATAAACTTGCACATTTCATTCTTTCCTAAATGTGAGTGGGAACAAAATGACTTTTTCTTTAGTAAAATAAAATTAAATAAAAAATAAAATTGTTCTTATTTGATTTGTATATATTAAAATATAGACAAGACTTAACTTTTTAAAATCTGGACATATGGTATGGTTATTATGGGAAAAATTAAAGTAAAATCAAGCATTTAGATACATTTATACATATATAATAATAATAATAATAATAATAATAACAATAATAACAATAATAAAAATAATAATAGTAATAGTAATAACAAAAATAATAACAACAAAACCATTAAATAAACCAACAAAATTTATAAATACCTAAGCCTCCATCAAATGGGATGTTAATGTTACAACCAACTCCTATTCCGGCACCACACTAAAATTATTTATTGAATTTTTAAATAAATTATTAAAAAATTATTATTTTTAAATAAATTATTAAAAAATTATTATTTTTAAATAAATTATTAAAAAATTATTAAACATTATTAAAAAACCAAAATAATAAAAGTAATACTTAAAGCAAAAAGATTTGTAAGTTTCTTTTTTAAACCCATTAAAAAAAGAAACTTACAAATCTTTTTTTTAAATTAATATTTTTTTAATTTAAAAAATGTTAATTTTGAAAATGTTCACCTCCTCAGCTTTTCCAGTTCCTGGAAAAAATGATCCTTCATCATGACGATGAATTGATATATACAACACTCTATCATCATCATAAAACATCTGCTGTGTTCCATTGCCATGATGAATGTCCTGAAATAATTTAAACATTTAAAGCTATAAAAACGTAGTTTCTGGGAACATTAAATGTAGTTTCTGGGAACATTATTTCTTAAATAAAAAATTAAAAATGAAAAATGCAATTCTCTTTACTACTTCATTAAAATTGATATTCTCCAACTTTTTAAATTAATATTAACTGATTGCTATCACACATCAATATTCATTTTTTTTGTTAACATCACTTAAACTTGTAGTTGTTGCAATTTGGGGCGATCAACATCAGATTGACCAATAATTAATCAACATCAGATTGACCAATAAGTAGTGGATGCTCTTAGCATTACTTGAAATTGTTTATTTTAAAATTCAAGCTTTGAAGATTTTATAATTAAATATAATTTTTTTAGATGAATTATAAAATTTTGGTCACTCGATTTAAATTTGACTTGAAAATTATTATTTTGAATACCTTGATTCTTTATAAATAAAATTTGTGACACCACAACTTATTACAATATAATATAAAATATATTAAACTTCAACAAAAAAATATTTTTGTAAGTAATTATATTTTTAACTTTATTACTTTTAAATTTTCAAAATAAAAAAATTAAAAATTTCAAAACAAACTTAAATAATAGATGTATATTTAAGTTAAAAATGCTGACCCAATCAAATATTAGAACTCGTTCAGCAGCCATTTTCAAACATAGCAACTTTGCAGCGATTGCTACGGAATTAAAATAGCAGTATCCCCTTTAAATAAAAAACAATAAAAGTTATCTATAAAAACATTTAAAGTTAAACAAAAAACAATGAAAAACTTTAGCAACAGCATTTCAAATTAAAAAAGTAAAACAAAGAATTAATTATTAGGAAACTTGTAACAGTTTTTTTATGATATGCTAATATTATATAATTACATATAATAGAAATAATTTTATATTATGTTATTAATGTTTGATATAAATATTAAGGTTTTAATAGTGCTTTGATAGATAATGTTTTATTATTAATGAACTTAAATTGAATTTAAACCAAGCACAAAAATAACAATTTATTAAGCAAACATAATCAAATTGTGTGTGTGTGTTTATACATACATACATACATACATACATACATACATACATACATACATACATACATACATACATACATACATACATACATACATACATACATATGTGTGTGCATGTATGTATGTATGTATGTATGTATGTATGTATGTATGTATGTATGTATGTATGTATGTATGTATGTATGTATGTATGTATGTATGTATGTATGTATGTATGTATGTATGTATGTGTGTGTGTGTATGTATGTATGTATGTATGTATGTATGTATGTATGTATGTATGTATGTATGTATGTATGTATGTATGTATGTATGTATGTATGTATGTATGTGTGTATGTATGTATGTATGTATGTATGTATGTATGTATGTATGTATGTATGTATGCAACCCTTGGAATTAGTAAAAATGAGGTCAGCATTAAATTGCCAAATTCAAACTGTTAGAGGTTTACGTCGGCAAAAAAAATTTGACACGAATGGGTTACCATAAAACCTAGAAACAAGATCGGCAATTTTTTGCCGACTTCAAACGTTTCAAGGTAGGCAGTTAGGTCGGCATTGTCGAATGCCGACCTTAATTCTGAGGGTTGCGTACGTATGCATGCATGCATGTATGTATGTATGTATGTATAAACATGCACACAATTTGATTATGCTTGCTTAATAAATTATTATTTTTGTGCTTGGTTTTAATTCAATTTAAATTCATTAATTTTAAAACATCTACAAAAGCACTATTAAAACCATAATATTTATATCAAACATTAATAACATAATATAAAATTATTTATATCATATGTAATTATATAATATTAGCATATCATAAAAAATTGTTTCCTCATAATAATAAAAAAGTCTCCTCATAAATAAATAAATATATATATATATATATATATATATATATATATATATATATATATATATATATATATATATATATATATATATACATATAAACATTTTATAACGTAAATATAAAACTTCCTTAAAAAAATGGAATGTTAAAACTTTTTTTTTAAACTTTTTTAACTTAAAAAATGTTTTCATAAAAAAGCTATAAAAAAAATACCAGCAATTTTGTGTCAATCAGTTTTTAATTTTATTTCATATATATTAAATAATAATTTCTATTACACTATATCCTTCATTAAAAGGGGAAAAAAATTATTAAAATTGTAGGATTTGTAACAAAACTATAAAAGTCATAATAATAAAAAACAGAAAAAACTTTTTTTTTGTTTTTATTAAAAGTAATGCAAAATGGTTTCCAATATTTTACATTTTTTATTGTTAACTACTTAATACAACTACATTTCCATCACTACAATAACATAAAAACTTTGTCTACAGGTATTTTAGTCAGTTTTAATACTTGAGTTTTTTTACTTGGGCATAGCCTTTTTTTACTTGCTGCATGATATACTTGGTTGCATAGGCTTTTGCCTAATAACCGTATAATAAAAGTACAATGCATATATAAACAATATTTTTTAGTTTGAACTCCTTACAGAATAGTCTAAAACCTGATTAATCATTCTGCGTAGCTACTTAGGTAATTGATAAATGTTAAACCTGGTTTTAAGTCTATATTAAAATATTAGGGCAAAAAAGTTAAATGTCTATATATAAAATAAAAAATCAATTAAGTTTACAGACTCTATTTGATTAAATTCCAAGAACAAAACATTACTAGTTTACCAGTAAATATTTTTTACCTAGTTAATATCATTATCAGGTTGGCATATTGTTGTTGTTTACTTATTTTTAATTACCAATCAGGCTTCCTCCTTGTAAATGCCTATATTTCCATTTGTCTGTGCAAATGGCAAATGCCAGTTGGCAGTATAAAAACAAATTCTTGTAAATTGTTATTTTGAAGTAAGACTTGTTTAGGCCTGCTTTATTTTTAAACTAAAGCAATAAGTATGGTACAGTACAGAACCATCATACTTATTTCTTAATATCTTATTTTTAAACCTTCTTGAATATTCTGAAGTTTTTTTTACTTGCTACATTTTTGGCAGAGATTGAAGGGGTCCTCTATTGTATACACTGTGAGCTATCATTGGGTCATGACACTGCTCCGACCATCTTGTATCAACCTAACAGAACTCCTATTGTTTGTATTCATTTTCATAAAAAATGATAAAATTTGCTGAAAGGTGTCTTCTGGTTTGAAGGATCATAATCAGGTCTCAAAAAATTCACTATTTTTTAAAATTCTTTATTTTCCAAAATATCAAATAGAATGATGCATGTAAATTTGGCAACTTGAAGACCGAAAAACACATATTTTCAAAATGAACTTGTTATTGGTATGTAGTTTTCTAATAATTTTTTTTTATATATGAGATTGATGTAGAACAAGAGTAGCTATTCCTAAAGACACCAGAAATGCTTGACCCTTCAAAAGACTCTAAAAACACCAGAAATACTTGACTCTTCAAAAAATTCTGTAGTAACTGGGAAGCTAGGAAACTAGAAGTCTGGGAATTATTTTACTTATTGAAATTTATCATGTTTTTCAAATAAAAATCTATTAAGTTTGACAATAAAAAAGCTTTAGCTTTTAAATTTCATAGAAATATAAGAAAAAACATAAGAATCAAACTAATAAATTAAGCCTTTGTCCTAACAAATCATTAATAATAATTTTATTTAATATATTATATGAAATGTGTATAGCATTATATGAAATGCATTAAAAAGCATTAAAAATTATTTGTGATTTAGTTAAAGTAAACTTTAACTAAGATTAAAACAAATAAAGGTTTAAATTTTGTTAACTCTAACTCACAGATACCTTACAGCTGTTTACTACTTCCTGACAATCAAGTAATCTCTTTCTGTAGTTTTTTGTTTTTTTCTAGACCCTGACTTCCTGCTAACTCAATTCTTGCTAACTTTAAACTCTTAAGGTAAACCTAGTTCTTTAAACTGGATATGGTAAACCTAATTCTTTGGGTTTACCACAACCAATTTTATTAGAAATATAATGCAAAGATCTCTAATGTGCCGTTA
>NC_088930.1:33710000-33727500 GCF_038396675.1 Hydra vulgaris
GCGTTCAATTAGGAAAAAACTAAATTATTTTTAAATACTACCATTTCATATTGTTTATGTGAATTTTATTTAGAAAATATTAGGTCATAAAAAAAAAAATTAATTTTAAAAAACTTTAAATTAAATAAGATTTCAAAAACTTGAATTTAGTTATGAAGGAATGTAAAATAGTAAAATATTGAATGTAAAATTTAGTTTCAAATGTAAAATAGTTTTGCAACTTTTATTAAATAATTTTTTTTCTTATCATCTGCAAACTAATTCATTACATAAAGCAGTCTCTCTATCATAGATTATCATAGATAGCGATATCATGAGAAAGCAAATTAAAAACCTTTTTTTTTCTTATAAAAAGGAAGAAGTGCTCTTGTTTAAGAGAATTCTTTTCTTAAATGAATTAAAATTTTTTTGTTTCTTATTAATTCAAAATTGTGTAAAGTTCTTTTGTTGTGATACATTTATTAATATAAATTACATTTACAAATATCTTATTGGTAACTTATAAAATCTATCTATAAATTGTTTATAATATTTATTAAAACTACTACATTAAACACGTAAAAATTAAAATAGATAAATAAATTGCGATAAACAAACAAAAGATTGTGTTAAGTATAAGATTGTTTTAAGAAATAAATTATAAGGAAATATAATCTTTTTTAAATACTGAATTTAGATACTATTAACAATTTTTGTTAAATCAGTTTAAATCATTTTTAACGCGGTTTAAAATCAAAATTATTTACAATGCAAGCCTTCAAAATATTTTCAAAATATCAATAGTTTTCAGTCTACTGTAACAAAAAGGATCTTAATAATTATAGCACATTAAAAGTAAAGGGTTTTAAAGTATTTGTAAATTGTTATTTTTTATATTTGTCAATGCTTTATTGTTGTAAAAAAGAGCGCCTATTTTTTTTACATCGGCATTTGATTTATCTGAAAATAGAAAAGTGAATGCTATCAATAGTTTTCAGTATTAATTTTATTTATGCAAATTATTTCTTATCTACACTTAAAAGGTCTACGACCTATAATGAAAAATGACTAGAATATATGAGAACTTAGATGAATGCAAAGATTTTTATAAAAAATAGTGACAGGAAACACAAAAAATCGACGGACAATCAAAATCAACAAACTTTTTACCTTCAGTCATTTTTAATTTAAGAAAATATATGGTGGCGTTATTTATTATCGTGTTATTATTGAAAATATAACATCATCAACTAACATTGAAAGCATTAATGTTGATACTAATCTGCATGTAAATATATACCGTAAAAAAAATTTGATACCTCTTCCCCAATGGTTTCGTCAAAACAATAAGTGTACACTGACAATTGTAAGCATGTTAGAAAACTTAGTTTCTTATATGAGAAATCGGTTTGAAGAAAAAGAAAAAAATATTGTAAGTGAACTTCATAGTTTTATGTATTATGAATCACATGGCAGAGAGTTATATAGTAATGAACTTATTTGGTTTGCTTTGTTCTACAACATACCTCTAGTCAAGCCTACAACTTGTTATTAGATGAATTTCCTTTTCCTTCATTTAAATATTTAAAAGCATTAACACAAGGTGGAATCGAACCAATTAAAGCATTAAAATATCTATTAAAAAAAGAAAAAATAAGCTCAGATTCAGTTTTGTTAATTAATGAAATGTACTTGCAAAAAAAGTGTTCAATATCATGGTGGTAAATTTGTTGGAAAAGATGAGGACCAAGAATTTTATTCAGGAATTCTAGTTTTTATGTTAGTTGGTATTAAACGTTCTATACCTTTTGTTGTTGAAGCATATCCTGAAACAAGTATTTCTGGAAAAAAGTTGATGACTGAAAATGAAGAGTGTCAAACAAATCCTTTTGATACTAAGTTTAAAACTCATGCTACCATCACAGACAACCATTCAACTTTATTTGATAGTGTAAATATTTTGAAAAACATCAGAAATAATCTATTACATTTAAAGAGGTTTATTTTTCCAACATTCAATTTTACTCAACTTGAGGATTCAAACAACGTTGAAGCTGGAGATATTTATTGCCAGTTATTTCACCAAGTTAATAAAAAAGATAACTTATTGCATATTCTACTATAGCATATTCATGTGAGCATTTGGTCACTTTTTTTTGATTATCTAAATCAATACTGCTTTTTTAGAAAAAGAAGAAAACAAAGAATAATGAATGAAAAGATTACTGCCCCATCCCAAACTCTCAATCGATGTAGCAGCACTCCACTGCGAGTCAGGCTATTTGTCAGTCGATATATGTACTAAAGCCCCCGGCAGCAGGTTATTTCAGTATGGCGTCACACTTCTCACCTAAATTAGCAGTATAAGATATATATATATATATACATATATATATATATATATATATATATATATATATATATATATATATATATATATATATATATATATATATATATATATATATATATATATATATATATATATATATATATATATATATATATATATGGGTTGTATGAATTTGGTTGTATTGAATTGAAGGTTGTATGAATGAGGAAAACATTAAGATGAGAGAGAGTTCCAAATGGTTAAAGTTTTTAAAAGTTTTTAGAGCATGCAGGGACAGATATAGTAGAAGAATGAGACTTTGCTGAATGACCAGTCAAGCGAGAATGAGTTTTAGTTGATGGAACTAGAGATGATAGCTTCTTTGAGCAGCAACCATGATAGTATTTGTAGAAAAGAAAAAGAGATATGACGATGGGAAAGAGGCTCAAGCTTAACAGATAGAGGGGTCCAACTACATTTACAATGCGTTTTTGGACCTTTAGATTTAATAAATACTTGGAGGACTATTTCAAACTCAAAGAATATATATAATACTAATAATAAAATAGGAAATGCTGTTATTGCAAATGATCAAAAGCTGGAATTTTTAAATGCTTTTGCTCAATATGTAAGCGAATGCTATAATACAAATTTACAGAAATGTCACGAATTGTCACAGCTCAGACATGAAATGCACTGATTGTCAAATTAAAGGGAACTGCATCTTTAATCGAAGATTTACTAGTTAAAATTTATTCATACACTTATATGATTACATTTAACCAGCAGATTTCAAACTGATCCTCTTGAAAAACATTTTGGGAAACTTAGGCAGAAGAATGGTGGAAGGTTTCTAGTTAGTTTGCATGAAGTTGAAAGTTCTGAAAAAAAAATCAGTATAAAATCTCTAATTAAAGAAACTCTGGCATTGAATACATGGTTTGATCATAAAGTACCAGTAAATAATGAGGCAAAAGAACTAGAAACAGCTTTACTTTTATTACAAAATGAAGTATAAGAATATGATTTATGTGAAAGTTGAAAGGAAGTTGTTATTCATGTTGCTGGGTATTGAACAAAAAAAAATTAAATCCAGATTTAAACGTTCTTTCCAGATTTAAAGATCTTCTTCAAACTAACAAAATATCTTCACTTTAAATGGAAATACTCTCAAAGGGAGGTTTAACTGAACCTAGTAAAAACATGGAAGAATATGTTTGCTCCTTATTTTGTATATTAGATATCACAAAAGAATTGTTATTAACTAAATACTCCAACAAATTGAAAAGTTCAGCTCTAGCTGCACTTAAACTGTTCAAAAATAATCCACAATAATTATATAATATATCTGTGGCCATTGATCAATTTATGATAAGTGCAAATATGACATTTGCAGAAGAGTTTAAAAATTTGATTTGTTGCCATAAACCGGGTAATAATCAAAAATAAATTATTTTTCATCAAAATAAATTTTATTTTTTTAAACTACAGCAATCATAGTTTGACCAAATGAAAGATTTAATGAAATATAACAAAACTGCATACTTTTGTCAACATGTCCACTTGTACGCTTATCATAAATTGACCAATGGCCACAGATATATATATATATATATATATATATATATATATATATATATATATATATATATATACTAACCTTCTTTTCTTGTACCACTACCATATAAAAGAGTATGCTTTTCGCTAAAAAAATATATCACAAAAATATACTATAAAAAAATGCATTAGCTAAAAAGCATTTGATAAATCAAATATCAATTACCATCTAAATCCTAAACAAAAACTTTACCTATGTACTGTTTGAAGCTCTGCTATAGTAGCTTTGCGTGGTCGTATAAGCTGAAAAAAACATAATATTGAGAAAAAAAAAATTGTAAAATTATAAAATGTAAAAATTATAAAATAAAATCATTTTTTTATATTAACAAAATTTATTTTATTTGTCAATTAGATAATAACTAAATCATAAACATTTACCTCACACATGTTAGCAACACCTGTTTCTTGAAGTCTTGCCCAAATGCTTTGCAAGCGCCCAGCTGATTCTGGATGTTTAGGATAACTTTCACCACACGTACACTGATGCTTTAACATTATAGGATCATAAACTAAACCAGTCATTTCTTTAGGATGTTTAAATAAGTTTAAAGAAAGTTTATCATCAGTTTCTGATTTTTTAGTTTGCAACTGAGAATCATGCAAATGACTATCTGACCCATGAAGACTAGAATCAAAGTCACGAAATTTTAATTTTGATCCATAAATACCTGAATATGACTCAGACAAATGTGGATTTGAACCATATAAGCAACCTGGACTATATCCATTCGAAGTATTAGCCAGTAAACTTCCATCAGTTAATGAAGTTGAAACTTGTGACCGAACCTTTTCTTCTTTAGCAACATCCTCCTCTGTTTCTTCCTGAATTTGATTATCTTTTTCTAATCGATGAAAATGAGCATCCAAAGACATAGATTTTGAAGATGTAGCATCTAACTTTTCTCTAAGATGTTCTTTTAAACGCATGCGTGTTGGCTGGCTTGCATTATGAAGAGATGAAAACGAATCTTGATTAGATAAAAAAGGTAATCTTATATGAGCATTACTGTGTTGGTGTGAATCTAAACTATGTTGATCTAATGTTGGACTAGAGGTTTTCATTTCATAATACTGTGAATGAAATGGGGAACTAAGTGAGGAAGAATCACTAATTATTCGTGATTTAGAAACATTTTTAGACCTTTCAAAGTAAGAAGAATTAATGCCAAGAGGCTCAGTCAAATGCAAGTAGAGTTTATTCTGAGACTCAAGTAATTGCTTTACTCGTTGTACATCTGATAAAGTAGTATTATCAGATTTTGGTAGATAACGAAGATGTAAATTGTCTATTTCTTTAGGTTCCAGGTTTCTCTCCTGTATAATGTGTTGTAGGTATCGATGATTTGTTGCATACTGAGTTTTTAACATATCTAAGTATTTTGGGTGATCTGGTTGTAAGGGTGCTTTTAGATCAGATGTAGAATCGGTTGGGGGATGTTCAAGGGTGCTCTAATTTAAATTTTAAAAATATAAAATTTATTTATAAAATTTATACATGAACCATAAAAGATAATATAATTTTAAAAATGGGTTTAACAACTTAACTAACAATATTTATGTTAACTTAATAAATGATCATAAATAGGTAAACTCACCATATGTATAGGAAAATAAAGCTTAGTATTTGTACTTTCTATATTGATATTTGGTAAGGAAGGTGACTGGAATAACAAATTATTCTTTTGCAAGCCTTCATAAAAAACATTTCCTTCTGTAGAGTGAAGATATAATGGAGAGGTATCATCTCTTTTATCTTTTTGATCATCTAAAGCTAAAAATCTATATTTACAAAATCCTCAAATTAAAAGTACGGCATTCTATTACAGCATATATAAAAAAAATATTTATAATAAACTATTTGCAAACAGTGTTGTATCAAATCCTATAGCCTAATCACTCTTCACTTGTAAATGCTGCTTGAAAGGGGATAGTAAATTCTTAAACTTTAGGAACTTACGACTCCCTTTTAAAATGAGCCAATTATCTATTGTAATAACAAAATTATTTTGTTGATATTTTACTTGATACAAAAATTCGATTTGTTAGATATTGAAGTGAAATTTAAATAAATTCTTTTGGAAGCTTTGGAAGACATCTTTGTCTAACTGAAACTTAACTTTCTACTTTACTCTTGTCAAAGCCAATAAAGAAGTAGAATCTTTCTTATGTTTATATGCACTCCAACTAATATATGAATATTCGTGTATTTATATAGTTATATATTTATATAGTTCTTTGAGCACTCTTGAACTTACATTAACTATTGAAATAACAATTTATTTAACATTAAAATATCTAAATTATAAACATTACAAAATATGTTGCCATAATATAGAAAAAATATAGTATAGAAAAAAGTTTACATTTATGCAAAAATGTATATCTATATACACTATAGTGTATATCTATATACACTTTAGCAAATATATACATTTGGACCCTAAATGATCTTTAATCACACATTTCAAAGTTAGAACATTGTTAGAAACAAATATTACACTGCACTTTTTAAACAGGAATGTGTGCAAGTAACTACCAAACCTTCTTAAAATATTGGATAAGAAAACAAAAATAATAAATATAGGAAAAAAGATGAATTTGCACTTTGTATTTTTTAGTGCTATTTGACAGAATTTAACATAATTCTCCTTTATCGATCATCATTAAACTATGTTAATTTTTTTTGAGTTTATACCAATCAATGCAAAAGCCTCTATATCATCAACAGAAGTATGTTGCATGCCTTATCAACTTTAAAGACGCAATATTGACAAGGAAAATTTAGTGATTCTACCTTTAATACAAAAAATAGGATAAATTCAAGCCATATTATTTATTGAAAAAATTATGATCATTTTTCACAAATATCTCAAAAAAGCAAATAACTTGATTACTATAAACACCTAAACCACTCAAATAAATTTACTCAGTTGCACATTGACTATTTCTCTTGAGACTGTAATCATTCAGTACTTTTGGCAAATTATTAACCTTTTTCAGCAAATAAAAATCAGCAAGTTATTTTGGGAAATATTTAAATCAGAAAGAGAAACAGCTCATAGTGGAATTACACAAGAGGCAAATTTTGGGTTGTTGATAATTATAATTTATTTACACAATAAAAAAAAACTGAAAAGAAAAGGCTATATATAAACAATTTCAAAATAATTGGACAAAATTAAAATAAATCATTCTCTAGAGTAGAATCTCAATATATTGTCAAACTGGACAAAAAAAACTAATTAAAAGCTAATAATGAGCAAAAAAAAAAATGGATTTACAAATATTATAGGACTGTAGTGAAAGAAGCTCATTCAATGTATAAAGTTATTAACAAATTTGACACTATTGTCATTTACTAAGGCAAGCTTATCAGAAACAATCAAAATTTGAGAAAGTAACAATTAAAAATTGAAGGAAGGAAGAAAAGAAGGAAACCTTTTACAAAATTATATTTTTACTTTTTCAAAAACAACTTATTTGAAAATCGGAACCAATTAAACCAATCAGTCAATCCCAATAGTTTTTAAAATAAATTTACAAAGATCTACAGTTGTTAGATTCTCAAAAACACAACTTTAATTATTAGTAAATAATTAATAAATTAGTAAACTATTAATAAATAAAAACATTAAGTTGACTTATTGACAAGATTTATTTTTATTTCATCATTAAATTTCAAATATTATGAAAGAAATAATTCAGCAATTAAATAAAGATTTCATGTTAGAAAAATGATTTGAAAAATATACTACGTGCATTGCATGATGGTGATAAAGACTACAAACTTATAAATTATTTTGTAGTATTAAAACTTTAAAACTGCTGCAAATTGTTGGAACCATTTTTGAATATATGTTATTAGGAGTTTTTTAAAAACCAGGTTGATTTTTTTAAATGCACTAACACATTATTGGGGCAGCGCTTTTTTTTATTGTTCTTAATTTTTTTCTTCTTTTTGCAAAAAAAAACCGTTAGGTATTGGATCAGCAAATAAATTTGGTTAATGTATATCTATATACACTATAGTATATATACATATATATATATATATATATATATATATATATATATATATATATATATATATATATATATATATATATATATATATATATATATATATATATATATATATATATATATACATATACATATATATATATAAATATATATATATATATACATATATATATACATATATACATATATCAGAGCCATAACTGCTGGGGGGCCAGCAGTTTTTTTATAAGAAACCTATTGTAAAATATATAGAGTGACTTTATTTCTATAGCATTTATTTTCTTAAGATAAACTTAAAATCTACAAAAACCTTACATTTTCTCAATATTGCATTTTATTGTAAAAAATGAAGTATTTATTGTAATACACGTGAGGCTTTTACACATCATAATTCGATTGTCAAATTGAATAATGTTATTATCAACATTTTTTTCAAATTATTATCAGCATTCTATTAGAAGGCAATTGTTTGTTTGTTTGTTTTGCTGAGAACAAGAGTTGTACTAATTTAAAAAGGTTTGTTTTAGCTATTATAAGTTATTATTTTTTAATTTTTTCTTGATCATAACTCCCCCCTCCCTTTATTTTTTTCAACTGAAGAAACCCCAGGCCCTCCCCCCCCCCCCCAATATCAAAATTGTGGTTACGGCTCTGTATATATTTTTATATATATATTAGGGTGTCCCAAAAAACAACATTTTTGAAAATAATCTGCTCTCACCCCCTAAATGTGTTCTATCTCATACAAAAACACTAGGTTAAAAAATTTTTTGAATAAAAAATATTTTAAGGGGTCCCCCAAGAGCCTCGAATATTTAATGGGTCACTAATATTTTCAAAAAAAAAGTTTTTCAAAAATATGTCAACCTTGTACTCATATAAGGCGAAATAATATAAAAATTTCAAAAATAATATTTACTTAAAAAAAAAATTGTTATTTATGGTTTTATTACATTAAAAATTACGTTTTTTTTTATGTAATAAAACCATATATATATATATATATATATATATATATATATATATATATATATATATATATATATATATATATATATATATATATATTAGGGTGGTGCTAATAACAACTTTTTTTGAAAATGTCTGCTGACACCCCCTAAATGTGTTTTATATAATAAAATAATACTGAATTTGAAAATTTTTTGAATAAAAAATATTTTTAGGGGTGCCAAATGAAGCAAATTATATAAAAATTTCAAAAATAATATTTACTTCAAAAAAAAATTGTTATTTATGGCTTTATTACATTAAAAATTATGTTTTTTAACAAAAAATGAAAAAAATGCATTTTTTATGATAATTTTGTTTAAAATATTTTTTACAAAGTTCAAATTTTTTCAAAATGATTATTATTTTTGAAATTTTTATATAACTTCGCTTCATTTGAATACCAGGTTGACATATTTTTGAAAAACTTTTTATATAAAAATGTTAGGGACTTTTTAAGTAATATTAACATTAAAATAAATAATTAAAGACAAAAGTAAATTTTTACCTGAATGATACCTACTTTCTGCTGTAGTGGAATACAGTTTATTTCGACCTCGAGACTTGGGATACGGATATAATGGAGTTCGTTTTAAATTTGGTTCAGAAGCTAAAAAAAATTTTGTTTATTTTTCTTAAATTAAAATTTTAAATTTTAAATTGCATGGTGACTGTTTTCATTTTGTAATATTTACAAAATGGTAACCTATTGAAAATAAAAAACGTGTCTAAATAGCTCCTTATTTGACAGAACTTTTTTTGTTACTATTTTCAAAATCTGTAGCAGGGACGCGGAGTCCCAAAAAGGACATTAAATTTGAAAATCACAAAGTTATAACTTCTTCTTGCTTTTTGGTATATAAGAACTCTAAAAATGTAAAGAGGCTGACTAATTTTGGGGAAAAACTTAGGACTTTTAGGTAAAGGATCAATCAAATTTTGGAAATGGAGTCATTATGTATAATAATGACAAGGACTTTAAGGATTAAAGGATTACAGGACTTCGGGACAACAGGCTAAAAAACAATATGTTCCAACTCATTAAGTCCCAAGAATTTTTTGTTATTGCAGATCATATGTCACTTAACATTTTTAGAGATCCTGGACACTAGAGACCAGGAAATAAAAGAGATTTAAAGCTGGAGTCCTTTTGAGACTTCACATCCCTGACCTGTAGAATAGATTTTGTAGATGCAGCACTCAACTTTTCTTATAGATCTTACTTGAAATGCAAACAAATCACTATCGAAAATATCCATTAGTAATATACACGTTGGTAAACACAAAATTTTGAACTTTTAGAATAAAGTGTTAACTATGTTATTAATTTTGTATATAAATACTGAGGTTAACTTTCCTATTCAAAATAACTTATTAGAATAAAAGAAAATATAAAAATCTAAGAAAATATGAAAATCTAAACTTGTGATTTTCAGAGAAAATCACAAGTTTAGATTTTCTTTCATATTAGTAAAATAGCTAACAAATATTGATAATAAATAATTAAACTAACATAAATTTTTATTTGTTAAAAATTACTTCATGAACCAATATTGAGCAAAAAAAAGTATACAAGAAAGATTAAAAAGTATATAACACCTCAATGAATAATAAATTATAAAATACCAGCTTTTCGAAGAGGAGGAAGATCAAAGAGCCCATCATTGTCTGGATTATACGATTCAATGTATGCCTGAGGTTTATATGACCTAAAATGAAAAAGAGTATTTATAATCTTTTTTTTATTTATATCACATATTTTATTTATTATTTTAAATACTATAAATTATAAAAACATAAATGTCTACATTTTTTTTTCTCACCATGAAATAAAATCTTCTTTGCATTGTCCAGAAAGCCGAGGATCAGGTTTGCTATTTCTCTTCTTTATATTTCTAAATACTCTTTCACGAATTTTATTGCGAACATCTTCTGAAATTGCATTGCCTATGCCCAAACATGTTTACAAATAAAAGAATTTTTATTTTTTTATTTTCACTTTTAAATCTTGTTTATGAAACTTAAAAAAATTGTATTAAAAATTTTTAAAAAAATTCATTATGTTTATTTAAATAAGTTCATTGCGACTGATTTATACACGTAGATATGAATGGTTAATACATATAGATAAATGACATGTAGAAAAACTACTTTATATATATATATATATATATATATATATATATATATATATATATATATATATATATATATATATATATATATATATATATATATATATATATATATATATATATATATATATGTATATATACATATATATATATGTGATTCAAGTACTTAATTTCTAAACATCTCAATCAATACTTTTAACAACTCTAGCACTACTGAAAACAGTTTTAATTTTTTTTTAAATTCAACAAAGAATGGCATACCTTGTGGTTTAGCTTCTTCTATCCTTCTTTCGAGCTAAACAATATATATATATATATATATATATATATATATATATATATATATATATATATATATATATATATATATATATATATATATATATATATATATATATATATATATATATATATATATATATATATATATATATATATATATATATATATATATATATATATATATATATATATATATATATATATATATATACATATGATCAGTTCTAATATTAAAAGAAAAGGGTTTTTTCTTCAATTAGTTATTAAAACTATATAATTGCGTTATTTTAATTTAAACTTGAAGAATATAATCTTTATTTTAAATTAGTTATAAAGAAAACAAAATATCTAAACCAAATTATATTAATTCATCTGAAAAACAGTTGAAAAGATGTCTTTTTAATATTTTGAATATTATTAGTAATTTACTGAAAGCTAACAATTTTTTTTTTAACTATCTTTTTTTTTATAGCTTATGAAATATAATAACAACTATAATATATTATAGTTATTATATTTATCATATTTCCACATACCTGCAAATAAAAATAAAAAATATATATTGTGTCTACCTGCATTGCTAGCATAATAATAGCTTTCCTTTTATTTATTTAGCAATCTATATCTGGAGAAGTATAAAGAGATAAAGCAAATAAATATATTTAAAAGCTTAAAAATAAATAAATCATTCTTAGAGTTTTTCATCATTCAATTTACATAAAAGACTAAACAACAAAAACAATTAATGTTAAGACCAATGGCTTATTACTTTACACAAATCTATAAATACATATCCGATACAAGTTAAAAAACTTATGTTTGATGGTAAGAACAACTCTCCATATTTAAGGCAATCTAATGATATCACACCAAACTATATTACCAAAAACTAAAAATAAAAAATATTGATTTCTTTCTAAAAGAAGCATGCTGTTTTTTTCATAAATTTACCACTGCATTCAAAAATATTTAAATCAGATTATCAAACATAATTGAAATACTTAATCCTATAGAGAAAAAAATCTTATTAAAAACTATGACACCACAAATACATCACAGTTATTTATAATCAAAACAATATTATGTAATATAATCTCATAAAATTATTCTTTACGTTTTAATTTTATAATATGCAAGTTTTCTTTTTGAGGTTTTCTTAAAAAAAGATTTTTTTATTTCTTAACAACAAGATGCCAATAACTTACATTGACATAAAAACCTGAAATTTTTAAAAAGTTTGTGTTAAATAAAGAAAAACCTTCACTTGTACCAACTATTTTTTATTTCATAATAGAATAGCATTTTTTATTAAATTCATTACATAGGCTATAAATGCTAGCATAATGTTGAAATCTCTGTAATATCAGAACAAAGATTAAATCTGTTCTAATAATTTTTATAATATTAGTATTAAAGTAATAATAGTTTTATAATGATGGGACTTCCATATATTTTAAAATGAATGATCACCAACTTACTTGGCTACTTGTGTTCTCAGTATGTTGGTAATCATAAGGTTTGGAGGATGTTGACATATATGAAGCAACATTTTTTGTTGTTGGATGTGATGTTGTTTGTCGTTTATAATGCTGGCTTAATTCATGTTCTTGTTGCTGCCGTAGGGAGTCTTGTTGTGCTTTGTACAACTAAAAAAAAATGTTTTCATACAATGAAAATAGCTGAACTTATCATCCTGAAAAATAAATTGTTTTGAAACAAATATTTTTAACCATTATAAGCAATTTAAATGTTTTAAATCTCAAAAATATCTTATTTGATTAAAATCTGTAATTTTTACCAATGTTAAATGACGATACTGCTCATCTTGCTGACGACGAAGCAGCAACAATTGCTCTGCGAAACTATTAATCTTTTCAGAAGTCTTTTTATCACCATTAGATGATGCCAGTTCAGAACCAGCCATACTAAATTTTTTTCTAAAAAATAGGATAATTGCAGTTCTCAATAAAGTTGAAATAATTTAGATTAACAATATAATAATAAAAAATATCAGTGGGGGTGGGGAGTGGAGGGGGTTAAATGAAGGGTGTTAAATGAGACTATGATGGCAGCATTACAACCAAGATTTTTATATTAAATCTAACTAGCACCATTTCGAAATTAATATTAATATTAAATTTTATAATTTTTATGCTTTTTTTACAGATTCTTTATGACAGATTCTTTTTAATTTATCTTTCAACAATCATATAAAGATATGGAAATGTTTTATAAACATAAATATTTACTTTATAGATTTAAAAGTATTTATTGAATTTACTATTTTTGTTAAAAGTCAAATTATATGAATTATTTTATTATACATAATCTATACTCCATGATTGTCAAAGCCTTATACTACTCTTTGACAGTGTGTGTATTTAGTATGTATATTTTGTGTCAACAAAATTATTCATACTAACCTTGTCAGACTAACCTTGTTAATCCTAGGATACTCATGAATATAAAAAATGAAGCATTTGAACAAACAATATTATAATCTAAAGCAGTGTTAAAAATAAATTTAGAACAAACAGAAATTAGCAAAGAAATTAAGTAACTTTAAAATAGCATTAACAATTGTATTTTGGTGAGTTTGGTGTTATGAAGGTTATGGTGCAGACAATTTAAAGTGTGAAAATCTTTGGTATAATAATATTTGATTATAAACACCAAATTCATTTTACTTAGTCTAATATTTAGTTTCTGTACTAAGATCTGATCAAGTTTTAATTGATGAGCCAGCACCTGTGCTTTTTTTGCTAAGACATTATTGTTTCACCTATTGTTTACTTATTCTGGTTGTTTGATCAAAATGGTGCTAGAAATTTTATTTGGTACTGCTTTTCATATTAAGATAAAAGCCATATTCTCAGCAAAGTTATTTTGGATTAAGAAAGCCTGGAGCACTAGGTTCTCAAGGGTGTCAAGGTAAAAATTTATTATTAGATTATTTAGGTTTTTTAAAGTTTTAATATTTTAGGTTTGTAGTTTGGCAGTCACCTAAACCTCAAAATAGCACCTAACTCTAAACAGCAGGATATAGGACAGACTGGATTAAAAGCTGGCTATTAAAAGCAATTAAACAGACTCTAAATACAACGAATGATACAAAAAATACTCACATACAAAACATTAACATTTTGAAAAAAAACTTTGCTATAATCTAATTACATAACTATAACTTTGTTATGTCATCTCATAATTATATCATACATTGTATTTTTTAATAATTATGTCATACATTATATGTTCTTTAATAATTATGTAATATATTATGTGTTCTTTAATTATTATGTCAGATACTTTTTGTTCTTTACCAATATATCATTTATAACATAATTATTAAAATTTAAAAAAAAATTAATTAAATTAAGAAAAATCTATAGAAATACTTATGAAAAAATAGATTTATAAAAAAAACCTTTTTGCTGACTTTTTTGTGATAAATTATTAAGTTTCAAGTCAAAATAAAAAAACTTAAAAGTAATCTAAAGGGAAAAAAAAGATTTCAAAAAATTAAGCTTGATTTTTTAAAAAAAGATAAAAAATTACTTGTACATACAGTGAGAGTTTTTAGGAATAAAGTTAATAAAAAGCCAGCTTCATTTCTCATTTTTCATTTTTAAATGCCTGCAGCAATACTTGTTATTTTTTACAACCTAGAAATAAAAAAATCATTACTTGTATACATTAAAAAAACGGTTGTAAAAAAAATCAATAGAGATACCAATATAAATACAATACAAAAAAATATAATACACAAAAAAAAAAAAAACTAATAAAAATATTTACAATGCTTACTAAAAACTGTTTTCATAATTGACTTAGTAAAAGAAAACTAACTTGATCAAAAAATTTTAAAAAATTAAAGAAAAGAGATTAAAATAGTTTTATTAAAGATATTTTTTAATTCAAATATTATTAAGCCTAAGAATTATACACATACCATAACCATGTTATGCAATATGAATAAATATTGTCTGTTTATCTGAAAATGCAGTACACAGATTTCGTTCATTTACAATTAAGTTGTTTTTAGAATTATACAAAAATTTACATTAATTGTATTTTAAAAATCTCTATCATAAAAATTAAAATAAAATTTGGTTAAAAAAACAATAATTAGTAGTAAAATAAAAAATTTCATTTTTTATCAAAAATTTTTTTTAGCTTGAATTGAATACAATCAATAAGAAATGTTTTTTTTAAACTCATCATATTAGAAAAATTATGGTTTTAAAAATTATGTTTTTAAAAATAACAATTTGTAAATGTTTTGTAATAATTAATTTAATATTGATTAACAAGCTTAATTTTTTCAAAAGTTGCTATGACAACTCGTTTAGATTGTAATAAGATGACTCAAATAATTCAAAATAAACAATAAACATGATAAATATTGAAAATATACCCGTACTGATTTGCAAAATCCAAATATACAATAAACAATAGATAAAAATGTTTCCGTTTTTCTTACTGAAAATATTCAATAAAATATTCAAATAAAAAACTGTTTTAGTCAAATATAATATTACATTATAAGCAATTATAGTTAATATTATATAAAAAATATTATATAAAAAAATTATATAAAAATATTATACAAAAATTTCATATAAATAAAGATTATAGTGGCTTGTTGTTTAACTATATTTATATTAATATTAATTTTATTCAGTATCTTATTAAAAATGTTTTTTATTTTATCATTTAATGTGTAATTTGCTTTACATTATTGTTTGTTTCTTGACACAAAAATAATATATATATATATATATATATATATATATATATATATATATATATATATATATATATATATATATACATATATATATATATATATATATATATATATATATACATATATATATATATATATATACATATATATATATATATATATTATATATATATATAATATATATACATATACATATATACATATATATATATATATATATATATATATATATATATATATATATATATATATATATATATATATATATATATATATATATATATATATAATGTATATATATACTAATTTCAAGATTTAAAAAAAAAAATCTGCTCCTAGCCCCCACTTATTATATATAAGTGTTTTATATAATATAAAAACACTAGGTTTAAAAATTTATTGAGAAAATATTTAAGAGGTTGCAATAGTCGACTTTACAACTTGTTTTCCAGACAATTCGAATCATTTATTTTCTCTACTCAACTTATGTTTTGTTTTAGATCTTAGTCAGTGCTCAGTTTCTTCACATTTACCCTTGCTTCTGATCACAGTTTGATCTCTCTAAAACTATTATCTCATTCTTCATCATCATCAGAATCCCCCTATCATCACACCTCTTATAACAACCTTAAAGCTGACTGGGACTTTTCCATGATTTCCTTTGTGATGACCCTTGGGTAGAAATCTTTTGTCTTCCTGCTGATAAATGGGCTTCTTATGTAACTTCTTAGATTTAAGTTGACATGAAATCTTTTATTGCCTCTCAACAATTCTAAGTCAGGCCTCACCCTTCTCCATGGCTTTACTTTCATTGTGCTGCCACAATTTATAATTGTAACCATTACTTCAACTATCTATCACCAAAACAATTCTCCATAAAACAGACACCTATTTACAATTGCCAGAAACCATTTTAAAAAGGTTATGTCTAATGCCGAAGCCCGCTATTCTCAGGTTACAAAATCTTGTATTTTATCTAAAAAATTAGGCTCCAGAGACTTAGGCTTGGTCAGGAATGGTGTACAATTGAACACTACTGTTGATCACCCAAATAATTTTTTTTTGTTGTTGACAACTTTACCATCACTTTAAACATTTCAGTAATTTAAACATTTCAGAAATGCGCTGAAAAAGGAAACTACAGTTTAAGCTAAACTTAAACTACAAAAAAAAAGAAAAAGAAAAAAAAGCAATAAAATCATTCCATTGCAATGGGAAGATTTAAAGTAATTTAAAATAATTTAAAGTAACTTAAAAAAATATAAACCTGTTGACTAACAGGTTGATCCATTGCTTGACATTCGTATTACTCCAGCTTCTGTATCTAAAGTGATTTCCTGTATATACTCTTCTACAGCTTGTGGTTTAGACAAC
>NC_088930.1:33732500-33920000 GCF_038396675.1 Hydra vulgaris
GTATATATATATATATATATATATATATATATATATATATATATATATATATATATATATATATATATATATATAAATATGCAACTATAAATGCTCAATGTGCATGTATATTTGTGTCTGGAGGTGTGTATGTATGTATGTATGTATGTTTGTATGTATGTATATATATATATATATATATATATATATATATATATATATAAATATGCAACTATAAATACTAAATGTGCATTTATAATTGTGTATGTATGTATGTATGTATGTATGTATGTATGTATGTATGTATGTATGTATGTATGTATGTATGTACGGATATATCTATATATAAATATGCAACTATAAATGCTAAATGTGCATTTATAATTGTGTATGTATGTATGTTTGTATATATATATATATATATATATATATATATATATATATATATATATATATATATATATATATATAAATATGCAACTATAAATGCTAAATGTGCATTTATAATTGTGTATGTATATATATATATATATATATATATATATATATATATATATATATATATATATATATATATATATATATATATATATATATATATATATATACAAAGGGCGAATTAAGTGATCGTGAATTGAAAATTCCATAAAAGTTTATGGTCTTAAAATTTTGTTTTTCTTGAAAACCATTTTTACACGTTTTTTTCGGATTATTCATAAAAGTTTTACAAATTCAAAGACCAGAATTTTTTAACGGAATTTTCAATTCACGATCAATTAATTCGCCCCTTGATATATAACATTAAAACCAACAATCTGAAAAAATACTAATTTAAATAGCTGTGAGGGCTTCAATATTATCAACTGATTTAGGGAGAACATGCAAGGGAGTTGCAGCTACATTGACTGAGGGTTTGGGTTGGAACAGAAATAAGTTTTTATCATTCTTAATTGCCTGAAGAAAAAAATATAGAAAAGTCTGCGTTGATGACTATTAAACTTTTTATTATTAATCACATAGTTTGACTATAATATATGATTATGATATATATAATATATGATTATGATATATATATATCATAATCACATAGTTTGACTATAATCTTACTAAAATTGTACTTCATCAAACTTACACTTTCATCTTACTTCTTACCACTATTTTATAGCTAACTGGGATTTCTTGTGTGATATTCTTTGTGATAGTTCTTGGACTATGATTCAAATTCATTATCTTTAAATTACTATATCTAGTATTTTATTTTCAAAGTTAGATTTTCAGGATTTTTGAAAATCACTAACAGTGTAATTTACTTTTGGTCAACCTCTACAATGGATCAACCTGTTTGTCGGCTATATCAGGTAGGATGTGATTAATGGAATCAAGAGATAAGATTGACGAAAAGTTCTTAGCAAACAATTCAGCTTTGTTTTTAGGTGAGGTAACAAAATCTGAACCATACAAGAGAGGTAGAATAACAGATTTGCCCTTATTATAGATACTGTTAAAGATTCTCCAGAAGTCTTTAGAGCCTAATTTTTTAGATGAAATACAAGATTTTGTAACCTGAGAAGAGCGAGCTTTGGCGTTAGACCTTTTTACAATGGTTTTTAGCAATGCAGTCTTCTCCATTTACCCAGCGCATTTGCGCTCAAATTTGCGCTAGTCCACACGCCTGCAAAAACTTTGGCAAGTGCATAAAAAAGCGCTTGCCAAAAAAATAAAAGCATATTATTTTAAATTGCAACAAAAAAATTTTTTGTTCATTTGTTCAACTTTTAAGAAAAATGCTTTTTTTTACCAGTTTTTTTTAAATTATTTTTTGTAATTATTTATTCAAAGCATTCTCCTCACTATTTTTATTTTAATTAAAGTAGCAGAAAAAAATAAATTTTTTAAATCGCACAGGCTAACTTAAAAAAGATCATCCCGCTAGCGCTATTTCGTGCACTGGCATTAAATTCCAGAAGGAGAAGACTGGCAATAGTAAACAGACATCTGTAAAATGGAAATTGGATAACATTCTAGTCATAGTTTCACAAATGTGCATTTTAATAAAGTTTAACATGCTGGTCTTCTCCAAAAACACTTTTATACGGAAATAATTTTAAAATTATTGAATCATTCCTTTCAAACCAAAGTATTTAAGTCACCTTAAATAAATAACGCTTGACTTTGCTTCCAGTAACTTCTAGGTATCCCAGAAGTTACTGGAATCTTAGAAGTTATCTTAAGTGCTGATGACCGACTATATACTCTAGTCTTATCAATAAGTCATTCTTTTTAGATCACTTAAAACAATTTTAAATATCATCTCTCTCGTTATCTCTTAATAATTATGATTTAATTATTGAAATGTTGTTAATACTCCTACATAATTAAATAATAACACCCTTTTTTTTTTATGCCTTAAATTAACTTTCATGAGCAAACTCTTATGGAAACCATACACTCTATTAATTGCAGTGTCTGCATCGGCTTAGGCTGTCTTTTGTGCTTGCTTTTTTTCATACTACCATTCTCTAAAAACTTTTATTAACCTAGATTTCTTTCTGAGAACATCAGTGTTTTAAAATTCTTTTTTATTTATTTATATATAGTAATTACATTTAGTAAACAATACATTACATATAGTAAATAATAGTAATTAAATAAACTAATGTTACTTTTAAAATATTAAGTCCATTTTAGACTGACAGTAATTTTTCACCAACTCATTGTTGCTCATGTAAAACTAACTCTTCACTCAAAAAACAATGTTTTTGAAGTGAAGATTATTAGAAAATAAATTAATAACTGAATGATAATTATAAAATGGTTATTTTATAAACTATTTAAGAGTGAAGATTCATACCATAAACAGGAAAAATTACAAAACAAGCGTTTAGAAATATATTAACTTATGCTTTTTTTATTAAACATTTCATAGTATTGTTTTATTCTCTTTTTTAAATTTGTTTGTTATGCCAAATTTGTGGTACAACTATATAATATTATTTGTATCTCTTTTTGTCAGTGTATACAATCTACTAAAATGTATACACAGAGAAAAAGAGATAAAGTTACTTTTCTTTGCTTTTATTAGCTTTTATTTGAGTTTTCTTCATCATGAAACTTGTTCTTACAAATATTAGAAGTAAAAAATATTTACTAAAAAACCATAAGTATACAGAAATAATTAACATAAATTATAATATTCAGTGCTTGAAGAAGAGAGAAATCGATTAGATCTTTATTACCTTCTTCGTCCCCAATCTAAAATTGCTCTGACAGGATAGTAGCATAAAAATACTATAAATGATCCCACTATTCTTTTGCAACTTCAAGCACTGATAATAATTATGACAAAATATAGCAATAATTACAAATAGATAAATAAAAATAGTTAAACATTACTTAATTTCTAATACTTTTAATGATTATAAAATATAAGATCTAATCTAATGAACAACTATGTACAACTTTACTTATCTAAATAAACAAGCTCAGATTTTTGCGGATTATATTTGTCTGCCATTATTTACAAAACTATCGTCAAATGTCGGTATCAAAACACTTACGAACGAAAATGTCTGGGTAATAAACCGAATTCCGGTTATGTTTCATAATATTTTGTATTGTACGGTTTAGATTATTTATTAAAAATTTTATGCAAATACATTATTTTAAAGTAATCTTTATGTTTTTAAATACAATTTTGTGCATATATATATATATATATATATATATATATATATATATATATATATATATATATATATATATATATATATATATATATATATTTATATATATATATATATATATATATATATATATATATATATATATATATATATATATATGTATATATATATATATATATATATATATATATATATATATATATATATATATATATATATATATATATATATATATAAATTATATTTTATTATATTATATTAAAGTGTGGTTCTAAAGTATGCTTACTTATTTAAAATTTTATCACATCTTTGGTTTAAAGTGCTATTATAAAAATTCACTAAAAAAAAAAAACAGTTGCAACCATTTGTAAAATAATAGTTTAAAAATTTTGTTTAAATAAACTGCATCGATTGAACGGATATATAGTATTAAAAAGAATTCATACATTCAATAATTTTTTAAAGTTGTTGTAAACAAAGACAAACGTGGATAATGCTTACAAAAATTAGTGTGTAAATTATAAAAACAAAATAAAAATAGTGTCTAGTTTTTACAATAACATATTTAAAATTATGTATACAGCGAACAGATTTTTAAAATATAATACAATAAAGGTGTAGGAAAATTGTTCTCACATTTATATTTTATTTATATAATATGTTCATATAACAATATAATTTATTTATACTTTGTTAGATATTCATTGGAATTAATGCTTAAAGACGTCTCGGCACTAAAATGTTTAAATTTCTTGTTAATTTTTGACATTTTCGAAAAAGACAAACTTTCGACACAGTTGACTGCCCTATACTATCATATTAACTCGTGTATGTATTTACACATAAAATAAACCACGTTTATAATTATATGTTTGATTTTTTTATTAAACGAATTATGTCCCTTTGTGACAAAAGAAAAATTTGAACTCTAAACCTTCGGATTTGGCGCAATGACTACGTCAGCTAATACTACTAAAACGTTAAATGGTTTTAGTATTTATCTCATAAACTCTTTTCTGTAATAAGAAAGCATTTGGTAGTTAAGTGCGAAAACACATTGGTGTTTCAGCTCTTGCAATTTACTAAATTATTAGTCGTTAAGTGCTAAAAAAATATGTGCACTATGACGCAAATAATTAGGTGTTGAAAATAAGGATGACGTAATTTTGATTCTTTGTTTATTTTTAAAATAAATCAAAACTACTAAGATTTAAGATCACCTTT
The DNA here is from genome assembly GCF_038396675.1 of Hydra vulgaris. Taxonomy (NCBI): domain Eukaryota; kingdom Metazoa; phylum Cnidaria; class Hydrozoa; order Anthoathecata; family Hydridae; genus Hydra; species Hydra vulgaris. Next base: position 33,737,387 of record NC_088930.1, read on the forward strand.
TAAAGTTTTATGAAACTTTCATATTTTTAAGTGTTATAAAGATTTAGATATTAAACTAGCTTTTTAAAAAATAGCATTTACGAACAAAATAGTATAACTTTTTCCAAAACTATGTAACGTGTCCGTTAATAGTAATTTTATTTTATTTGTTACAACTATGACTCCATATTTCAGGCAGTAGATTTAATAAAGTGCACCCTAAGTAGTGGCCGAGAAGGTTACTACAGTCGTTGAGGCAACTTGATTGTGGTTACAACCTTCTCCATTGTGGTTACAACCCTTGATTGTGGTTACAACCCTTTACCTCCGAAACAAAAACCTTGATGAAAAAGACTGCTGAGTGGAGAAACAAGTTGAACGCGGTACTACGAGGGGTGTGGTGGGAATTGAACTCGGAACTTCTCTCTTATGAAGCGAGCGCTCTACCACTACGTTACTAACACATTTAACATATATCACACACATTTTATTACTTAAAATAATTTATCAGTGGCGGATCAAATGAGTTGGTAAATAAATCTAACAACTATTGAAAGATTAGTTATGTACAAAAAAAGATTGCCTAAACGTAATAAGATTAAACATGTGACAATACCATTTATTTTACCATTGCGTTGATAAGGTAACTGTAATGAACTGATAACTAAAATGAGCTTTGAACTTTTCAAGTCTATCAATTTCTCCTTTCCACCGAAGATTCCATACAACTACTCTAATGAACTAATTACTTGTATAATAAGTTAGTAATACTTTTACTATAGAATTTAAAATGTATGTTTAATTCTTCCCATTTATTTATTTGCTTTATCAGTTGCGTATTTCATATAACGAGATCATTCAAAATAAAAATGCCAAGATCTTATTTGACTACTTTTGCTTCCTCTAGCATAACTTCGTCAATTTTGCATTTATATTTAGAACTATCATTTCCGAAATTACTTTACATCTTTCCGTGTTGAGTTTTCCAGTCAACTGTCCGTTCTTTTAAAATATTAGAAAGTTTTGTTAACTAATATTATATGATTCTGATTTAATGACTGTTAAAAGTTTAGTATCTTCAGCGAATAGTATGCCTTCATTTTTGATTCTAATTGATAAACCATTTAGAAATACCACAAAGAATACTGGATCTAAAACTGAGCCTTGAGGTGCTCCACTATCTAATTTCTCCCGTTCTGACACAAATTCTCCTACTATTACTCTTTAAAATCTTTTGCTAAGAAAACTTTTACAACACAATAATAGTTTGTTTCTAATCTCAAACCAATTGAGCTTTTCTAATAACCTTAACAAGAAAACAGTGTCAAATGCTTTTGCAAAATCTGGTAATAACTTATCTACATAGTATCTATCACCAAGTGGCTTTGTGATAAAATTAATCGTTTCTTTTTATTATTATGTATCATACCATTATTAAGATTATTTATTATAAAATGAAAAAATACGGCTGGGCAAAGAAGAGACAAATTTAGTCTTATTCCCAAGCCATTTTAAGCGCATTTTTTAAAGTTTTAAGGGTAATTTTTTTTATTAAAGAAGCTGTTGTTGTTTTATTATTAAGTTGTGCATTACGTTTCATTATCTCATCTGGCATAATACGTTCCGTTAATTTACATACAACTGAAGTTAGTGAAATTGGGTGATAATTAGATGGTTCAGATTTGCTTTCTTTCTTAATTAGGGGTATGAGTTCTGCTTTGTTTCAAAGATCTGGAACAACACTTGATTTGTAAGACTTGTTAAATAATATCGATAAAAGCTTGCAGAGTGATTTAAAATACAGTTTGGAATCTTTAGGGTGAACGTTGTCCACTTCAACAGTTTTTCTTTCATCAAGTTTGTCGGTATGGATTTTAATATCTGCTTTTGCAAAGCTTGGATAAGGTCATTTAAAACTAAACTTACCAATAACTTTTAAGACGTTTGTCGAATTAGTAAAAATTAAAACAAAATACTTGTTTAATGTACTCGTCATTATAGCTCCCTCAACAGTTAAGTTTTCTTAGTTAAGCTTAAGCTAAGTTAAGCTAAGTATTCAATTATTGATTTTGTATTGATTTCCAAAAAGCTAAAAACTTGCATAATTTCATTATACTCTTTTATATTAAGTATAGTGAAATGCGTATTGCTTAAAAGCAATTAAATTTTTTTTTCTAACTAAAAAAAAACAAACGTCAAATGGACGAAAAAAAAAGTCAATCTTTATATTGTCCAAACAGTTCATCAGTTAAAAATACTATAAAAAAACAAAAGATTTTGACAGACGGTTCTAGAGAAACAATTTCAAGCTAAATAAGTAAAACATCTTTGGTAATAAGTGTAATGGTGCGCATCAAATTTTTTCATAAATAGTTTTGTTTTTGATGGAAACTGGCGACATTCGAGTGGCGTTGCCATAACACAGCATAAACATAAGTGATCATAAGTTAAACTAGTTTATTAATTTTCAATGAAAAAATACAAAATAATAAAATCTATTAAAAAAATAATTCAATAAACAATAACTTTCTTTTCAGCAACATACAATGCATAAATTTTATTGAAAACTTTCAATCTTTTGTAATTTAAGTTTTAGAAAACTTTTTTTAATGTTTCTTGATGTAACTTTGTTGAGTTATTTTATACTTTGGACTGTACTCTTTAATCCATTGTTGTTCTATATTTATAATTTAATTAAAAAATCTGTTATTTTATATACTTTGATATTTGTTTAAATATCGCATTAACCTTATGAAAGATATTTTGATCAGTTCCTTGTAACTTTTAGTATTAAAAAGCATTGCAAATTTTCATAAACGCACCATGAAATCATGCACCATGCACCAAGATTGGTTTAAAATTGTAATACTAGTTATATTTGTTAATAGAAATGTTTATTACATTTTATATTACATAAACATTTGTTTTTATGATGCATAATTGCATATTTCCATTTTTCATTTTTGTTACTTATTTCAGAAATTTTTTAAAAATAGTAAAAATACGGTATTGAGAGAAATCGTAATATTAAGTAATAATATTAATTTAGTATTATTAGCTGATATTACGATTTCTCTCAACACTGTATTTTTATTATTTTTAAGAAATTTTATGAAATAAGAAATTAAAATGGAAATGGCAATATATGATTACACGTTTATTATACGAAAATATATAAAGGTAGTTATAAAAATGCAAGATCAAAATGTCCTTCGTCCCAATAACTAAAAGCTAATGTAGTGTTATTACGTTTTTTATTCAAATTGCTTTGACATTGTTACTAACTCTATATAAAGTCAAATTTTTGATACGAGAATTATTAGCGCACTTTTAGATATATTGTCTCTCAAAAATCTACATAATATAATGCTCAGTGGAGGTTCTAAGAATTAATAAGGGGAGGGGGTGAATCCTTAAATGCTCCTGACTGCATTTTATATAATGATAACAATAACAATAAATTTGTTGACTAAAATGTGTCAAATGCCGACTATATTTCGGTAAAATCCGACTATAAGTTGAATATCGCTTTCTTTAAGGGATTGTCACTCACCCCATACCCACCTTAAAATCGCCTCTGAAAGTGCTGTGATAATGATCAAATAATGTAATGATGATCAATTAAAAAGAATAATTATTAGGGTTAGCAACACAAGAAACTCATACCTACCCCAGCCGGCAAAACCTTAGCATGTATTTGTTATCCTTAAAACATTTATTTCTTTTGAGTCTAAATGGTATGCATTTAGATGTAAAAAGGTTTGACATTGGTATTGGGAGGAAGGTTGCCAATTATTACCAACCATAGTTAAACAGACTTCAATCTGCCCAACCTAAAGTATCTCAATCATATTCAATAGTGGAATGACAAAATATATTAAAAAAAGCTAAATAACATTTCAAAATTTATTATGTTTTACTTCTCATTAATATTTTATTTCTCATTTATTCACTGCTACATAAACTACGCTACGCTACTGCTACATAAACTACGCTAATACTGAGGAAGTACTGAAAAAAGTAAATAACATCGTCTTTAGCGCTGTCAGAAACGAGCAGTTCGCATAATTAACTTTGCTGATCGTTTTTCTCATTGTAAACCTTATTTTGTTTAAATAAGATTTTTAAATATATACCCACCCCCCGTCTTTCAAGATCTTTTCAGTTTAAAAGCCAGCAACAAATACACTTTTGAAAAAAAAAACTCAACGAACCTTTTTGTCAAACAAGTTTTAATCAACTTTGTCTTGCCTATCGTGCACCGCACCTATGGAATAAAATTGTTTTGCCAAATTTTGAATTTGATTGACTCATTTTTTTTGTCTTTTTAAAAACAAAATAAAAAGTTTAGTTCTTTCCCTCGATAACATTTTACATTATTACTAATTATTTTATCTACTATTAAACTTTATTTTTTTTTTTTTTTTTTTTTTTTTTAAAGTTTTGTAGTTATGTTGTTTACAACCATTTATATTATTTTTATATTTATATATGTTGTTTATATTATTTACAGTTTGCTTATGTCAAAGATTCTACTTTATTGTAACGTATACTTTTTAAGGTATTTGTAAATTTGCTTGTTTATTTATTTATTTATTTTAAGGTTCCGATGATAAGATCTTAGTGAGCTTCTTTCAAAAACCTAGTTTACACCGTTATCGCATTTTGTGTGTGTGTATATATATATATATATATATATATATATATATATATATATATATATATATATATATATATATATATATATATATATATATATATATATATGTATGTATGTATAGGACTTTTAATAGTTTATTTTATTGTATTACGACCAACATTGTAAACTAAAACAAAAAAAAAGCAAAAAACAAAAATTTTAAGATTTTTTCTAAAAAATTATAGATTTTAAATGTATTGGAGGGCTCTGTGGACGCCTATCTGACGCCCCGATAGGTCTTTTATATATACTTATTCTTCCAATTAAGACCTATCTTTTGGTACCAAGTTGTATGAATTTCGATAAGAATCGACAAACTTATAACTCTCTAACTTTTTGTAGAATTTTTAGATTTTAATAATTTTTTTACCTTTAAAATACTGTAAATCTAATTTTTTCAAAGAAATATAACAATCTGATATTCAATCAATTTAAAAGTTTCATGTCAAATAATGATATACCATGAATTTTTTTTTTTGAAACTCTCAACTATTATGCTTTTAAAGTATTTACGAACTTTAGCAATCATGAGTGAATATGATTTAACTATATATTAATATTTTGTATTTGGGTTTTTATATTTTGGATTTTTTGTAAAAAGTTAAATTTTAATTTAAATGCATTTATGCCACAGGGGTGGCCGCAATAAGACCCGTGGGCCACATTTGGCATTCAGCGACCATTTTTCTGGCCCTTGAAGTATGTAAAACTATATAACCAATAATAAATATATAAACGATAGAGATTATTTTGCAAAAAATGTAAAATTTAGAAATTTTTCATAAAATATTTACAGGTCTCTGTAATATTTGTAAATATTTATATCGTCTCTGTTTTAGTCATTAGAAAATCTTTTAATTTAATCAGTTTTAATTTTGAAAACATGTTTTGTCATAATATCTAATTATTTTTATTATAAAATTATTTGTGAATTTTAAACAACCAAAAGTTGACAAATTTATTTCATGTATTTAACAGCGAATGAAAAACAAAACACTTTTTTGGTAAACTTAGTTCGATGCTAATATCTTTAATATGTAATAAATCTGCTTCGGTATGTAATGAATATAGTTTAAGAAAGAAGTTTGAGAAACTATTTCGGTAACCAATAAAAATGTTTGAAAAAGTTCACTTAACTTACAACCGGCTAATTCCACTTACAAAAGATAGTGGTAGCTCAATTATTGGAAAAAAGAATGGTTTTGTTTCCAGACTGGAAAACGAAATTGCAGAAAAAAACTTGTCATTAATTAAGCAGAATTATATTATTCGTTAGCAAAATTTAATATCTAAGACTATGAAGACTACGGATTATTAGCAAAATTTAACAGCAAAGACTATGAAGACTACGGATTATTAGCAAAATTTAACAGCAAAGACTTCGGGTATGGAAAATGTCTTTAGTAGTTAAATCAATAAACGTTTAACAAGTTGAAACAATTTGAGGTATTTCTCGATAAAAATGACTTAAAGAATAATGTGGTCTGCTTTATCATACTCAGGTGATACGTTAAAAAGAAAGTTAATAAAAACTAGAGCTAATGTACTAAAAGAATTTCAGACAAAAAATAATAAATTTCTTCGAAACTATGAACAAATCTACGGGAGCTAGAAGAACAGGAGTTTATCCAAAAGTTTGCAGTTCTGGGAGACCTGACCCAACATTACAATATACTTAGCAAAGAACTCCAAGGAAAATATTAATTAACTGGATGTATAACCTTATTCTAGTTTTTCGGTTAAAATTAACTTTGTGGGAGCAGTAGTTTAGGATCGGAATTTTAGTCTTTTTTTAACCTTGGGTGAGATGAATACTGGAAACACAGCAGAATTTGTTACGTGTATAGATGAATTGAAAGGTTTTAAAAAAAGTTTGCATTTATAAGGAAATTTTATGATAAAATCAAATTTTTCACAGTGTCATTCTCTGTTGAAATTGAAAATATACAAGAAGAAGTCCAAATAGAGTTAATTGATATTTAATGCAGTGATGTTTTGAGAGACGAATATAATCAACAAAATTTGGTGGCATTGACCAAAATAAGTACAGCAACTTTGTTGACTTTGCGAAAACGATGAGTATCTTGTTTTGGTAGTATATTCTTGTGTAAAGACGTGTTTTATCGGTATAGATTATAGGGATATATTGACAGATACTAACTTGCAGAATTAAAAAAAATCTTGATGACAAAGTGGTTTCCTAACTACTTTGTCATCAAGATTTGAAAAAAACTTATTCTAACGGATCTTTTTTTTTTACATGAAAAACCTTCATATAAGGAAATTTTCATCTGGTGTGCCTCATAATGGTTCTAAAATAAGTCGTAACCTAGAAAAATATTTAAATCTGAACATTTCTAACGAAACCAAAAGACTACTGATAGACTTTCCAGATCACAAAAAAAAAGAACCATTTCCCAAAGATCCTAGTCAACAAAAATGAGGTTTCAGAAAAACTTACAATTATTAAACGCAGGGGTGGCAGAGCCGTTTTTTGTTGTTAGAAAAAGCTAACTTCGAGACATAGAGCAAACTCCAAACATTTATATGTTTATACTTATGCCAATTAAGGATGCTTTCAAAAAGTTGCAATGATTGGAGTCTGGGAACAAAAAAGTCCAAAAATTTCAATTTATCTTGTGGCAACAGTGTCATGAAACAAGTTTTAGAAATGCCAACTATGACAAAAATTCTAAGTTATATAATCCGACTATACAGAATGAACTAATACGTTGTTTGGAAAAAAGTTGTTAAATGAATCGATTGCAAATATTAATTCGTCGCCATTCTGTGCCCTAATTTTAGACACAGCGCAAAATATTACCAAGATAGACCAGTTATGTGTTATAATACAGCATGTACACATTGTTAGAAATGTAAATTAAGAACCAACTCATTATAAAGTTAAGGAAACATTTTTAAGATTTTATGAATTGACGGATCATTCAGCAGAGGGAATGACTAATCAAGAATTCACGTTATTGGAAGAAGCACATATTTCAATTGAAAATTGTTATGGGAAGGATTACGAAGGCGCTAACGTTATGAGTGGAGTTTACCGTAATTTACAAACCAGGATTAAACAAATTCAACTAAATACTGAGTATGTACACTTAAACAGTCATAATTTAAACTTGGTAATTAATGACTGCGTAAATGGTTCGCTTTATATCTTACCATTTATGTTGCTCTTTATAAAATATTTACTTGCTTTTTTAGAAATAGCATAAATAAATGGAACCTCCTCTCTATATTTACTGTGAAGTCTGGATGGTCTGGTAGACCATGAAAGTATAAAACAGATGGAAGTTTAACCGCATTGAAATGCTTCGGGACTATGTTTGCAACCTTTTGTTTCGTAAACAAAAAGAAAACAACATTAATACTGTCCTTAAACGCCTAATCTTGACGCAAATACGTTCATAATAATTTAAAAATATCGAACAGTGAAAATATTAAATATAATTTTTTCACTGTTCGCCAATAATAATCAAGTATACTTGAATATTATATAAGTATAATTGAATAATTAAAAAGACAGCTAAAACATTTTTTATAAAATCAAAAATTTTTTTTTCTAATTTACTAAAATTTAAAGTCTCCTTAGTTGTGTATCATAATACACCTCTTCACAGTTTCGATTTCGCGCGTATATATTTACGACACCGATTTTCACTAGTACCTTCTGCGCAGAATCGCATGAAAGAGTCCCATTTTTATCAATAAACTATTCTAGAAAGTCAATTATTTTAGTAAGTTTTTACCATTTTTGATTGTTTTAAACATGAAACCTCAAAGTTTAAAAAGAAAAAAATCAATGGGATGTGCTGTATTTGGTTGCAACAATAGCCAATATAATCTTGAAGTTTGGCGTAATGAATTTTGTGAAATACACAAGGTTTTAAGAAGCTCTTTGACTTGCACATGTTTGGAACCTTACAAGTATGTATACTACATATATTGTTATTTATTACAAATTTAAACAAAATATCAGTCTGGCTAATGTATAAAGCGATTCATATGTTACATATTATGTAGACATATTAATAATATATTATTTATAAATACAATGTTATGGAATAAAAAAACAATGTTGTTGAATATTATAATAATATATTAATAATATATTATTAATAATAATAATATGTTATAATATATTATTAATATATTATTATAATATTCAATAACATTGTCATGGAATAGGGGTATATAATACTTAACTACATAATTATGTAGCCAAGTTATATTGCAAGGTATATTGAACTATAACACCTACATAATTATGTAGGCAGATGTTATATATAAATAGGCAGATATCATATCTAAATATCATGCATGCTTAGTAAGTAGTTGTATAGTTAAATAATTATTTATGTAGGCATATATTATATACCCTTATTCCGTAATATGCCTACATTATAATATATATGTTATATATATTATATAGACCTATTGTAGATATATACTATATAGACATATTGTAGATGTGTAATGTATCTAAAATATGTCTATATAGTATATATCTACAATAGGACTATATAATATCTTTCTATATACCCTTAACACCTATTATATACCCCTATTCCTTAACATATACATTAAAATTATCATTTTAAATCTGGTTAATCTGGTACCCAGGGTAAAAAAAACAACCTATATAGAAATAAGCTTTCATGGAAGTTACTGTATACATGTATAGTACATAGTACGTTTTTATGTAGGCAGATATTATATACCTTATTCCATAATATGCCAACATATGTATATTCAATAATCTATAATGTATCTAAAATACACATAATAGTCTATGTAAGATCTTTCACCAACGAATTTATGAAAGGTATTGTATTTCTAATTATCTGTCTTTGTTTTTCTTGTATTTTGATTGTTGATACAGATGGTTGGTGAGACAAACTATGATTAACTCATAATAAAAGGGATTTAAATCAGGGAATTCACTTCAAGATCCTGTTAGACAACTTGTCTATTGTGATATGTTTTTTACAGAGTATATAATTTATTTAAAAAAACAGTGGAATCTGTGAAGTGTTCACGAGTACGGATGACCGATTGTTTAAAACTGATATTTAAATACACTAGAATTATTTGTATTTATATAGCTATACATTTTTTAATCGAATAAGTTGTTTCTTTTTAGATTATTTGTATTTCCATCAGAAAAAAAATTGCCAGCAAAGCGTATAAAGTGGCAACAACTAATTAACCGTCAAAGCCCAACACATCAAAATAAATACTGTAAAATTGGAGCCAACCATAGAGTATGCTCTCAACATTTTGTAGATAGTGAGCCATCTATAGAAAACCCATATCCAATAATTAATCTTGGTTACGATTCATCAAAAAAAGTCAGAACTATTTTACCTGCACCATCTCGACGATCGAAAATAAATAAAAAATTAGAGTTAAATTGTGAACAATTACCATCTTGTACTTTACAATCAACTCCTGCAACATCACTTTTACCATTGAATTTTTCTAAGAAAAAAATTGATATGCAATATCTCTTTACTGATGATGCTACTAAAAAGAATTCAACATTAAAATTGACTTCAGATTCTATATCTTTCTGGTCACCATCAACTTTAAAAAATACAGAAGACAAAAGTTGTGTAGAGATAAAAAAAAAAAGTTGTGTAGAGTCAGAAGAAAAAATTTGTGTAGATTTTTCTATTGTTAATGAATCATTGCAGGACATACACAAAGAATCATTGAATGACTCACATGATGAGATAAATTTGCTAAAATATCAAGATAATATTGAAAAACCTGTTTTGGATTGCAGCAATAATGATCTCCTTGTTAATGACTTATTGTTGGAAATTTTAAGATTAAAGAACAAAAATATTTGTTTAAAGAGCAAAAATAAAGCCTTACATAAAAAAGCAAATATGTTTAAGAAACTTTATTTAAAAAACTCAAAAGATATTTTTACATTGCATACACAAGTTATAAAATGTGTTTGTATGCAAAGTGTTACAAGTCGCATTTTAAAAACTGATAGTGATTGTGACTTTTTTACTGGGGTTCAAACGGTAGCTGAGTTCAAATCCCTTCATACGATAATTTCACCATTTGTTCGCAGGAGATGGCGTGGTACAAAAAACACTACTACTGTTACAAGAAAGTTTAAAAAAGTACCTAAGCAATTTGGACCTCACAGGAAACTGTTAAGTGAGGACGAATTTCTTTTGTTTTTAATGAAATTGCGTCTTGGATTGTTAAATCGAGATTTAGCAGAAAGGTTTAATGTTTCAGAAGCTTTAATTAGCTCCATAATATCTTCATGGCTTAAAGCATCTTCTGCAGTGTTATCACCAATTGTTTATATTCCTGATAAAGTTAACATCATAAATACTCGCCCAGGTCGTTTTAAAGATTACAAAAATCTTCACTCTATTATGGATGCAACAGAATTTTTTATTGAAACTCCCAAAAATCCAGATCTACAAAAGTTAACATGGAGTGAATACAAGCACCATAACACAATGAAAGTTCTTGTTTGTATAGCTCCAAATTCTGCAATAATGTTTTTATCTCATTGTTATGGTGGATCTGTATCTGACAAAGCAATTACTAATTTTAGTGCATATCTTGACAAAGTTCCACCACATTCTCAAATTATGGTTGACAAAGGTTTCCTTATTAAAAAAGAATGTGATGCTCGACACATTACTTTAACTATGCCACCTGGAAGAAAAGGTTCCGAGCAAATGACACCTTCTGAAATCGTTAATACACAAAAATTTGCAAATCTAAGGATTTTAGTGGAACAAGTTATTCGGAGGTTAAAGACTTTTAGAATCTTGGCTGTAGAATATCCTGTTAATATGATAAGATGTTTTGATGATATAGTTACAGTCTGTGCTGCATTGTCAAACTTACGGAAACCTATTTACTTGTAATGATATTATTGAGTACTTATTTGAAAGTTTGGGTTCACTTGATAAATTTAATTAAATACAAAAAAATAAAGATTGTATGTGTATTTGTATAAACATTCATACAATTTACATATATACAATACATATATATATATATATATATATATATATATATATATATATATATATATATATATATATATATATATATATATATATATATATATATATTATATTATATTATATTATATTAACACAAATAAGAACTGAAATTAATTTTGAATACAATAAAAATTAAATAACAAAGAGAAGAATGAAATCCTATACACATATGGATTTTTTTTTTGTAACCGTAAATACAACTACGAAAGTCCCGTATCCGTTGCTGAAAGAATCTGTTAATAGACAGATTATTTTATTAAGTTTGGTCGCTTTTTTTGAATATTAGGCATTCATTTGACTAGATTTAAAAACATTCTCAATACATTGTAGTATGGAACGTCTGACCAAGTGCAAATTTTATAACTACTACATAAGTTCGCAAATTTGAAAAACCAGCATGTGCGCTAAAATAATTTTGAAGATTCACTCATGAAAAATTCGTACTTATGCCAAATTTTGTAAATCCGTCGTACATATTACATATTTTTAATTATTCGCCAAGGCCGAGGAGGCCGCTCGTTTTTTTGTATTATTTTTTATTGTTGTTACAAAACTCTCTTAATAAATTTTAATAAGATCTTTCAATCAGGCCCCTTCCCCACTTTAAACGTGTAGACTTACTGTTTAAATCCGTTAGGAAAACTTATAAGTAATGGGGCGGTTTCAGTGGAACCGACCCGACTTATATAAACGGGTCAGGTATTCATAGATTTAAATCTAGAATAAACTGCTTGGAAAACTGATTATAAACTGTTAGGCAAACTTAGATTATACGAATTTTGGTTAGACAGGTAAAAGTTTTAGTTGCGCAAATAATACGTAGCTGTCATTCAGAAGAGTTTGACTAAACAAGAGATTTTTACATTTTTAATGTCTCTCATACACCGAACTATAGGTTTAAGTTGATGAACCTAGATATAAAGCTGTATTACAAGACTCATATTTGTCTATCCAAGAGTTTGTTTGAAATTTTAACATACATAGAGTAGCTTTAAACGTGCAGAAGAACTCTGTAGTTAATAATGAAAAAAGAGTTTAATTTAACATTAACTTTCACAGACAGCTCGAAATTATGAAGAAGAATTTACACTATTATATACAATATTTACGTTAATATCTTACGCTAAAATATATATTTTAATGTAATGGCCATCTAAAATAAATAAATGGGCTTAGGTTCCCTCAATAGCTGTTGTTGTTTTTTTAAGCTCAAATAGTGTTTGAGATTTCAAAAAAATAATTTTTATTTCCAAACGCTCTTTGTATTTTTATAAAACAATTACTCTTGAATAAAAAAGGTTTTATTTGAGAAAAACTTGGCGGTCTCGTCTGGTACACAGTGCCCTGTTAATTTTACCAACTTTTCTTAACTGCGTTGATAAGTGCTAATACACATGGCCACGCACATTAAGTAGCCTTTTTTGACGGAACATTTTTTTGTTAGACTTTGCCGTAAAGAAGACCCGTTCCGTTTTTTTAAATATAACCGGGTTCTATTTTTAAAAAAATACCGCCACTAATAGAATGAAAGTCTTATTACTTCACTGAATATAATGAAATTATTCAAATATGTAATACATTTTTTGATTAAGTAAAAAAAAAAATTGTTTACATTTAAATTTTATCTTTACTTTTTTAAGAATATATTTTTGCATTTTTTGCACATCCATGAATCATCATCTGATGGTATATCGTTTGCAGTTTTAATTCCAACAGTGAAAATGAAACCATGAATTGCATATTTCACAAGCTATGGAATTTTCTTCAAATATCTCTGCGATATATGGAACAAGTGTTTTGCACACAATGCAAACATACAATGGTTTTGATACAACTGGGATAAGGGATTTTGATTTTTGCGATCTTTTAGGCTGGGATCTTTTTGAACGTTTTCTTGATACAAAAGAAGATAAATATTTTGACTTAAGTGATATTTTCGGTTGAATTATTTTTGCATGTGTTTGTTCAGTTACAACTTCTGTGACGTCAACGATTCTACTTTTTAAGTTTTCTGATGGAGAGGATTGCTGAATTTCATTATTGCTAGTATCTCTATTACTGTATAGAAGAAATGGTGCTAGGTGATCATACCAGAATTCTGAAAGATTTTTTAGCATTTTATCAAAAAATATTTTGTCAAATAAAATACTCTCTAAGTAGTGTCCATGGTGTGTAAAAACAAAGTACCATGCATGTAAAAAGTTCAGAACTCCCAATTGACCTTGGATTTGAAAATAATGATCATGGGTCTTTTTTAAACAAACTTTTCCTTCTGCGTTTATATGCAATGAATTATAGTTTAAAACCGTTGGTATAGTGTCTCTAATAATGTAAGGGCATTTTATCTCTATGCATCCAATACCGCAACAGCATTCAACAATAAGATCAGGCGAAGCTGAAATGAATTGAAAACTTTTGTAGATATGCATGCCAGAATCATAAAACTTAATTTTTTTGTGACCATTTTCTTTTAAAATTTTTATCACTGCCCTTTTAGCATGAGCTTCTGTAGCAATGCCATGTCTTGTTGCAAAAGTTTCAATTTTTTTAATTGTAGTTATAGTTTTTAACAGAGCAGCAGAACCATGTTTATTTTCAATTTGGGTAAAGATTGACTTAAATTTAGAAGCAGTAATCCTGCCTAGGCGTTGGTTAAACCATATGCTTGATGAAGATTGCATTCGAGTTGCTTCTTCAATACTTTTAATATGTGCATCATTAAGTGTTAAACTTTCTGTAAAACAATTTACATTTTCAGTCAATGACAGGTTGTTGTCAATCTTAAAAATATTTGCTGCTTCAACCACGCCTAAAGGCAGACTAACTTCAGATTTTTCCACTTTTTTGGATTTACCGTTGCACAATTCAACAAAACAGCTATTGTGAGAAACATCTTTTAACGATTTATACAAATAGTCTCTAAACTGGTCTTTGTTTTGAAGAAGTTGCTTTTGCTGGTCCGTACAAAAAATATATTCTTTTAATGATTTGTTGGATTCTTCTATTTTAATATCTGTAGGTTTGTTTCGTTTTCTGTAATGATGTTTATTGAATACAACATCGCAAAGTGGTTTGTGTGTTAAAACAGTTTTGATACCACTTGGAACCTTCCATTTTGCAAAAACACTAGTACATGATGGCTTTGTTGCCCCTGTACACACTGCAGCTTCAACTCGAAATAACATTGCAATTACATGGTTGCAGCAACCAAGAAGACCTGCAATACAATTACAGTATGCTGAACTGATTTCACCACCAGGTTTTAAATTGTCTTTTTTTACTGCTGCCCAAACATGATAAGGTGTACTAGACGTACGTTGTGATGGTGTTACACGACATTTTAGGAAACAAATATCAGAATCTTCAGTTATTTCATGGAAATATATTTCTTTGACAAACTCGCATTTGTAGTAGCGATAAGCTTTCCCTTCTTTATAGTCAGAATCTAAACGATTCATTAGGTCATGTGGCTGTTCAAGCTTTCGTAAATATTTTTCTATGTCAGTGTAGTAAATGGAAGGCCACTTGTATAATCCACTACCACTTTCAGAAAACCAATTTTGCTTTAGTGAAAATGGGTCTGGAATAACACAGTTACATAAAATGAGTTTGGACATATACTCGTGTACTAGTAGCCTTTGGCGATCTTCGCTTTCATTATCAATAGGTGTTTGATTTTCAATGGCAGAAAACACTCTAAAGTTATTATATATATATAAAAAATAATGATATACTCATATTATAAATATATATATAAATATATATATATATAAATATAAATATATATATATATATATATAATATATATGTATATATATATATATATGTGTGTGTGTGTGTGTGTGTGTGTGTGTGTGTGTGTGTGTGTGTGTGTGTGTGTGTGTGTGTGTGTGTGTGTGTGTGTGTGTGTGTGTGTGTGTGTGTAAAGTATGTTAGCTCAATCTAAAAAAGTGTCCTAGATGTTCTTGAAGAATAGAGCAGTACTAAATTTGTAAAAAACATTTCTCTAATCTAATCTAATCATACAATTGTATATACAATGTATGATCATGTATGCATGTATTTATGAATACATACACTGTATGTATCTATGTATGTATGTTTATATGTATGCATATATATATATATATATATATATATATATATATATATATATATATATATATATATATATATATATATACGCTACCATTATGCTTTTTCTTACCTGAAAACTAAAGTTTCAAAGTCACCATCTACATCTTTATTCCTCAATATTAAATACTCTTTAAGAGCTTTTTGACTCCACGTACGAATTCGTGCTAAATTTATTGCTTCCATAATTAAAAATATTCTAAAATATAAACTTATATAAATTTAAACTTTGAATAACCTTATATAAAGCTAAAAAAATATCTATATTATGAGAAAACTCATGCAAACGACTGTTTCGTTCAAGGATGCTCTCTTAATTTATCTGTGTATTTACTTTCTTTCATGCGATTCTGCGCATAACAAACAATAACATACTACTAAGAAATGCGCGCGCACGTAATTATCGGAACTGTGAAGACGTGTATTCATGCTTGTAATACCCCATTCATTTAATATGAAGTTTAAGAAAAAGTTGGTAATTGCCGTTTCCCAGTGAAAAAGCGCACATGGGATACGCGTGGATTTTTTCCATATGTAACCCACGTGGGGATTATTATTTTGTCCCATGTGGGTTTCATATGGTAAATCCCACATGGATTCCATATGGCAAATCCCATATGGGATACGCGTGGGTTTTTACCATATGTAACCCATATGGGGATTATTATTTTGTCCCATGTGGGTTTCATATGGTAAATCCCACATGGGTTTTATGTGGTAAATCCTACATGGGATATAGGTGGAAAATACTACATGTTATAGATCTTAAATGCCACATATTTTAATCCAAATGGTATAAAAGTAGTCAATACTAGACAAATGAAAGTCTTCTATGATAATTTTTAAAATTCTTTTAATTTAAAAATTACTTAAATAGTAATTTAAAATTAATCATCGAAGCTTTCAGAGAGGCTTAACTTAATCTGGTATTTGCTACTTTATCCCATTTGGTATTCAAAATGTGTAGCATTTTTGATCTTTTACATGTGATGTTTTCCACCTATAACCTATGTGGGATTTACCATAAACTATTAAGACGAAATTTTATAAAATTAAAAAACGTGTTGCAAAATGAATTTATTTTAAAATAAATGCTATTAATCAATACATCCAAAATGAATATTAAAAATATTATTTTTTCTTTTGCGATTTACACGCCGTTTTTTGGCGATTGAATTAATTAAATCGCTTCGGCTTGCATAATACCAAGGTTTTTAGTATCTTCTAACTTTCTTCAAACATTTTCTAAAAAAAAAAAAAATACAAATATATATATATATATATATATATATATATAGAGAGAGAGAGAGAGAGAGAGAGAGAGAGAGAGAGAGAGAGAGAGAGAGAGAGAGAGAGAGAGAGAGAGAGAGAGAGAGAGAGAGAGAGAGAGAGAGAGAGAGAGAGAGAGAGAGAGAGAGAGAGAGAGAGAGAGCAATTTTAATAAGGAACCTTATTAGTCGAGCAATTTTAATTATTAGCCAGGTTGAAGTCATTAATGACTACAATATTTCACAAATAATTATTTCCTAATTTATTAATTGACTAACGTATTATGGGTAATTGAACACATATTATGCGTAATGAGCTTGAACCCATGAGGAGAATCCTGAAAAAAAGTGATCAATTAGGATAAGTAGTTAAACAAAAAAACAAAAACAAAAATGTAAAAACCTACTTTTTCAATGATGTAGACGTTGGGTGCAATAGCCACTGGATGCAAAAGTATCTTTACTTTTTCGTCACACACACGGCCTTCTATAATAACAGGCCTTGACATCGCGCAAAATGCCGTAAAAACTGAAGGCCGATTAAACTTTCACTTTTACTTATATTGATATATTTTTATATTAGGTAGGGTGTAATGGCAGTCTATGTTTTCTAATAATAATCTCTAGTAAAGACGGAAATATAAAAAGAAAACCAAAAAGTTGTTAAAAGATAATCATATTTTTCGTATTTCAAATTTCATTAAGAATATTTATGTAATATTAAATAGTATCAATAACAAGCAGAACCATAACAAAGTTTATATCTATATATTAAAAAGATAACTGTATTTTTAATTTTTTTTGCTAAAAATGGTAACAATAAAAATCACCAACAATAAAAAACACCAACAAAAGTTGATTCAAGCAAAAAAAAAGTTTTATCAATATATCTCAACAGGGTAAATATATACAAATCCAAACATATTGAAAGACATTTAGGCTAATGAGAAAATAAAAAACATAACTAGTAAATAGCATAATTAATTACAAAACTAATTTTCACATAATTTATGATAGCTTTAGTATTTTGGGAGTGGTAATTAGTGAGTAATTCTTTAGCAGAATATTAGAATATACTCTGCATTGTTTTTTTGTGATTTTAAATTAATATTTAGCAGTAATGAACTAAAACTGAGTAACACAAAATGTTCTGTGTAAAGGGTCAGTAGCACCTTGAAAAAAAAAAGCAAAATATTGACCATTAGAAAAGAGCATCAGAAGGAATTTCAAGTCCGCCTCTGTTTAGGCAATACAGATAACTTCCATATTTATAATAATAATTGGTAGAATCATTATAAATTTTTATTTCGCTTTTTTGCACATAGCCAGCTATGTAAACTATAGCCACTAATGTAGATTTATTAACTGAGCTTTCAAGATCATGTATATTATCCAGAAGTTCTTTTTCATCAGTAGAAATATCTCTAAAACATATGTCACAAGTATGACCATCGATACCATCAACAGGAATGTCAAGTTGTAATATCAATTTAGTAAGTTGAATATTAATTTTTTCAAATACAGATTTAGCGTTTATAAAGTAAGTACCTCCAGATCCCTGTCAAAGCTTAGAAAAAGCTTTTTCAAGTGGATCTGTTGAAAACCAACCTAATAAGACAAACTTTGCTCCATTACTCATCAAAGTTTCTACAAGATCAACAAAGCCATAACATGAATGCGCTATTGCATTGCTAGTATCTAGCGTAAGCTGTTTTACACGCTTACCTGTAGGTTTCATAAAATTTGACAGTTCAGCAATATCTCGTAGCAGTTGTAACTGTTGATCACCAACTGAGTGGATTTCTTTGCATAATTCATTTCTAAACCGAATGCCAGCACCAGGTGCTTTGACATTAACAACATTCGAAAAAAAGTTATTTTTTCAATAAATACAGCAGTACCTTCAAATGCTTTATTTTCAATCTCTGGATGCGTTTTTAATACAGCTACTGTTTTTTTGCAAAAAACAGACAAACAAAACTTTACAGATTGTCTCTCTATTGGTTTTGGATAAACTGATTTAGCTGTAAGTTTAGAGAGTTTAAAAAGACTATTACACTCAGTTTTATATACAGTTTCTAAATCACTCCACTTAGCCAAAGCCAGTTCTTTATTGTTCAAAAACTGAAGTTCCCCAGTCTTTTTTGTCAACCAATTGTTTCGTATAGATTCTAGTAGATGCACATAATCATACAATAAATATATACCTGATGTTGTTAACCATGGTTTACTATCAACTGTTTTAAACATTCCAAAAAATCTTTGATTTACACGGTTACCATCAGTAATTATTACCAGTGTCTTACTATTTTCGATATTATTTATTGTATAGACAATTTGTTGACATTGAGCAAACTGAAATTCAGAGGAAAGATTTGCAACAGGTTGAGCTCTACATATAAATTCTGGACCTCCAAAAAGACATTTAATCATACATGATAAAATTGTTTTAGCTAACTTTTCAGGGTAGTTTACTGCTTGACCAAACAAAGCACCTCTTTGGTAAAGCAATGAAGCTTTGACATAGACCTCATCAATTAGTAGTATGGAAATTCTTTATAATGAATTTAAATTCATAAAAATACTATTTATGAAACTTAGGTCCTCCATTGAGCTTATTTTTGAAGTCAATTGTGTTTAAGTCCTTATACTTGGCAACTTGTAGTCAATACACAAACAATCATATAAACTTCGTTGTAGTTGTAATTGATATTGTAGTTGAAGTTGAGATAGTCCGACTTGCACAGAGATACACAGCATTTCAAAGGCATTTTTTAAGGTATTTAAAAAAACTAATCGTTAGTTTGACAATATTATTACCTTACAATGTTAACGCCTTGAAACTTACAACGTTATTGTCTTGAAGTTGCGCTATCTAATTTATAAACCAATTAAATTTTAAAGATTTATTAAAAAAGCGCGAACACAAACTTTCGTCTAATGTTAAAAGATGAAAATGTAAACGCAGTATTAGGAATTGGCCTTCAGTTTAACAAATTTGTTGCGCGATGTCAAGGCCTGTTATTATAGAAAGCCGCGGTCACACATAATATAATATTCTGAAACTAATAAACAAACATCTAAATTTCTATAAGTAAATTTATTCTTTGATCATTGCCTTTATATCCTATCTTATTTTCATATCATAATCTATTATGGTATTATTTATATAACATATCACAACAATATTATTAAATTTGTGATGTTCAAATATCATATGAACATTCTCTAACATGTTCATATGATATTTGAATATAGTTCTTGAGTATATTATCTGCAAACAATTGACTGATGCAAGTTCAAATGTTGTCAAAAACCAAGCATGCATGCATGGGACACTGCAGTGTCCCACAAAGAAATGCTGGTTTGAAAGTCAAATTTTCTTTATTAAAAAAAAATATTAAAATAGGGGGGAGATAGGAAGGTTTCCGTAATTTTTTTTAGGCTCCAAAACTTTTAACTTTATATATAATAAGGTTCATAAAACTAAGGGACTTACGAAGTAAATTGAGGAACAAAAACAGGATATTTACAGAAACTTTTCAATTTTTAATCTGGAGTACCAGTGTAATTGGGAATTAAGTCGCTGGGTCCAGTATTCAAAGTAATATGATCTAAAGTAATATATAAATTAAATAAAATGCTTTAAAATGCATGCAGTTATACATATAACTCCTGACAGTTAACTATATGTATAACTAGTTATACATAAAATTTATTATATAAACTTATTTTCTAAGGTTATGCTTGAACAAATTAGTACCAATTAATTCAAATTCAAGATTTAGTTCAAGTTCAAGTTCTTATTTGTTCATTGTTTTTTCACTATTTTATATTTAATTGTTCAAATTTGTTAACTGGTACTAATTCTTACTTCAGTAAGAATATTTATCATTGTTGAACGTGATTTTATTAGTAACTTAATTTTACTTTCAACATATTTTGACAACACCCTTTACATTTTAAATGATGATAGCTTTACTTTTCTATTGATATTAAATTTATTACGTTTCAATAACTCAGATTGAATTTTACTGAAATATTGTAAGCTTTGTAAGAATTTGCTGTATATCAAATGGCTGTATATCAAATATATATATATATATATATATATATATATATATATATATATATATATATATATATATATATATATATATATATATATATATATATATATATAGAGGGGCAGTGTGAGTTTAACAATAATTAACAATGGGGAGGGAATGTTGAGACCAAAATAATGTCAATTAAAAAATTGAATTAAAAAAAAAAAGTAAATTATTTTATTTAAAAAAAAGTAAAACAATTTATGCTAGCTTTGAGCAGGTTTTAGAGGTGTTTACACCAACAATGTGGTCTAAAAACTTCTTGCTTTTGTTGCTTAAAACTGTTGAGGATCATAGGAAAAACAATTTAAATTCAGAAATTAGCTTGCTTATCTGAAAGAACAATTTGTGTTTTTATTTTTATTTTAGTACTGTTGAGAATAAACGTATAATTGAACCGGAAAAAAATTGATGGTATATGCATTTTTTATATTATATTAACAGTTCAGATATACCATCATAATATGATAACAAAAACTGACATCATTTTTAATGGGAGATGGCAAAAAATTGACTGAGTTTGATAAAGGGTGAAGGTGTTCAATAAACCTGGTCATCATCTGACATCATTATGCATAGATGATCCTATGATTTAGGTAAAATAAGTAATCAATTTGCCATATTTCTCTTTAGAAAGTGTAAGAAAAAAGCATTGTTATGATGAGAACCTACCTATTGAGCAAGCTTGGACCACCTATTTTTTAAATTTGAGAGACAGAAGTGGAAGTGCGAATCGCAAAAGAACTAATAACAATGCTCTAAATTGATTTTAACTTTGTAGACTAACATTAATATAGTATTTAGAAATAATAAATGAAGTTTACATGATTTTTATAATTTGTATTTATTTCCATTAATTATCAGTTGTCAGTCTCTATTTTATAAAATGAATTAAAAAACTATTTATTTATAGTATAATATTAATACATAAATACTAGTTTCCTAATGCTATTATCATCACAATGTTAATGGTATTCATTTTAAAGTGAAATTTTGTATCAATTTTATTGTTTTAATGTTGTATATATATATATATATATATATATATATATATATATATATATATATATATATATATATATATATATATATATATATATATATATATATATATATATATATATATATATATATATATATACATATTATTTTTACTTTATTTAAAATGACATTTGATATACAACAAACCCCTACAAAGCTTTCAATAATTCAGTTATGATACAATCTGAGTTATTGAAATGTAATAAATTTAACATCAATAGAAAAGTAAAGCTGTCATCATTTAAAATGTAAAGGGTGTTGTCAAAATATGTTGAAAATAAAATTAACAAATAAAATCACGTTCATCAATGATAAACATTCTTACTGTAGTAAGAAATAGTACTAATTAACAAATTTGAACAAATAAATATAAAATTAACAAAAACAATGAATAAATAAGAACTTTAACTTGAACTTTAACTAAATCTTAAACTTGAATTAATTGGTACTAATTTGTTCAAGCATAACCTTAAAAAATAAGTTTCTATAACAAATTATATGTATAACTAGTTATACATATAGTTAACTATCAGAAGTTATATGTATAACCATATCAGGAATTATATGTATAACTATATTAGGAGTTATATGTATAACTATATCAGGAGTTATATGTATAACTATATGCATTTTAAAGTATACTATTTTATTTAAACATTACTTTAGATTATATTACTTTAAAAACTGGACCCAGAGGCTTTATTCCCAATAACACTGTGGTACTCCAGATTAAAAATTGAAAATTTTCTGTTAATATCCTGTTTTTGTTCCTCAATGTAGTTTGTAAGTCCCTTAAGTCATAAGGACCTTATTATATCTAAAGTTAAAAGTTTTGGAGCATAAAAAAAGTTACAGAAACTTATCTCCCCCACCACCACCACCCTATTTTTTTCTTTTTTAACAAAGAAAATTGGGAATTCTTTGACTTTCAAACCTGAATTTTTTTTGTGGGACACTGTAGTGTCTCATGCATGCATGCTTGGTTTTTGACAACATTTGAACTTTCATCAGTTAATTGTTAGCAGATAATATACTCAAGATCTATATTCAAATAACTATTATATTATCCTAATGATACGTCTATTTGCACAAATCTTAATCTTATTTCTATAAAGAAAGATAAACATTATTCGTGGTACTTATATACTTGCTTGCCATTCTCTATATTAATATAAAATATTTTCACACAATATAAATGTAACGCAATGCAATGTCGATTTAAAATTTTCTTTTTTTTAGTTTTTTTTAAAAAGTTTTTTTTTTTAGTTTCCAGCTTTCAAATTAATTCCCATGCAAATCCCACATGAAACCCACGTGGGATTTCCCATGTGTGTAAATACCATATGGTTCCCACATGTAACCCATGTGGGATTACCCACATGGGTTTAAGGTGACAAATTTCCATACGGATACCACATGGGAAAATCCGTCCCACGTAAATCCCATCAATCCCACACGGAACCCACGCGGAACCCATGTGGGACGCGGTTTTATTTTTCACTGGGTTCGTTGTCCCCATTTTTAATGTTTATATATAAACATTAAAAATGGGGACAACGAAACGGCTATTAATAACTTTTTCTTAAACTTCATATTAAATGAATAGGGTATTACAAGCATGAATTATGTATAACTACGGAGACTTTAAATTTGAGTAAATTAGAAAAAAAAAATTTTAATTTTTTAAAAAATGTTTCAGCTGTTTTTTTAATTGAATGTCGTGTTATGATTCGAAGCAAGAAAAGAAGCTTAAACTTACTCGTGCTTTTAAAATAAAGTGATTCTTTTTATTACATTACCGAGTTATAGTCAGGGCCGGCGCGAGTAAGTGTCACGTGGAGGAGGGGGGGGGGGCATTATAACTTTAGCCGACTCCGACTGACTGTCTAAATTTACTGACAAACTTGTCTAAAGGGTCTACATTTGCCGACTGACTTATTGAAAACGGTTAAATTTGCCGACTAAATGAACAAAAAAACCTTTGATGGGGGGAGGGACACCGCACCATATCCTCCTATCGCGCCGGCCTTGGTTATAGTAAACATTTTATTGAATAATTACAACAATTAATGGTTAAACTATCTAGCGTATCCTTTGAATGATTCTTTTTTTAATGCTATAATAAAAATCATTTCAGTGAATCTTTTTTGTTTTTTGTCCTGTGAATCTCGTTTTTTTTTATATCGGTTACACGCATACTCCTGAGACGACTTGAAATTTCTTTGATGTTTGCGGCTTGATGCACTTCCATCTGTTTTTTACTTCCATCAGTTTTATACTTGTTTTACACTATAGGTAGACTACAAGGTTAATTATGTGTGCGAGGTTAATCATGCTTGAAAAACTTTACAAAAAAAAACAACTGACTAGGTGGAAGCTACCGAAGTTTTGAAGCACTTTCGCGAAAAGTTTATTTGCATTAGGAATTCATATGAAAAAATAAAACTAGTGGCAAAAGAACTTGCACGAATATGGGAAATCGAAACTAATTTTCAATCAAACGGCAACCAATAAAAAAGCGACATTTGATAAATTGGATGACTTAACGCTAAACAAGCCTATACAACAAATATGTTGAAATGAGATAATTAGACGCAAAATTTTGAAGTTTTTAACGAAAGCCACTAAACCAAAAAGTTTTAAAGTGCAGCTCAGCGCACTTAAAAATTTTAAGTATTGTATATTGGTGTTTGCAAAGAAACACAACATAAATCATTTTTTAGTACAAACTTATTTTTTCAACGTTGTTGTATTGGCTGGTTTGGCGCTTATCCATACAATTGGCTTCAGATTTCGGTTTCAGAACAGAGAGCAATTATTTAAAATGAATATTTATTATGTAATGGACAAAATCAGTGTACAAATTGAACAACGTATTTCAGGAATGTAAACAGTGAAAAATCTTTTTTGCTTTTTTGCTTTCTAGAAATTAAAAACATAATAAACTTGCCTGATACCGTTATTTTAGAAATAAGTAGAAAAATTTGAAAAAACAAACAAAAGTTCTCTTCTATTTTGAAATCAATTTCTGTAAAAAGTTTCATTGTTTAAAACTTCAAAAATGTCAACTAAGATGTTTTCAGATTTACTTTTTACTAAGTACATTTGGTAGTGAGTAATATACAGAAATATATACAGCATTAATGCTGTTTTTTACCGTATCGGTTTATGTGGCTAGCGTTGAAAGATCTTTTAGCAAATTGAAAATCATAAAGGACTATAAAAAAATTTCATTGGTCAGAGTATGTTAAAAGAACATGCAATACGAGTTATTGAAGGCAAAGAAGCAGCACAAATGGATCTTAAAGAATTATTATGCAGTTTTGCAAATGCAAAAGCTAGAATGAAAAATTTTAAATAATTAAAACATGTGTGATTCATTATTTCTCACGTTGAAAGTTAGTTATAAAATCTTTTCTATTTAAAATTATTTAATTGGCGCAGTGGTAGCGGACTTGCCTCAGAAACAAACGATCCGTGTTGCAAACCCCATCTCTGGGCAAGTTTTGAAATATCGGTTAGAAAGGAAGCGTGAACCTCTCAATAATTGCTCTTCCGCTGTGCTCTGTGATAAGACCGTAAGGACTAGGGTACCTAAATAAATTGTTCATTTTTGATTTGGTCGTTTTATTCAAAGTATTATAATAATTTATCAAAATTCATCAAAAATCTTTTGCTGCCTTTTGTTTGTTTTAAGGCTTGTAATATTTACTTATTAGTGAGTGTGAGTATATATATATATATATATATATATATATATATATATATATATATATATATATATATATATATATATATATATATATATATATATATATATATATATATATACTATAAAAATATTTTATACATAAATACTTTGCATAAAAATAATTTATACATAATTTACAATGTTTAAAAAGCAAATATCTATTAAATTTGTTACCTTTTTTTGAATGTATATTTGAATTTTCCGAAAAATTAAAGATATTGCATTAAATAATACTGTTATCCCCTGGGTATTAGGAGTAATAATATTAGATTAAACTTTCATCCACTCTCTATTATAACTTATAATTAATAAGTTATCAGGTAACTAACGGGTTAAAATTACTTTAAAATCCAATGAATTAAAAAATAAAGTTTTAAGTTAACTTCAAACTTTTAGATCACAATTTTGAGTAAAAAATTACATTAATCCTGCATAGACATACCGTAACTATAAAAAACGTGAATGACGTAAGTTATATATGATTTAGAAAAACGTTAAATTTTATAAAGACGATTTTGAATTCACTTTAACTTTGTCTCTGACGTCATATCTTAACTATTTGCGAATTTATATATATATATATATGTATATATATATATATATATATATATATATATATATATATATATATATATATATATATATATATATATATATATATATATATATATATATATATATTTATGTGATAAATTTACCGCAAATATGTAGGTTGTATATAAATATTGGCACTCAAAAATTCAAAAATTGCATATACGTGTATTACTGTTACTTGTGTGAAATTTCACTCAAGTACAAGTAAACATTACTGGTTTTTATTATTCAAATAGCAAAATTTCGAATAACAAATTTTTTTTGTGGTTATTAAGGTGCTTCCAAAAGCCCTTACGGTCTTATCACAGAGCACCGCGGAAGATTGTTTAACTTGGAAGTTCACGCCTCTTTCCATACCGATGTCGTTTATTGGGCTGGAGCCAGCGTCGAACCGAAGGACCTTTTGGTTCTAAGCAAGAACTCTAACTTATGTTTAATATAGTATTACTTGCATTAATAACTGCATTATTAATGCAAGTAATACTATATTAAAATAAGCCATTATTTAATACTTATTTTATAAGTTAAAGCATGTTTTTTTCTTCGTTCTTGCAAAATTTGCAGAAACATATAGCATTGGCAAATTTATCATTATATTTTGCAAAGATATGTGCTCTATGGATATATCAAAAAAATACTTTGAATAAATATTTTTTTATTAATAACAAGAAGCATCTAAAAGGAGCATCTTCAAAATCAAGATGTCCTTTTGTTTTTTTCAAATAAGTTTAGCTTTGCGTAATTTATGGCTGATCCCTAAGAAAATATTAGAAAAAGAAATAATTTTATAAAACCAGCGCTAATTTTTATCAACTATAAGAATTAAATCATACTTTTTGTGAAATTAAATACTCATACGCTATAAATTATATGTATATGATTTAAAATAAGTAACGTATATGATTTAAAATGTAACGAAGTGCATTACTTTAAAGAAAGTACTCAAGTCAAAGTAAAAGTACACGTTTAAAAAAATCACTTAGAAAGTAAAAATTCACAATAAAACTACTCAATTACAGTAACGCGAGCAAAAATAATTTGTTACTTTCCACCTCTGCAAATGATATATTTTAAATAATAAACGAGAAAAAAGAAATAATGATAAAATAATTTCAAAATGCACTTTCGATAAATACCAAGTTTTTAACGACTGTTTCTTTTATTTAATTTTTTTTTTTTTTTTCCGCAACGCAATCAAGCTGATAAATTTTAGAAAAAATTATATTATATATAGCATATTATTTTTAAACAGTAAATTATTTGATATTTTTAAAAAGACTAAATAAATAAATGTGATTTTTAAAAACATGAATTAATAACAGTTATATTTTAATCTTTATATGTCTCATTTTGATTTCAAACATGAATTTACGTGAATTTACGTTAATAATTAAATCAAACCGTGGCTTCGACATTATTATACGAATTGAATTTATAATTTGAGTGAATGTTTTAAATATTATACTTTAGCTTGTTATCAAAATTAAATAAGCGTAAAGTAATATAAAGTAATAAAGATATATATAACTATCATAATCAAAGCTTTTCACCTTCAACTTCTTAATTACGGCGCAAACTCAGTTAAAGCTAAAATAATGTAAGTCTAATCTAGGATGCATTGGACCTGGTGGCCTTGTTACCAAAAATCGTCAAAATATGCATAAACTTGTGAAAAACTGAGAAAATATAAGAAAGAATACAAATTAAAGCAATTTATAATTGTTAATAATTCTAATTAAAAAATAACAATATTTCAAGTTAAAGAATGCTAGTGTGTTATTTAATGAGAATATATTTTTTTCTATTTAATTTTAAGAGTTAATAACTCTATTTTTGATGAGAATCAAACGTATTTTACAAGCTATTTTTTTCCCAAAAACCTGTTTTTGAATGAGTTTTTTTTTTTTTTGAGTTTTATAAAAAAGCAAATATCTGCAAATTTTAATAGATAAAATCATTTTTTCAATAGATAAAATCGTACTTGTTTTGTACCGTGAATTAAAATCGAAAAAAGTATCGGGGTAAAATATATTTATATTAAAGTAAAAAACAGTAAAAACATTAAGTTGATAAAGTAATAAAAAATTATCTTTGATTTAAGAAGTTTTGTATGAATATAACAGTCTTTAAAATTGATTTAAACGTGTAAGATGCTTTTTTTGCCAACCTTTTATCTTAAATTTCTGAACAGTTTCAATCAACATCTTTTTGTTAAACTTTTTTTTATTTTTTATTTTCATAGGTTTCGGTTTTCTTAAAATATCCGTCAAAAATGTCAGTGAGACGTTGGATTCAGGTGTTTTAAACAAATACTTTTAAATTTCACTTACATCAGAAAAAGTTTCTTTATTACCAGCAAAGGTGAGACTTGATCATTCAGACTTGATCATTCAGTCAGTGACCAATCATTCAGATCAAACAGTCTGACGTCTGCTCAAAGCAGAGGTCAGACTGTTGTAATTGTAATGAAAACAATAACAGAAACGATAGCAATTGTTATTGAATTAACTATTTTAGAAACAATAACAGTACCTATGATTTGCAAATGTTATAATACTGTAATACAATAATAGTAAATATTGTAATTGAATCGGCTCATGCTAAAAGTGGAGTAGTCCACTTTTAGCATGAGCCGTTATTTAGTGAGAAAACTAAATAAAACTTGGCATTATCTTGATTTTTATTCAAAAAGATGTAATTTTTTATATTTTAATTCTTTATTACCCCAGTTATCATGAAACACACTTGATTAATGACATTTATAAAGCTTTTATCCTATCGTGTCGGTTTAGTTCTCGCTTTATTATGCTAAAATTCCTATTACACGAAAGAAAGGAGTGCCCCTGTTATTGGGTAGAATTGCTCAATCTTTTCAAATTTCTTTAAATCATGGCTAAAAGTAGTTTAGATAATGAATGGTTTTTATTTTGACCCCAACAATTATCTGAGAGTAAGTGGAGTTTGGTAAGCTGCTTTTCTTCCTTCATTGGATAGTTAAATAGAAGGGAACACACTACATTTAGACCCTTGCATGCTGTGCCTTTTTAATTGATTTTAAACAAAAAAGTTTGATTTTAAACAAAAAAGTGTGCTTTGTTAATTTCATTATTATGAACGCTAAAAAAACATTAACTGAAAGTTGCCTCAGATAAAAGGTTTCTTGCACAGGTATTTTTGGGATTTGTATGTTCTGCATAAAGTCAAAACACAATGACAAAATTTGACTATTGTCTTTGTCCATTGATGTCTTTTTAGATTCAGTTATAAAAACCTTTTTAATTTGCATTTATGTACATCAAGTTCCGATTGAGCGCATCTCTTTGCTACCTCATTGAGACGAGGACTTCTTAACTTTAAATTTAGTTCTTCACAAATGTAGCATGTCAACTTGTGGCCTTCCAAAGGAAAGATTAAAGTTTTCTTTAAAGTTATTCTTGAATCAATCAAAGATCGTGGGAACAAATTCTGCTCATCTTTAGTGTTGAAGGTATGGAAATGGTTTATTATGCCCATTTGATCCTCCTTGTTATTTTTTTCAAGACAGATATTTCTCTTACAACTAAAAGAAACAAAAAATACTTTTATACTGCGTATTATTTTATCTGTGAAAATGAAATTGTAAAACTATTAGTAAGATTGAATACAAAAAATTTACCTGCAGGGTAAGCCAGTGTACTTTTGAGGTACAGTATTTCTTTGGTAGTTAACAAATTCTTCACCTTTTATTCTGGCAACTTTTATAATGTTTCTCTTCCAAGAACTTGGATCAGCTTTCCTTTTCTTTGCTGACTTTTTCTTAATGCACATTCGCTGTGCTCTGTGATAAGACTGTAAGGACTTCTTGAGGCACCTAAAAAATAAAAAAAATAAAAAAAAAGGTTTCATACGAAAAGATAATCCAAATTTATCTGCATTATAAATTTCAACAAGTTTATACCTGCATAAAATTGTAGGGAGAGTTGTTTCCTTCCATGGCGTAGTCATTTCAGCTGTGCACATATCATCTTGAAAGAAACATGTTTTTCCAACAATCAAACCAACTATCAGACGCTTAAAATCCATTTATATTAATTTTTTCAGCAAGTTCTCTGGATTTTGTTTTATGAATTGTTGCTGATACTGCCACATTTCTACTCCTTGCATTTAAAAGCCATTTAAAAACAAGATTATCTAAATTTGAGAATGTTCCTTCTTTAATTCTCATACATTTTGACTTAATCCCTTGCATCTTCCTACATTCGAAAATTTTTTCATATTTTGTAGCATGAGACTTTGACAACACTTCTCCAACTTCCTATAAATCAGTGTACTTTTTTAAAATTGTTTTGCGTTCATTTTTCTCTTTACAGCGACAATAGCCATAATAAAATGTAAAGACAACAAATTTTATTATAATACTGCAATTTGTATTAGTTTAACTTATACTATAAAATATTATTATCGTATATAATATATATATATTATAATATATATATTATATATGCTTTTATTTTAGGTGCCCTAAGACGTCATAACGGTCTTATAATAGAGAACCGCAGAAATGTATTTAATAAGAAGTTCACGCCTCCTTACTAACAGATGTTGCAAAATATGCCCAGAGATGGGTTTAAACCACAAATACCTAGTTTCTACCACTACCACTGTGCTACACTATTTTATACTTTAGGTTTTATGTTTTATTTAAAACATTTGTTTATGAAAATTTTAGTTTCAAGTGGTAATAAAGTTTTTTACCTTTTTAAATGGTTTATTTCAAAGGAAATTTTCCGAATTTTTTATAGCTAAATCCTGGAAAGTCCTGGAATTTTTTTTTTCCGGGGAAAAAATTTTGGAAAAGTCCTGGAAATTTTTTGCAAAAATCCTGGAAAAGTAGGAAAATGGTCCTGGAAAGTCCTGGAATTTCGATTTTTTTTCTCTGTGGGAACCCTGTATATGATCTTGGGTAAATTTGAAGGAACATATATATTTCATACCAAATTGAGGTTTAACAATTAAGTGATACAGAAGTAAGATATTGTTTATGGCAGCAATAAATCCCAAAAAACCAGTCTTACGATTTGTCTCTAGTATAGGTTTACCATTTAGTGATTCCCATTTGGAAGCAAGCTTTAAAATTAGAGTCAGCTGAATCAGTATAGCACTCAAGTTACTTTGCCATAATAAAGAGCAATAATAAATTATTAGAAATCACTTATTAATTTCAATTTTTTTACACATTGTTTCGTCTATAAAAATTTTTCAGAAAATCAATATTCTGAATTTTATTGACGAAACATTGTGTAAAAAAATTGAAATTAATAAGCGATATCTAATAATTTATATATATATAAATATATATATATAAATATATAAATATATATATATATATATATATATATATATATATATATATATATATATATATATATATATATATATATATATATATATATATATATATATATATATATATATATATATATATATATATATATATATATATGTATATATATATTATTTGTTTAAATACAGATAAAGACTCACAAACATTTGGTATTATTTTTTCAAGAATTGTTTATACTGTCTGAAATAAAATATCTTCTTGCATCATTTTGAAATAAAGCTATCTGAATGTCTATTTCAGTATTCCGAATGTCATTGGAATAAACTGAAAAAATTATCAGTTAGCAAATAATTCATAATAAGATAGTATAAGCTGCCAAACATAAAATAACGAATAATTCAATTATTTGGTGCAATATTTCGACTTGGTTTTAATAAAACCAAGTCGAAATATTGCACCAAATAATTTTAGTAAACTTCTAATCTCCGTAAAATGTTTTTGATTAACCAAGATAGCGGCTGTTTTTCAAAACTGGCTTCAAAAAAGTCACTTGATACCGTCTCCTGTTATTAAACCTCCTTGGTACGTATAAATACTTAAGGTATTTAAATCAGGCCCGTAACCTGTTTTAAATACCATTAGTAATTATACATACCAAATTTATTCCTTTTACGCGTCTTTATACCATTTCTAAAAAGGGGAGCACTTTTTTAGGAGGCGCCAAAAATAAAATAAAAATAAAGGCACCCAAGGGCAATTTTTTTTAGCGTCTATATTCACCTATTTTTTGATAAGATTTTGCATAATAAATTCATGAAAATATATTGAAAATTTAAAAAATAAAATTAATCATTTTATTAAACATAAAATGATTAATTTTATTTTTTATATATGTTTTTAAGACGTTTTCGCCTTGCCCTTATTTGTGTTGTACTAACAATTTTTGAATATATGCTTAATTTCAATTACCTAGTGACCAAACAAGATAAAGCGCAGGGGAGCAAACCTGCCTACAGTCTAGTTTAAATGGGTTTCACTAAAAACTTGTTCACTTAATTTAAAACAGCATATGAAGTAACTAAATTATGGTGAAAAGTATTAAACAATTTTTACATTTTTAAATCACAAATATTTTTCATACGAATGAATTGTTTTCAGCAACATGTCATCTTTTTCAATTTTTTCTGCAAATTCTGTACAGTAATATTTTCTTAAATTAAATTTAACGAAATTTTTCGGAAACAATCGCTCTACGGAAGCGTTTGTACCGCTTTGTAAGCGTTTGTTTGGCAAACATAAAGCGGCTTCTACCAATTTTAACAAATTAATTTTAAGGAACGTGATTATTTTCAAAATGAGAAAAAATTTCAACCCATCACTTGTCACATTCAACAGATTGTGAGTTTCAAGAAGAAAACGTTTCCTTTGTGCAATATAGTTCTCCGAATTTCGCCGAACAATTCATTGTCATCGAATGTGATTTCAATTGATCTTTTCAAATAAATTATAGTTTCAATAATTTCAATCCATTCAACTTTACAGTTAATTAAAAACCATTTAAATACTTCAACCTGATTTAAGTGACGCGTCCACTCATCTATATACTCTAGACAGACACTGTAAAAAATGTCTAATTCTTTCAGAAATTAGAAATGACTAAGGTAGAAATTTTTCTTCTTTTCTAGATTTTATTTGGTCTTTCAAATCATTTAATACTACGGCAACTTCAGCAGCAGAAATATTATCTTTCTCAATTTTTTTTACCGTGTTATAAAAAGCATTGACTTGACTGTGAACAAAAAACAATACTATTTAACCCATTTCGTTATTGAAAAATCAAATAAAAGTTTCGGACAATTTTCTAAGTTTAAAAAGTATGATCTTAGTGGCTGATATAACTTAAGCACTCTTTTGATAGCTGGAAGTAAGGTCAACCAACGAACTTCTGAGAATCCTAGCAATTATTGATATTCCACACCGTCCTCTATTGTCATTACCGTTTCGTTATAAACCTCCAAAATTGGCGTTGGATTTGTCTGCAGAAATAGCCAAAACTTTTTAAGAAATGTTGTTAGCACTAATGCATTTAAAGATAACTTCTGATAAAATATCTAATATTTTTCCATTTACGCAATCCATGTTAATTTTGAGCCGCCGTGGCGCAGTGGTTAGAGTTCTGGCTCAGAACCCAGAGGTCCAGGATTCAACGCCGGCTCTAGCCCAATAAGCGACATTGGTAAGTAAGGAGGCGTGAACTTGCCGTTAAATGCTCTCCCGCGGTATTCCGTGATAAGACCGTAAGGACTTCTGGAAACACCTAAAAAAAAAATGTTAATCAGCTGAATTTGCACCCCCTCTTTAACATCAAAATGACGAGCCCAAAATTGGATACATTTTAACGTCCTTGTAGTTTGATGCATCAGAAAGAATTGATACATATGATGCTTTTAATAAAGCATTTTCTGAGTTAGTTTCACAATATTTCTTTAACACGTTTACAATAATTGTTTCACATTTTGTACGCGCACAAGCAAATCTTGGATTATAAAATTTCTTAATTAGCTTTGATGTACAATCAGCACTTCTGAAGTTATGGTTGTGTTTGATTGTGTGGAATGCAGTTGTTCCTTCTTGAATGACTAATATTTTTTCATTTTGACCAAAGCTCCGACTCTTCATCAACTTTGTAATTTTGTTTGACAATATAGAAACATCCAATGCCATTTTGTGTTTGATAGATTTGCAATGATCTTCAATTGCAGACCGTTTACGACTACTAATGTCAAATAGGCTTTGACAAATAGTGCATTTGAGGAGCTCATCTTTGATCTGCGTTAAGAAAGGAAACATTTTCTTTAAATTATCGTTAAATGTGTTTAACCTTCTCTTCTTACTATTCATTTTTTGAATTTGATGTATAAATAGTTATAAAAACCCTAAATTACTTTTTTATGAACACTTATTTTTATGAACACTTATTTTTATGAACACTTATTTTTATGAACACTTATTTTTATGAACACTTATTTTTATGAACACTTATTTTTATGAACACTTAGTTTTATGAACACTTAGTTTTATGAACACTTAGTTTTATGAACACTTAGTTTTATGAACACTTAGTTTTATGAACACTTAGTTTTATGAACACTTAGTTTTATGAACACTTAGTTTTATGAACACTTAGTTTTATGAACACTTAGTTTTATGAACACTTAGTTTTATGAACACTTAGTTTTATGAACACTTAGTTTTATGAACACTTAGTTTTATGAACACTTAGTTTTATGAACTTTTTATTAAAATAAATCGCAAAGCGTTATTTACAATATTTTGGGGAAAAAGACATTACGAGGTAGACAAAATTTGGGTAAAACGAGCCCATTTTCTTTGATGCGGTTGAAAAATCTTTCGAAGTAATAATGGAAGTTTTAAAAACTTTTTTTTAATGTTTATGGGAATTTAATTCATTTAGTTTCGTGTTTTATAGTTTAAGTTTAATGGAATTTTATTCATTTTGTTTTTTAACTATATTTTAGAAAATTCATGTATTAAAAGTCTTTCAAATAATACTTTTTAAAAGAATTTTATTTGCTTTTTTTAATATATAAACGCGTACACAAACGCGTACAAACCCCAAACAAGCAAAACTACCGTCAAACGCTTACTGTACGCGCCAAATACGTACGTATGGTCACCTTACTTAATAAGTTTAAATAAAAATTTACTAAAAAATAAATAATGACATGCTGCTTTCAGCCATTGGAAACTCATCAACGCTATCTAATTATGGTTCTTTGTTTCCTTTTTTCTTATATTCTTTGTATACTGAAAGCTCCTTTTAACTGTACATCTTTCACAAGCATTGTATCCGTTATGATTAATTGTACCTTTAATAAATGCTCTCGCAGGCGCATAACATATAAATGTCCTAATAACTACTTTATATTTTTTTTGTCTTAAAAATATCCCATCTAAATGAAGTTGTCTGTATTCATTTAAAAAATCAAAAATTAAATTATCAATATTATATGGTTTAGATTTTTTATAATATAATCCCACAATAAAAGAGTTAAAATTTACTATTTGATGCAGAAACAGCTTTTAGCATACCAGTCTCAAGAACAAAGTAATAGTATTGACCATCACACTTGCTTTCGAAAGTAACTGATTTTGGAGTCTAAAGCAAAGTTCTTTTATCAGACGATGCCCTTCTCAGAAGGGCATCGTCTGATAAAAGAAAGATAAAAGAACTTTGCTTCAGACTCCAAAATCAGTTACTGTCAAAAGTAAGTATGGTGGTCAATACTATTACTTTGGTCTTGAGACTGGTATACTAAAAGCTGTTTCTGTAGATAGCAGAAGGCTTCTGCTATCAGTATAGCTAACAGCTTGTTTACACATTCACGTGAACAGCAGTGGTCTACTGCCCATTTTACTAGTTTATGATTAAGTGAAACATCATTTTCTTCAATTTCTTCTGAGAAAAACAGTATCATTGTCACTTTGAGACAAATAATCATAAAGAAATTCTTCACTTTCATAATCGCTTTCCGAATTTTTGTCTTCTACTACTTGGCTGATGTTTTGAGTAAATTTTGAATTGTCATTATTTCTCTCGAGTTTCTCTTCTTCACTACTAAAAGATGATTCTGCTAGAACATTAAAATAGAATAGGAAAGATGTAGTACACACTTGATGTGTGTTGAGTCTTAATTACGTAGAATTAAGACTATGACAGCCGATTACAAAATATAGTGTTCAGAAACCGAAATATTTATCAATGCTGTTAATAAAAAGGTTTAAGTTATCTTTACCTATTATCCATTGAGGAAAAGAAATCCAATCGTTTGTAACTCTGCTTGTGAAGAAGTGGTGACGAATTCTCGAATTGGTAAATTGTCTGCGTATTCTACAATTGCAACTTCTACTTGATCGTTCCAGCTCAAAGTTTAATGGAGGGTGGTAAAAATTGACAATATCTTTTCCTCTTGTGATCTTATACATTTGAATCAGATCACCTCTTCTTCTTCTATCATGCAAAGTTGGCAGTTTAAGTATCTTTAATCTTTCTTCATCTGATTTGTCAACTTCCTTCTTCCAAAATGGACTCCAAACTGCTGCTCCGTATTCCAAATTTTTTTTTTAAACATCTTTGCTTCCAACAAGACTACAAGTAACCACTAATTAAAGTTGGAAGTTACTGGAGTTTTACTAAGAGAAAATATGAATATTGTAGAGCAAAATAACGATTTACAGACAACTTATAGGATTGCAATTTATATGAATCAGGAAAGCAAGATAAAGGAAGCGAATTCCAAAGAACCGATGTTCGAGGAAAAAAACTAGACGAATAAGACTTTTTTGGAGCACTTAGTAACAGTCGCAAAAAAAAGGATGAGACTTAATTGAATGACGAGTAACACGAGAATGAGTTTTAGTAGATGGCTAAATTATTGCGAAAATGATTGGCTGAAAAATTTGAGTTTTATCTGTATTGAAGTTCACCAGCCGCTGTGAGCCCCATGCTGTAGCAGAAGTGAGATCCTTTTCAAGCTCAAAAGCACCCTCCAAGCAATCAGAGAGTGTTGGCTTCTTATCATGACAAAAATAAATGGTAGTATCATCAGCAAACAATGCCACCTTAGATGTGAGAATATCTGGAAGATCGTTAATGTAAATTAAAAAGAGTATAGGGCCAAGGATAGAACCTTGAGGAACCCTTGAAGTTACAGAATAATAAGAAGAGTGCTGTTCATCGAGGACAACTTTTATACTACGATTGGAAAAGAAGGATTCAATAATTTTAAAGATGTTGCTAGATTCATCGTAAGAAGAAAGCTTATGGAGAAGACCAGCATGCCAAACTTTATCAAAAGCTTTAGAAATGTCAAGAGCAATAGCCTTAATCTCTCTGTCTCTATCTAATGCACGATAAAACCTATCGGTTAAAACTGTTAGCAAATCAGCTGTAGAACGAGAAGATCGAGATCCATATTGATGATCAGAAAGTGAGCTATTAGATTCAAGATGAGAAATTAAGTGTTTGTTAATTAAAGATTCAAAAGTCTTGTTTATGATAGAAAGAAGACTAATGGGGCGGTAGTTGACGAGTCAGATCGCTCTCCAGAATTTTTGAAAGTAGGGATACCAGAAGCCGCTTTCCAGCAGGCTGGAAAACAACACTCTAATAAGCACTTGTTGAATAGTTATAAGAGTATGGACGACAGCTCCTGAGAACACTTCTGCAAGACAATAACAGGTATGTTGTCCGGCCACAAGCTGTAGAAGAGTCTAGGCAGGAAATCACTTTAGATACAGATGCTGGAGTGATATGAATGTCAAGCAATGGATCAACCTGTTTGTTGGCAATATCAGGTAGAAAAAAGAGAAAAGCCATATAGAACAAAGAGAAAGGCGATAGAGTGAAGTGATGCTAAACGAAAGCACATGAAAGATTAGATTATGGATTAAATGTAAATGCCCAGGCCAAGTATGTGACTATTGGATTCTTTACGAATTGAAGTAAGATAACCATTAACACTAAGATTGCAAGATAAGACAGCTGAACTTAAATTAGTCTCAAAAAGAGCAAGTAGGTCTGGTAAACTTTGCAAGAGATAAGACTCAACAGAAGAAAAGTTACTTCGAAGACCACGAATATTAGTGAATGATAGGTTAAGAGAACTTGGTAATGATGATGGTTTTTTGTGCTTTATAGTTTTTGGTCCTTTTTTTCATTTTTAAATTTGTTGAAGAACTTGACTCAAAGCATAGATAGTACTCAGAACACTGTTTAATAGCCCAAGCATATGCCACATTACTATTAATAAACCCTAAGCCGTAGCAAAGGGCTCCAAATGTGGCTTCGGCAATGCACACCATAAGTACAAACAGGGACACAGCAACATAGCACTGTTAATACTTTGATATTTTTCAGCTGTTGATGGAATCAGCCTCTCTGATAGCTACCACGGAGTTCGGGAAACCTGAATACCAGCTGGCCTCAGAACCGTAAAACTGAGTTTTAGTGCTGTACCCTCATTAGGAGATAATTGAATGAGTTGCTTAGTCATAAAAACAGAGACACAAGCAAAACTCATGCATTAAGTCAAGAGGATCCAGCATTCAACATCCTAAACTGGAAACAATGTATTAAAAGTACATTTGCGCCAGTCTAATAGATAAAGAAAGGGTGCGAGGCTGGTCAACACATAGAATCTGTTTACCCCTTAAGTCTTTGCCTAGGGAGGCCTTCTACAAGACAGTTGCTGGATGCATTTAAAATTTGCCCAAGATAAGTATTTTTATCGAGACACCATCTCTAGCCTTTACTCAACCAAGAGCTCCAAGGCAGGGAGATTTAAAGTCGGAGTTGGCATCTCCTAGCCTTTGCCTAAAAAGGCGTATCTTACAAGACAGCAGGACATGAAGCAGATTGCACTGGGTTACATGTTATCTGTTGCAGGAAAATCTGACCTGACACATGAGGACGTACTAACGATTTGTATAGTAACTTTAATGAAAATTCATGAAAATCTCAAAAGAGTTTTTGATTATGCCTAATTTGCTTTGTCTATAGCTGAATTAATATGATATTTCCACTCTAGATTTTTTGAAATGAAAATCCCAAGATCTTATTCTATTGTTGTTTCTGTTAAAACGGAGTGGTTCAGTTTATATTCATATCTAGGATTCTTTTTACCAATATACATGACTTTACATTTTGATTCATTAAATTTAATTAACCAATCTTCAGACCATTTTACTAGCATGTAAATGTCCTTTTGTAACAATTTATTATCATCATAACAATGATTGATTGAAGTAACTGTGGTATCGTCTGCATATAATTTAGTGACTTTAATAATCCCTCTATATAGGTCATTAATGAAGATAACAAATAATAGAGGTCCGAGTACTGAATTTTGCAGTACTCCACTAGTTCCATCTTCCAACTTGAAATATATTTTTCTATCACCACTCTCTGAGTTTGATCTGAAATAAATGATTTACACCAATTTAACAAAGTTGACCCTAATCCAAGTCTAAATAATTTTTTCAGTAATTTCCTGTGAGAGACTGAATCAAATCCTTTTTGAAATCCAAAAACAAAACATCAACTGAAATGTCCTCTTCATACTCTTAACCAGTGCACATTTAGAAATTGTTTATTATGGTGTCCCTTAAGTCTCAATACTTGGTCCCCTGCTATTTCTCATATATATAAATGATATCCATTTATCCTCCTAATTTTATTTTCTTTGTGGATGAAACTAATATTTTCTTTTCTGGAAACAATTTAAAGTTCATTTTTTCTACTGTTAACACTGAACTAGTAAATTTCAACGACTGGTTTAAAGCTAACAAACTTTCCTCAAATAATGATAAAACAAAATACATTTTGTTCACATAACCCTTAAAATCTGATATCTTACCCCAATATCCAGACTTATTTATAAACAATATCAAAATAAAAAAAGATTATTCAATAAAAATTTTAGACACATTATTTGATATCATCATATCAAATAATATGCCTAAAATTATGTTAAATTAATAGAAAATAAAACCTCTCCAACTTTGGGTATCATGTTCAAAACGAGGCACCTTTTGAACAATAATGCCGAAAAAGTTTCTATTTTTCATTTATCCATAGCTATTATAGCATTTATATTATAGCTATATTAGTTACTGTAATATAGCTTGAGCAAGTAATCAATCTTCATTAAAAAAAATTTATAGCAAACAGAAGCAAGCGACTCGGTTAATTTTCAATGCAAACAGAAATTCATACGCCAAGTCTTTACTAAAAGAAATTAATGCTTTAAATGTATACGAACAAAATATTTATTAAAGTTTATTGTTAAGTATCTGCGTAATCTGCGATTACGCAGATACTTAACAAGACATTCTAGTAAGAATTTTTAAATTCCATCAACAACACTTAAAAAATCGGACTACTCAATAACTTATGGTGGTCCACGTCTGTTGAACTCGATCCTGATAATAACATAAAGCCTGTAACCACAATTAAAGCTACATCTTTATAATACTTCTTGGTGCACCTAAAACTTTTTTTTTTTTTTTTTAAAAGGTATCCATAGCAACCATTTTTATCTACTTTAAAATATTTCCTGCCTGGCATAAGCTCAGGCTTGACAATTTCATACCATCCACTTTCTTTTTTCTATAATGTCTTGCCATCTGGAAAAGAATGATAGGAGCATAAGGCATATAAATAATTCAACCTGTTCTCACTTTTTTTTTCTTTCTATTTTCCCTTTAACTATGTAACATTTATTGTTTATATTATATTTATACAATATATAAAATATAAAAATATATATATACGAATGAATATACCAATAAAAATAATCAATAAAGAATAAGGAAACTCAAAGAAGACCGTGATGTCTTGTTGCAGAGAACCGTTTGGATTTGAAACTTGGACTATATATCCATGTCCATAGCTTTTTAGATAAATGATTTTTTTTCTTTACTTTTTATTTATTTGATCCGTATTACGGAATTTTCATTTTACAGTCATAATACAATTGTTTTTTTTTTATTGTTGGCACACTTTTTCTTCTTGCATATTACGCACTTACGTACACAGTCGTTTTATTTTGTGGGTAAACATTTTCATTATCGCAAATTGAATCAGGGTGTGGGTAGAAAAACGATTTTTTATTAATTAAAAGCATAAAAGTATATACTGATAATTATATTATCAATAGACAAAATGATTTTCTTAAGTTAGTAAGAAGCAAATAAACTTTCATTAAATATTGAAAAAACGAAATATATTTTGTTTGCTAAGTCATCTAAATCCGAGAACCTTCCACTCAAATTACCTGAACTAACAATTAACAATATTAAAATAAAAAGAGTTTTTTCAATGAAAATACTAGGAATAATTTTCGATGAGAATTTAAATTGGAAAAGCCAAATAAAGCTAGTCGAGAACAAAGTTTCAAAGACCCTGGGGATTATGTACAAGACAAAACATCTTTTAAATAATTTATGTTTAAAAAATTTATACTTTTCATTTATACATAGTCATATTAACTATTGTAATATTGCCTGGGCAAACAATCATTTATCTTTCCTAAAAATTATTTATACAAAACAAAAGCAAGCAAGTAGATTAGTTTTGGGCGCAAGTAGATACGAAAGTGCCGAGCCGTTACTCAAGGAAATAAATGCTCTAAATGTATACAAACTAAATATATACCATAACTTGTTATTTATGTTTAAACTTCAAAATGAAATGATTCCAAAATATTTTTTTAAAAGTTTCACTCGAATTAATCATAAATATGAAACAAGACATTCAATGAGTGATTACTACATCCCACTAACATCACTCAAAAAATCTGACTTCTCGACTATATGCCGGGGACCACGCTTGTGGAATTCGGTTCTTGACGAAAATATGAAAAAAATAAAATCTATTGCTACATTTAAAAGAACTATAAAAAAACACTTACTAAATTTAAACATTACGTACATTCTCTCATTTTTTTGAAAAAAAAATCGAAATAGTTTTGTACTTTTAATTTTTTATGTACTTTATTTAATTTTGATATTGTATTGAATATGTATATGCATATGAAGCGAATTAAATTTTATCTTAAATTTATCTTAAATTTCTTCTTTTTTTAACTTTAAGTTCTTTTTTTAACTTTAAGTTCTTCTTTAACCTTCTAAAATTTCTAACCAATTTTTTTTTTAAACTTAATAATTTCACTCTTTTATGTAATATTGGAAAATGTAAAATTTAATTGTATTTTTTTTTGTATTTCACAAAGGGGCTTGATGATAAGTCATTTTGACTTCTACTTGCCCCAGTCAGCTTGTAATTATATATATTTGTTTAAATTTATAGATAACATTGTAAAATGTGTAAAATGACGAAATAAATATAAAAAAAAAAAAAAAAAAAAAAAAAAAGTTTTCTTTTAAATGAGTTAAAATTCTATTCATGAGAAAAGTCAAAATTTTTCAAAACTATTTTATTCCAAAGATATATTTAATCAAAAAATAGAATATTTCAATGAAAATAAAACATTTCTTTTTTTTTTTACAAATTATTTATTTTCTAGAATAGAAAAATAAAATTTACTCTTAAAAAATTTCTTAATGGAGCATTAAGTTCCACTCATTTTTAAAAAACATTATTTTCTGTCTGATCTAACTCACTTTAAGGGGAAAAAAATTCCATGTTTACTAAACATAAAGTTGAGAAAAATAAATTCAATTGAACTTAACATGTCAATATAGTAGACTAATAGTCTTAATATAGTAGATAACTTAATATAGTAGATTTTTGTTTTTTCTCAATTATAACGACCATTTTCTTCTAGCCAGCCCCCTTGTCCTCTCCTCTAAAGAAAAAAAAATTACAGCACTATTACATCTGTCTT
Organism: Hydra vulgaris; assembly: GCF_038396675.1. Taxonomy (NCBI): domain Eukaryota; kingdom Metazoa; phylum Cnidaria; class Hydrozoa; order Anthoathecata; family Hydridae; genus Hydra; species Hydra vulgaris. Next base: position 33,780,778 of record NC_088930.1, read on the forward strand.
TTAACAAAAAAATTTAAACCAAATAATTTAAAAAAAAATTATGAGCGCTTACCTTAGTTATATTTATCACTCGCAAACAATATCCTGATGTGAAAAAATGAAGTTTTAGAATTTAGGGTAACTATAGTCAAACACTTAAAGTTGGAATGAGACTGATAATTTGTGACGGATGCTTTCATGGAATAAACACAATGACTGAACATTTTCAATGATTGGCTGCAAGGCAACTTCCTGTACTGTAGTAAATGCAATCTGATTGGGTAATATTTGTAAGAACAAGATGGCTATTTAGATTAAATTTAATTTAGCATGTTTTCATTGTACTTGGGGCTTATTGCCTCATGGGGCTTAATACCCTGCTTTCCCCTAAGTTTAACTTTAAAAAGAATATTAAAGTTGCTTCACTACCGGCAATCCTGTAGTGCCGACTATTACGCATATCTTATCTGGTATTAAACTACTTATTTTAAATGTAGAAATTCAAAACTAAATATAATTTATGCATATTAAACACATCAAAATGTATAATGATTAGTATTTCTGGAGTAATCCAACAAAATTTGATAACTTCTGAAATTGAATTAACGGCTGTACCAACGAAGTTTTTAATTTATTTAGATAAAATATGTTAAATAGTAAGCCATTGAGTTCTCTCAGTACTGAAGAGCTTGCGAGGGCTCTTAAGTCACTGAATTTAAATGTTGGTCCAATAACATCTTCAACTAGAAAAATTTATGAAAATCGTTTAAAAGAACATTTGCTTAAAACTATAGAAAGTAATCCATCTAACGAAAAGCCGAATAATTGTGTTTCTAATACATTAGAAGAAGATAATTTTCAAAATAACATTAACAGCAATAATAATTTTATAAATAAAACAGATATAATAGATAGTGAAGTTTCTAATGGAGAATCAAAGCCTCAAAACTTTTATGCAGTGTGGACACCAATATCATTAAAAACTGAGAATGGTGTTAAAACACCAAATATCTATACCTCTCAAAAAAACGCTTTAGCTTTTATGAAAGAGAACCGTGGTTCTAGATTTAAACTTTTCAAGAGCATTGAAGAGGCAGAACATTTTTCATTATCAAAATTAGACAAACCTAATGTCGAAAAAGTTGTATCATCAAATAGGGTTAATAATGTGGAAAGCAAAATAATATTTAAATCACCAACATTTCACGAACTTTTGAAATTTAAAAAATATATTGAAGAAGGAAATTTTTTAGAAGTACAAAAATGTTTATGCAATCCAAGATATTTAATTACATCATTAGATATGCCTGTAATTCTTCAAGAAGGTTGTCGCTATAATCCTATGCATGTTGCTGTGCATGCAAATAAACCTAACATATGTAAATACTTTATTGAACTTTTGCATTCACACAAATTTCTTAAGCTTGTATTTTCAGATGAAAGTGATGATTTAAATTTTAGAGAAAGACAATTAGTGGACATCTTTCTAAATACTCCTGATAAGGCGGTGAGGTTTTTTCATATATAGATAAATTTAAAATAATTTAGAACAGTCTTTGAATAAAAATGTACACACGCATGATAAAAGATGGCTTTAGCCTTCATATCTAATCTTTTTGGGTTATATATTAAGGAACATTCAAATAATATATGATTTTTGCTTTTTAAAGCCCATTTTCATTGTCACATTGCAACATTTTTTTAGGAATATATTTATATATATTTTTTTGAAAATAAAAATTCTGTTCAACAGTTTCTTATGTTACATTTTCTATTATCTTAACAACCCATTACTTTTCTAGGGTGCCACGGATTGTTATTAAAAAATATACAAAAAATACTTCAGTGAAAAACACTTCTTAGATAATCTTAGATAAGAGTTTCAAGTTTTTATAAACAGTCAAAGTTAAAGACAATAACTTTGTTAAATATCTGTAAAGTTTTAGTTAACAATGCAAGTTGTGATTTAAAAACTTTGAAGGAGGAATTTATTACCCTGTACTTAAAAACCTGATGTTGCAAGTCATGTTATAAAGTATTATTTTTCCAAAAAAGCTGTGGAAATATTTCATTATCTTTTGTTTAATATATTCTAATATATTGTTTAAACATCCTTCAATTAAAATTTATATTTTTAATGAGGTTGGTATTTTAATATTGTTTTGAAACTTTGAGTTATATTAGATCTAAGTCTGTTATAAAAATTTTAGTTAAATCTCCACTAACCACCCCCATATTTGTGCTTCATTGTAGGATACAAAAGTTTCCTATAATGAAATACTGTTTTTCTGGAAGATTTTTCTATTTGATCTCAGTTTGATACACATTTTATGTTAAAACATTTCCAAGCTATATTCAGAATTTTCAGATTGAGAAAATTTAGCTGTTTATATATAATAGTTTTCACAAATTTATTTTTATGTAATATCTGTTTTTCTAAATCTTTAACTTGGTATATGAATAAAAAAATTTAGAAATTACAAAATACTTTTAAAGTACTGAATTTTTTATTTAGTTAGTTTTATATTTTATTTATTATCTTAGTTTTAATATAATAAATGTATAAGTTGTCTCTTATAAGTCACTCTTATACTCTTGTAAGTCACAATATTTTGTTGACTATTGTTTCTCTATATTGAATGTTATATTTTGTGCAACCAAGTTCCTAACCGGTGTTAATTGATTTTAGTGTTCTTAATTGTATTTGCTGCATTTCTTGCTTTATTTTATTGATGCTAGCACAAAGTAGTGGTGCAATATGGATCTATAAGCCTTTTTTAATTATTTTTTATTAATCGGTCAAATCATTTGAGCAAGTATTTCTCTTTGAAAGCCTTGTGTTTTTATCATCAGGTCTATTTCTAATCTTTTGATTAGACATAGGCTTAATGAGAAAGGCAATTTGAGGCAATTCCATTATTGATACAAAAAAGTGCTTTGATGCGCTTCCATTGTTAATCAGAATATAATTGATATTTAAGTCTTAAATCCTAGGTATTAACATGAGTTTGTGTGTTTAACTCTGAAGTAAATTTTAGCAATTTCAGTTTACTTGAAATGGTCATAGTTTTCATTTTTTTATTTTAAATAACATTTTGTTATTAAAACCAACATAAACATTGTTTCAAATTCTTTGTGTTAAGAATAATTGTTGAATTCTTGTGTTAAGGTTTTGTATTGAAGTACTGTGAGCAAGTTGCATTGTCTTTGACAATGTAAGCAAGAATATTGTTGGCAAATTTGTTTTATTTAGAATTGCATTCAAAAAGTATGATTGTATAAGAAATGCTTGAGGTTGCTACTTTGTTTTTATTCAAAACTTGTTGGTGTCTAGCTCCCATGTACATACAAATGAAAATCCATGAAAAACATGGATTACGTTGTACAACGAATTAAGCCATGTAGGAAAGTTCTTAGTTAGCTTGGTAAATAGAAGGTATTTAGAAGTAACATATTTTCTTATTTAGTATTTACTTAATTGTAAATTTTTTTTTTTTTTAAGTTTTCTACAAGAATTTTTTCAAATTTTATAACAGTTAATAGTGGTTAATACCTAACAAATATCTAAATACCTATGACAAAAAAAATTCTTAAATAACAAATACCTAAAAAAGCAACAACAACCTAACTATCTAAAACAAAAATGTGTTTATATAACAATTAAAAATTGAAGTAAAAGTTTTAAAGATATATTTAAGTTGACATAAAACAATGAAATTGAAAGAATTAATGAACCATTAAAAAGTACCAAATTATTAATGTTTTTTTTTAGATTGGTTAACAGCATATTACCTTTACCTTTCTAAGGTTCACCATTTTATCTTTCAAATTAATATAACAGCAAACTAACTTCATCTTTTTAATATTTACTATTTTACCTTTCAGATTTTTAATGCAGCATACTAGTTTCACTTTTTGTTAGGCTAGTAAACTAATATTTTATAATAACTAAAGTTTTATGTTTTATGTATGTATATAATGTATATTAGTATGTATATAATGTATTATATTATATATAATATTAGTAATAACATAAAAATGTTACATCTTATAATTAAATGTATAAGTTTCAATTTTCAAATAAAATGTGAATAAAATAAAAACATTTATTCACATTTTAATTAGAATTAGTTTTAATGTTTTTAATTTCTAAACCTTAGTATTTATTAAAATTAACTATAGATGAGTATTTACCATTACTAATACCAGTGTTTACTTAAAATTGAGAAAGTTTTTTAGATGTTAATAAGACTAGTTTTAACTTTAGTGTTGTGATACACCCTTATTTATTTATTTTAGTGTTGTGATACACCCTTATTTATTTATTTTAGTGTTGTGATACACCCTTATTTATTTATTTTAGTGTTGTGATACACCCTTATTTATTTATTTTAGTGTTGTGATACACCCTTATTTATTTATTTTAGTGTTGCGATACACCCTTATTTATTTATTTTAGTGTTGTGATACACCCTTATTTATTTATTTTAGTGTTGCGATACACCCTTATTTATTTATTTTAGTGTTGTGATACACCCTTATTTATTTATTTTAGTGTTGTGATACACCCTTATTTATTTATTTTAGTGTTGCGATACACCCTTATTTATTTATTTTAGTGTTGTGATACACCCTTATTTATTTATTTTAGTGTTGTGATACACCCTTATTTAATTATTTTAGTGTTGTGATACACCCTTATTTATTTATTTTAGTGTTGTGATACACCCTTATTTAATTATTTTAGTGTTGTGATACACCCTTATTTATTTATTTTAGTGTTGTGATACACCCTTGCACACTGCATGTAAGTTTTGTTTTAAAGAAATAGTAGTATTTCTATTGACATGCAAAGAAACTGATCTTAAATCAATTAACAAAGATGGTTTTACTGCATTCCAGGTAATCTATTTTTACAGTTTTTTATTTTATTTTTTATTAGTGTTATAAAGTATAAACATTTATGTTTTACTTTAGGTCATTGGTCAAAGAATAAATAATCAATCACCTCTTATACAAGATATCAGGGAATTGTTTGAAGGTAAATTTAATGTTTATGTGTAAATTTAATGTTATGTTTGAACTATTACAGTTCAATACAGTATTATGGTTAGAAGATTTAACATTCTTTTTATAAGGTGATGATTTTTTTTTGTGATCAATAAATTTTTATTATTTTTTATATAGTTTTTTTTTTTTTTTAATTTTATTGTATTTTACTTGTTAAAAAATTATAAGTTTAGCTAAAATTATTAATCCTTTAAATTAGGTTTTATTAGTTATTGTTTATCATTAGCAGTGAGAAAATATTGAAGAAAAACAAAAATATTAAGTTTTCCTCTGTCAAAAACTCTTCTAAATAATCATTGTTTGCCAAATAATCAGTTAGTTAGACTAGAAAGCATTTCCACAAAAGCAACTCAATCGAGAACAGATTTATTTTTATTATTGAAATCAAATAAATTAGGTTCAGTAATTTAGTTTAACATTACATCTTTTATAAATGGATCTGATCATATTACCTTTTCCAAGGATAAGGGAATACTATTTGTAAAAAACTTTTTTTCTGATTTGTTTCTTGAGTCAAATGTTCACACATTTCCTTTTATCCCAATGAAACAGGTTTATTCATTGATGTACCCTCATGGTTGTCCGGTGGCACAGGACAACTCGTTTTCTCAAAGGGCGACTGAAATTTAAAACAATGGCAGGACGACCAGACAGTTTATTACTTACAAAAGTATGTTTAATAATAAAACCATATTTTGAACTATGAAGATTTTATTCCTTGTGATTATTTGAAAAAAACCTTTAAGAAGCATTCAAAGTAGTATACACTTCGTTTAATATTGATAAACTTCGGTGCATTTTACAAAATTTTAATAAACTTGTTGATAAAAAGCCAACACGCAATTTAATATTTATAAGTGCGACTTTACTTTCTTTTTTTGCATTTTGAAGCACATTTCTTCTCAATTCAAAAATAAATTTTAAAATTACATTTTTTTTCAATTCAAAAATCACACGAATGTCATTAGTAAAATCAATTTTTAGTTTAACTTTGTCAAACAAAATTAGTAATAAAAATAATTAATGATAATAATTATATATAATAATAATAGTTAATAATATTAATAATGATAATTATAATAATGATAATTAATAAAAAACATTATTAGAATGCATGTAAAAAAACATTATTAGAATGTACTTAATGATGCACGTGGAAATTTTTTTTTTTTAAAAAAAGAAGTCTTAGTGACGTTACAATAAAAACATTATGTTTTTATTGTAACGAATTACAATAAAAACATAATGTTTTAAACATTCAACTAAATTAAATTTGATTGAAGATTTAGAGAGATTAATAGAATATTTTTCTTTTTACAAAATGTTTCTTTGCAGTTTTGGCTTTCACCTTTTTTGCTCTGTCTGATGAAACTTATCGTAAGATTGACAAAAAGAAACAACACGAAACCGATATTGACTACAATAACTTTTTTTTTGACTGTTCAAAAATTTTAAATAATCAAAAAAAATTATAATGGATGAGGTTTTTCATTATTGCTGCTTTAATGTTGCTTTTTTAAAACCTTGCAAATTACAGATGTGAGTAATATTTGTTAATAATTTGAAAAAGTTAGTCTCTTCTTTTTGAAGACTGGCAAGGTGTTAGTTGATTTCCAAAAAATAGGAAAAAAACAACTTAAAAGAGCTTCAGAGAAACCATTGTGACAATTGTGTAGTGGATGACGGTGAATACTGTCACCACCCAGGGTATTGTATGAGTTATAATTTTTTGAGAGAAGAGTGATCAAATATACTGATGTTAAATGTTCTTGAATTAAAAATTAGAATTGGAAAAGATAATTATAGAAAATTTTTTTAAAAACTGAATAAAAGTTAGTTAGAATTTAGTTTAGCTTTTTTGCAATTTGAGCTTGGTTGTAAACCCTAAGATAGTTCAGAAGAGAACATTTTGTTACTTAGGTTATTTTAAAAGCTTCTAGAAAATTACAATTTTGAAAGAAAACTCTAGCTCTGGTATTCTTAAATCTAATTTTGCTAAAAATATATTTTATAAAAAATTTACAAGTTAAAATATTTACCAAAATTTTACTACTTGCTACATTTAATTTGTTCAAAAATAGAATATGCAATTTATTGAGACAGTAAAAAATTGTATAATACAAAGTTTTTAAATAGCAAATTCAACTAAAATGTGCTTTTTAGTTTCAAACTCAACGAGGATGTCATATCAGATCATGCCACAAATATTAAATAATTATTTTTTAATATTCGAAGCAATGTACTAAAAATTATTTTTCCTTCTAAATTTTTTTTTAAAACTTTTTTCAAATGCCTTATATTTATTTTTCAGTCATTGATCTTATTCTTTATTCATTGTAAGAACAGATTTGTTACAAGTAAGTTTCTCGTAAAAAGAATTAACCAAATTTCCGAAGTCCTAGGAAATTTACTTTGAAACCTTTGGATTTTTATCACTTAACTTTTAATTTCCTGTTTATGATTGCTATTTAATCAAGGATCTTAAGAGTCCTCTAATTGAAAGAATATTTGAAAGAAGGATCTTGTTAGCTTCCTAAGAATTTTTGATAATCCTCAATCTTTAAAAAGTGGTATGGATAATAACTTATTTTGCATACCATCTTAAACTATATAAATCTATGATAAGTTTAGTTATTGAAATAATTTGTAGGCTCTTCACAATAATTGAAAATATAATGTAGAAGACAACAATAAGCTAAACAATAGTAACATAGTAGCAACAATTTAGATTACTCATATAAAAATTCAATTTAGATTACTCATATAAAAAATCAGAAAAATTTTTAACAAAAAAATTACAACTTGGAATAAGTTGTAATAAATCAATTTAGTGTCGAGAATTCATTTTGTTTTGAAGCTACTAACAAAAGATCACTTAATTTACATATAAGCTATTAATATATTCAATGTATAAATTTACATATAAGCTATTAATATATTCAATGTATAAATTTACATATAAGCTATTAATATATTCAATGTATAAACTTACATATAAGCTATTAATATATTCAATGTATAAATTTACATATAAACTATTAATATATTCAGTGTTGAGGCTGAAATGGTAATTAGTTCAACCCGATTATTTTTTTGAATTTTCTAAAAAGGTTTTTTTCATTGGTTTTTCTAAAAAGGTTTTTTCCATTGGTTTTTCTAAAAAGCCAGAAAAAAAAAGGAATTAAATAGTTTGTTCAATTACTTGTATTTTTTGCTAAAAATAAATATAACTTATAATAATTACCCCTATCTTGGCTTTACCAAAAAGGTCTGAAATTCTCAATCTTTACTTGTGACTGAAAATGAGATCTCATAATAAATGTTCATCAAAACAACAGCAGTCTTGATTTCAACAATTTTCCTGCAAAATGGTCTTTCCCATAATTTCTATGTTCTTTGATGACTAATTCTTTTTAAAGTTTTTCTAGAAGCTTTTAAAGTAGACTTTTAAAGTAATTCTTTACCACAAAATAGGTCATCTTTTAGACTAATTCATTTATAGAACTATTTATCTTTTACCAAATTAAGTAAACTGTTTGAAAGAGCATTGTTCCACAGACTCTTGAATTTTTTGAGGAAATTTTCAATCTTTACAAGTATCAATATGATTTGATATCTGTAAAGATTTAAATAACCCTTTCTTCAACACTGCACTTTTTAATAAAAATATATAGAAGTCACAATCACTCAACAAATCATTCATTAATAGAAAGTTATCTTGATCAGATATAAGGGTTAAAATATAAAGTTACTTTGCAAGGTTCAAACAAGTTTCAAACAGGTTCAAAACAGAAATTATTTTGCTCTTGTACCATTTCTCCATCACTTTTTTAATAAAAGTATATAGAAGTTACAATGGTATATATTATAAGTTATAGAAACTTCTTCTCTAATTATCTTCTTCATAATAATCCACAGTAATATCTATTTGATAATGTGTAACTGGTTTACCTGTAGCATTTCACACAAGTTTATTGGTTTCACTTTCACAAGTTTATTTGTTTTGCTTTCACAGATTTTTTGGTTTTACTTTCACAAGTTATTTGTTTTACTTTAATATTTTTTAATAAAATTGTTATTTATCTGTTTTATTCATTAAGCATTAAATTCCAATACAAAGCGTATGTTAAAACCTTTTAATACAATGCAAGGTTGTTGCAATGTGAATATATTAGATAGAACTTATAAGAAAAAAAAAATAGTTTTTTTAATTTTGAAGAATAAATGTGTATTTAAATGTTATTTACAGTAATTTTTCATTGTATATTTATATTTTGTAACTTGAGTACATAATAAATTAAATCATTTTATACTTAGCTCTAAGAGCTAATTTAGAAAGTATTTCAATAGCATCTTCTTTTGTGATATCCAAAATCCACTACAAGAAAGCCAAAATTATTTAAAAACTGAGTAAAGTTATTGCATTATAAAAATAAATGGTAGCAAAGGTTTGTAAATTTTGTTGTCCGGGGCCGGGTTTGTGACCGGGGCTGCATAAACAATTATACATCCTAAAGTATATTATTTTTATTCAAAATTCATCTTATATTTTGTATATATATGCATATATAAACATCATTATGATCAACATGATCATCATTACCATTATATTCATGATCATGATTATTATCATCATTATCATCATCGTCATTACCATCAGGCTTTACTCTTTTGTGCTGTTTCTCTAATATAAACAATCTAGAGAATTTTCTTTCTTTAACTAAACCTCATTCATACAATATATAAGGCACTCTCTTCAAGTTTTCTTACTTCTACCACTACCATTTTCTCCTGAAATTTCTACCTCTCTAAATGCCTCTAAATACCTAAATCACTTTAGTCTTCTCTAACAAATGTTGTCCGATAAGACGCTTTTTTCTAATCTGCCTATGCCTCCTTTTCTTGTCGTGTTAGAGTCACACCACACATTCATCTGATCATCTTCTATTTTGGCAAGTACTACATCATATAAATAATAAAGTTTATATAAATATGAAATGATATTGTTTGCTAGCATCTAAATAAATGGCAAAAATATATGTTTATACCCATAATATGTATGCATAAAGTGCATCTTGGAAGCTTTTATTCCTTCTGGAATAAAAGCTTGGAAGCTTCTATTCCTTCTCTTCAATATTAAGTCAAGCCTCATTCTACTTTGCATTTTTTACCATCTTGAGCAGTTGCTCTATTAAACAGTAATCATTTTGATCTTTTTTACAAGAACATCTCTCTTATAAACAAAAGTCCTTTTATTATTCCAAGAAGCAAAAAAAAAAAAAAAAAGGTCCTGTCTGATGTTAAGCTCTGTAAAAAGGTCCTGTCCGATGTTAAGCTCTGTAAAAAGGTCCTGTCTGATGTTAAGCTCTGTTATTCTAAGTTTACTAAATCTTGTTTCATATCTTAGATGTTAAGATAGAGAAGCTTTTGGTAATTTTTCAACAGTGTCATTAACTAAAGTAAGTCTAACATGTAATCTCTAATTCATGGGTCTGACTTTTTACTTCTCCCCAGCAGAGTTTTTTGCAAAAAAATCTTGCTCTAATTCAACTCTTGAATCTAATGGCCACACTCTTTTTGCTAGTTAAACAGATTAACCCATTGCTAAACATTAAAATCACTATGGCTTCTAATGCTAAAGTTCTCAATTGAACACTTCTACAGTTTGTGCTTCAGAGAAGATTTCCATCATAGTCTTAAAAAAGTGATCTCCAGGATTCTTTTCAATTTTTGCTAAACTTTAAAAAGTGCTAAATAAGTGGTTCCAATTTTTCAAAACTCTAGAAAACATTTTGACCTCTCCAACTATCCTACAATTAGTCTTCACTCTGTTATTAGTTACTTTATATAAAGTTTCTGAGATTAATGAATTATTTCTTTCTAACTGCAGTATTAAAGTTATTCTTGAAGGCCTACACTCCAATTTATTTCAAGTAACTTTAAGGGTACCAAAAAGTTCTATCTTTACTCTTTTAATGTTTCTTATCTACAATAACAATCTTCATGAAAATTTTACATCTAAAGTACCTCTATTAGCTAAGGACTCAACTTTATACTCTTGTATTGACAAAAAACCTTCACTTTTTGATTGCTTAGAACAAGCATCCAATTTTTAATCTGATCTCTTTTCTGTAACTTTGCCTAAGGTTTGCAGTGGCTTGTGGATTTAAATTTTTAAGGTAACAAAACTCATTTATTTACTGCAAAAAATATTGCAATATTGTTGGCATTCTTATATTGATGAATAACAACCCTCTTACTCTCAGACAAAGTCTAAAAGCACATTGTAAATGTAATTAGACTTGCTTTATCTGCCAAGCTTTAGCCACTCTCCCGTTGTTGCAAGGTTGCATTTCTTTCTTTTTTCTACAAATCCTATCATGGTCAATGTTTAAATAAGCTATCATCACTATTATGATAAACCAAAACTCATTCTTACTTGGCTTCTTATTCAACAAGTTACATCCTTTTACTGTATCTGTCCCTTCATGCTAAAACTTTTATTAATTCACTTTTTTATCCTTGCAGATCAAAAAAGCCTTTTAACTTTTCCCCATCTTCTTTTTTTGATTTTTAATACATCCTGCAACTTTTAATGTCTTTAGGTAACCATTTTCTAGTATTTTAACTTGTCCTCTATTTTAACGTAACTCATAACTTAACAATGGTTGCTTGCAATCTTGTTGAAAGTAAATTAGAGTTTAAAAATATATAAATATATGTCAGTATATAATAATAGTAAATGGAAATTTAAAATTGTAATACAAAATGTATTATGAATTTTTTTCTAGCCTAGGCTAATCTGCTAAATCTTATAATTTGGCTGGGGTAGGTTTCCAAAAAGTCTCATTTTAGGCCAGGGCCGGCCCCCCATCACTTACTAAATGGCTACCATCACAACTAATCTTGGTAGAAAATTGTAAATAGAAAATTGTTGTCTTTGTACACCAAAATCATTACACCAATCACATTTCTAATTCATATTCATCAAAGAACATAGCCATATGCTCATTGGAAAATTGTCATAAAAAAAATCAGAAAATGATTAAATATTTCATACAAATATTTAATCATTTTCTGATTTTTTTTATGACAATTTTCCAATGAGCATATGGCTATGTTCTTTGATGAATATGTTTGTCAACATTTTTCTTTTCTGTTAGTTTGTGAAAGTCAAGCATAAATATTGTTTTTATATTTTAGAAAAAGCTTATATTCCTCTGTATAAAAATGATTTCAATCCTTGTGTTGGGCAACCAATTATTACCATATTACCTATAGATGAGGATTTTTCAGCTGAAAAAATAAAAGCTTACGTTGGACCTGTTGCTCCTGCAAAGGTTTGTTTAATTTTGTTGATCCCTAGGTGACAACCATATTTCAGTAATTCGATTATATGCATTAAATTTTTAACGAAAGCAGTCAATTTTTCTAAAATTAAAAAATGTAAATGCCTTCGCTTTTTTTCAAGTATTTAATAATTTAAATATTTCTTAAATTCATAATTAAAAATAAACAGAAATTATAAACTTGGTTACAAAAGTAGAAACTTACATTTAGTATTAACAATTTATATGAATGAAAAAAATGAAATATTTAACATGGTTATAACATAATATACAATTGAAACCGTCATTTCGAAAAGCGCGCAAGTCACATTTTTTTCAAATTTCACTTTTTTGAGCCATTTTATTTATTGAAGTGTGTTACATATTGTCTTAAAAAGGGACATCATCATATACCACAAGTTAACACAACTTTTAACACAAATCAAAATCAAAGTCTGATTGAAAATGGCACTAGTCCTGGACTTATGCCTCTTTCACATGAAGCGAAACAACTGTCAGATGTGACATCACTTTTTTAACTATGAAAATGCTTATAAACTTGAAAAAGAGTTTCTGGTATAACTAACACTCGCCTAAAATACTTATAAATCTAGAAAAAGAGTTTCTGGCATAACTAACAGTGAAAATTATAAACTAACTCAAAAAAAAAAAAGCTAAAATTGCTGGAGAAGCTCATAAAAACCACAGAAGGAATGATGTGGCACCAAGAAATATGGAAGCGTCTCACAGGTTAGTTTTTATTTTTTCATTAATTTTTTTGAATTTACATTATTTATTTTACCACCAATAATTGGTGGTAAATCATTATCTCCAGTTAATATTATAATTAAAATATTACTTCCTCATGATTATGTTTATCATTTTCTTTATTTACATAGGTAATTTAAAAGCTATGGTGCTTATATCTGAGTGTAGAAGTTATGAAAAGTACACAGTTTGTTAACAAGTTTGATAGCAAAAATGCTCTAGATACATAATTGCAGTCATTGAAAGATAATAAAAAAATGTAGAAAAAATGGCCTAGATCTGAAAAACCTATAAAAAGAAAAGAGATTCAGTTTATTTATCATATCAAGATAAACACTATTTAAAAAATTGTGCATAAGATAGCATTTTGCATTATACAATTTTATAATATTTTTGGAATTTCAAAAATTTGGAAACGTAACATAATTAAATTTGGAAATTCAAAACAATTTAGATGTTAAGTTTTTTCTAGAAGGGATTCCAAAGTGTTGAGACAATTTGTGTTCATATCTTAATTAAACCATAGAAAGTAAGTTAAGAGTTAAAATTACCAAAACTAGTTATTTATCGAGATATCACCAAAAAACTTTTCTGCTTTTTTGTAACTTTGCCAACTTATTTCCATTTTTAAGCCTATATTTGGCTTATAATTCTGCTTAGTTTTTTTTTCTGTAAACATATCTGGTTTGTTTAATGAATGGTGTTTTTTTAAAGAATTTAATTTGTGCATGAGCTTGAGTTTTACTTTTTTTATAATAATAATTTTTATAAATTAAATTAAAATTTTAAATAAAAAATTTTTTCCCTGCATTTTAGTTTTTGAAGCATTTCAGTTTTCCAGCCTTCAAAATTAGTGTCGGCATTTGGCAATGCCGACCCAACAGTGTCTGAGGTTGGTATTTTTTTGTTAGCCTTAGAATTTTAAAAAATAAACTAATATAAACTTAAAATAAATAAAATAAAAACTAAATAAAGTTAAAATAAAAACTAAGAAACTAAACATTTTGTTTAAATTTTGGATAAAAAAATTAAAAAAATAAAAACAGCAACAAACGTTTCATTCAAATTTTATATAAAATAATTAAAAAAAAAATAACAGCAATACAAACTTTTTTTTTAATTCTGAACAGTTTAATTTAAAAAGCACAACACTATAAAGATTGTTTTATTTAATTAAATAAATGTTTTAATGTTCTATATTTAAAATACATTTAAATTTTATTTCAATTACTTTATTTAGAATTAAATTTAGTTCTAAATAAAATAATTTAAATAAAATTTAATTAAACTTTAAATTAAATAGTTAAAGATAAAAATGATATCTAAGATGCTAACTTTTAGAAAATAAAAAAATGATGAAGCAAATGTTTTTAATAAATGCTAAATAATAATAATAAAAATAATAATAAAGCCACAGAAAAACAAATGTTTTATTTAAATCAAAAACAAAACAATTGAAATAAAAATGGAATGTTTTTATTAATTCTAAAAAAAATAGTTAAAAAAAACCCGGCAATATCAATGTTTTATTATTTGTCAAAATTTTAGGCAAATTATGGCCTACTTAAATACATGGCTGAACTTGTTACTTACAAGTCCGAAAAATAGTTAGTCAGTTTTTACGATTTAATTATTATATATTAAACTAAATGTTATCTAAACATTAAAGCAAACAAATATATTTCAACAAAATATATAACTTGAGAAAAATATGTAAGCAAAAAAAAATATAGCTGTAGAAAAACAAAACTTATCAAGAAATAAAATAGTTTTAACAAAAAATACAGAAGCAAAACTTAGTCCACCATAAATTAGCTTTAGAAAAAGATGATAATGAAGCTATAGATAAGCAAATCTAAACAAAAATTAAATATACATAGTCCAAACCAAAGTATATCTATAGCAAAAATAAAGGTAATAAATCAAGTTTATTTTTTGTTCTGTCAATTTTTAAAGGCTTCTACTTCATCTTTTCAAATCTTTCCATTTTAAATTGATTGTTCATTATTATAAAATATATTAATAACAGTTGTGTCAATATACTCTCTTCCTGTTTCTAAATGGTCAGAACACATAAAACAAATGTTATTTTTGAACAGTTCAAGTGCAGCTAGAGCTGAATTTTTCAACTTGTTGGAACATTTAGTTAATAACAATTCTCTAGTGATGTCTAATATACAAAATAAGGAGTAAACATATTCTACCATGTTTGCTTCTTATTTTGCTCCATGTTTTGCAAAATAAGAAGCAAACATATTCTACTACTTGGTTCAGTTAACCCTCCCCTTGATAGTATTTCCATATAAAGTGAAAATATTTTGTTAGTTAGAAGAAGATGACACAAAGAACATTAAAATTTGGACTTAACTTTTTTTGTTATATACCCAGCAACATGAATAACAACTTCCTTTCGACTCTTACATAAATCATATTCTTCTGCTTCATTTTGTAATAAAAGTAAATCTGCTTCTAGTCCTTTTGCATCATTATTTACTGGTACTTCATGATCAAACCATGTATTCAATGCTTGAGTTTCTTTAATTAGAGATTTTATACTGATTATTTTTTCAGAACTTTCAACTTCATGCAAACTAACCAGAAGCCACTCATCTGCCTAAGTTTCCCAAAATGTTTTTCAAGAGGATCAGTTTGAAATCTGCTGGTTAAAATGTAATCATATCCTTCTGAAAGTAAATCTTCAATTAAAGATGCAGTTTCTTTTAATGTGACAGTTAATGGATTTAATGTCTGAGCTGAAAGTGACAATTTGTGACATCCCTGTAAATTTGTATTATACCATTCACTTACATATTGAGCAAAAGCATTTAAAAATTCAGGCTTTTGTTCATTTGCAACAACAGCATTTCCTATTTTATTATTAGTATTATAAATATTCTTTGAATTTGAAATTGTCCACCAAGTCTTTATTAAATAACTTTTAATGGCAGAATATGTTGACTCGTGGAAAATTTACAAAGCCAGTTTAACACTGTTTATTTTTTCCTGGTTGTAAACCAGTTGGAGTAAGTTTGTAAGCTCTCTTTAAATTAGCAGGCAGTAAGTTATCGTTTTCATTAACTTGGTGAAATAACTGCTGATGAATCTCCAGCTTCAACATTAATTGAATCCTCAAATTTATCAAAATTTGGAAAAATAAACCTCTTTGAATGTAATAAATTATTTCTGATATTTTTTAAAATATGCCCACTATCAAATAATGTATAAATTTTATTTTGTCCATAATAAAAAAAAATTTTCTGTTGAGTTGTACATTTTTATGAGTTTTTTAAATGCAAGTGTATTAGTTAAATGGTTGTTTGTGATGATAGCACGAATTTTGAAATTAGCATCAAAAAGATTTGTTAGACACTCATCAATTTCAGTCATCAACTGATTTCCAGAAATAACTGTTTCAAGATATGCTTCAACAACAAAAGGTATAGAACATTTAAAACCAACTAACATAAAAACTAGAATTCCTGAATAAAATTTCATCTTTTCAACAATTTCAACAAATTTACCACCATGATATTGAACACTTTTTTTGCAAATACATTTCATTAATTAACAAAACTGAATCTGAGCTTATTTTTTCTTTAATTAATATTTTTTTATAAATATTAATTAAAGAAAATAAAGACTTTTTAATAAATATTTTAATGCTTTGATTGGTTCAATTTTGAACCAATCAAAGTATTAAAACCACCTTGTGATAATGCTTATAAATATGAAAATGAAGGAAAAAGAAATTCATCTAATAACAAGTTGTAGGCTTGACTAGAGGTATGTTGTAGAACCAAAGCAAACCGAATATGTTCATTACTATATAACTCTCTGCCATTCATAATACATAAAACTATAAAGTTCACTTTAAATATTTTTTTCTTTTTCTTCAACCCGATTTCTCATATAAGAAACTAAGTTTTCTAACATGCTTACACTTGTCAGTGTAAACTTATTGTTTTGACGAAACCATTGGGGAAGAGGTATCAAATTTCCTTTAGGTATAGTTTTAGTATCAACATTAATGCTTTCAATGTTAGTTGATGATGTTATATTTTCAATAATAACACGATAATAAATAACGCCACCATATATTTTCTTAAATTAAAAATTTTGATGAGAAACTTGTTCTGTCCAGTCATTGATTAAACAAATCTTATCTAGTTTGTTGAAAACCACTGTTTCATCTAGCAATCAATGATATTAAGGTCTTCTCTTAGAAATCTTTCTTTAAGCTGTAGGTGTAAGAAGTGAAAAAAATAATCTTTATTTATATGAATTGTTGGAATAGGATTCTTTGTAAAGTCTAGAGTATTTTGTTTTCCTCATTTAATAAATTTTTCTTTGAAATGAATAATACATATTCCAGAGAATTTAGATGGTTTCCAATTAATTCTGTTTATAAACTTGATCCACCGGGAGCATGAATCTATGTCTGAGGGAAAATTAAATACTGTTTTAGTAATAAAACCCTCTTCAGTATTGTAATTTTTTTTCTTTTTGTAACCGCTTCTGCAAGCAAATACACAACACTTTTTAGGCATTTTATAAGACAAATAAATAATGTAAAAAGATAAAATGAAAATTTATTTTCATTCCAATTACTATAGTTGTAATTCTTTTGAGAACCACTTTAGGCAAATAAAAAACTTGACTAAAAACTGGCCTGCTAATTATCGGACTTGTATGTAACAAGTCCGGCCGTGTATTTAAGTAGGCCATGGGCAAATGCAGACGTTTGATAGAAAAAATGGCAAACTCTGCATTTGGTTTTCTTCTAAATGTTCATAAGTTAGTCAATTTGTCAAACCCTGTTTCTAAATTTTTTGCCAGCCTAATGCCAACCTAAATCAGTTTTAGGTCTGCAATTTTTCGCTGACCTTATTTTTCTTAATTTGAATGGCTGGTTCTCAAATGTCATTTTTGACAAAATAAAAAATGTATCCAAACTTTGATCTGGCTTTTCTTAAATAACTACTTTTATTAAAAAAGCACTTTTGTTTTCACTGACAAATTTATTTTTATATTTTATTATTACCAAAAATAGTATTTTTTGTCATAAGATTTCATTAGAATGACTTGTTTTTAACAAACCCCCAGCTGGGTTCACTTCTCTCCTTTAAACTGACCAAGTGTTCTTAAATCTTTTCATCATTGAAATTCTTTTTTATAAAAAGAAGTTGTCTGACATATTAAAGAAGGGAAAACCAAACATTAAGGGTGGAATGCAAGAAGCGAACTTGAGTCAAGTTCGACTTGAACTTTACATTGTAACCAATAGCGGCAGAGTATGGGTTTTCCCCTCAAAAAATACTCTGCCGCTATTGGTTACAATGTAAAGTTCAAGTCGAACTTGACTCAAGTTTGCTTCTTGCATTCCACCCTATAATATAATTTAACTTTAACAATAATACTTATTTTTATTCAAGTCAAAGAAAAATGCTTTAATCAGAGCAGATTTCTTTAAAGAATAAAAAAATCAACAATTCGAAACTTTCTCTTGCAAAAAAAAAAATTGGATAAAAAATGAAAAAGGTTTTTGTTAATACTTTGATAAATAATTTGTTTAAATAACTCTAAACTTATTTTCTAAAGTTTTATTTAATATTTGAACACAACTTGTCTCAGCACTTTGGAATCCCTTTAAGAAAATACACTAGGATCCAACTTATTCATAGAAATCCGATACATACTGCAAAAAGCTATCTTGCACACTTTTTTTCTAACGGTGTTTATCTAAGGTAATTTTTCAGGTTTTTTTTGACATGAATGCAAATTTTCTCAACACTTTGAGATCCCTTTAAAAAAAAGACAGCCACATAGATTGCAATGCATTACTTGATGATACATGAAATAAAGTATGGAAGCATATCAAGTTATTTTCTGTTAAGTATGTGCACTACTATAATGAAGTTAGATCATCCTGGAAAATTTTATGTTATTATTTGATAGAAAGCAAATCAATATCTGTGGCTTGTGTAAAGAATTGAAGATAGAATTAAAAATCCACACATTAATAACGATTCAAAAAAGTCTACCAAGCAGACATTGTGATCCACAATAGTCAAGCAAATTAATTTTACAAAAAGATACAGGAAGTTAAAACTAAGTGCAGGATTAGTTCAAATGTGTATGGGATAGTATTTGATTTAATGCAAAATTTTTCATTCCCACATCCCTGTCCATGAAATTTTTTATCTTTGTTAAGGATGGCATATTTACACAGTTAACGACCATATATAATTTTGCATATATGATCTTTAAACTTGTGAAGAAGTTGTTAACAAAGGTCCCAATGAAGTATGTACTGAAGTTATCCTGGATTATAATAAAAAGTATATTGGCAGTGATGTCTAAAAACTGCACATACTTTCAGATGGTTTTGTCAAACAGAATCAGAATCATGCCATGGTCCAAGAGACATTTGAAAAAATGGCATAATTTAGACACCAATCGAGTTTGGAATTCTTATAGCTAAGGCTAACAGAAACTTTAAAATAAGAAGGCCTAAAACTAAAGATATTATTGACATATAAAAATGATGTCCAACCATTATAAGAAACTGGTGATATCTATGGATTATTGTGGCAGAAGAATATCCAAGGAGAAAAAGTAATTAATGGTATTTATAAAATGTCACATTTGACATTCTCTAAAACCACACCTGGTCTAGTGACAAAACAAGAATCCATAGATTTTTTAGTCAGTCTGGTCTTATCATCAAGTAATACTCATGCATGTCCTGGCAAAAGTGCCGATCAATTAAAAAAAATCTGATATTTAAAAAATATGTACAAAAAATTATGTTCAATGTTCAATAGCATAGTATAAAAACTTCTATACAGGGAGTTTTGCATAAACTAACTTTGACAAACTTCTATGCAGAGGGTTTTGCATGGCATAACTTCAAAAAACTTCTATACAGAGGCTTATAACTTCGACAAACAATGAATATCAAGAAATAAAAGACAATTATTAGTTTTCTGATAATCTTTGGATTTGTATGTACAAAAAATGATTTAATTTCAAAAAAGGCATGAGTCCAGAATTTCAAATTATATGATGTATATATTTTTTTAATAAATAAAATTCTCAAAAATATATTTTTTTATTCATCTACTCCAACATTTAGTTTCATAAGTAACTTAGACTTTATTTATAAAAAACATATTTTTGTTGATCCTGAAAAGTTTGAATTAATGAACTCACGTCCTTCTCGAAATGGCAGGTTCAATTATTGCGGTTTGTTAGACAAAATAAATCGAAGCAAAATTTTCTTGTTCTTTTTACAGACATGATAAAGATGTTGATTGCCCATTCTGCAGTCTGATTTGTTCTAGGAATTTCCAGTCTCAAGGTTCTGCCTTCCAAAACTTTTTCATGTTTAATGCTTTTTGTTGTTATTAAATGATAAATAACTAAAAAAGATTTTTTTTTAATGTTTATAACAAAAATAAAAAAGTTTTAAACGAGGTCTGCACTAAACACCATATTATTTGTAATACTTGAAAAGAAAGGTTATTGTATTAAAATTGTTTTTTACTATTATATTAAAGTTTCCAAACTGATTTTTTTTTTGTAATAAAAAAAAGTTTAGAAATGTTAATAAAAATCTTTTGTTTGTTATTGTTACGTCTTGTTTATTTTTTAATGAATCCTAAAAAATATGACTAATAGTGATTTATTATGATTTATACTGGTTTTGAAATGTTTGAAGAAATAGTAGTAAGTAGATATGTATGTGTGTGTATATATATATATATATATATATATATATATATATATATATATATATATATATATATATATATATATATATATATATATATGTATGTATGTATGTATATATATATATATATGTATGTATATATATATGTATGTATATATAAATATGTATATATATATGTATATATAAATGTATTAGGGTTGAGCTTTTAACGAAAATTTACCGGTAAATCGGTAAAATTGTTTTACCGATTTACCGGTAAAATGATGTCGCTAAATTTCGGCAAATATTGTTTTTTTAATAACGTTGAAGGATGCTTGAAATGGCTCAACCAATAAATTAAAAATTTAATTAAAAATTTAATTTTCATTTTCCTGTCAACAAAGCTGTTGTTTGTAATGCTTGAAAAGTGATTTTGTTGGTTTAGTTTTGTCTAAACACTTTAAGAAAAATGTTTTTACTATCTTGTGACTTATTTATCAATCAATGTATTTTGGAAAACAATATTACATCCACGGTCATTTAAAAATAGTTATAAAACTAATATTAAGTAAATACCTATAAGTTGATATAAAAAAATATTTTTTAACACAAATAATAATAAAAATGATGAACAATGAATTAGTAATAATGATAACACTATAATCATAAAAAATAATATATTGAGTATAATATTTATAAATTTACACTAAATAAAACCAATTAACTAAAATAAACAGAAAGAATTAAATAGTTTTAAATACTTAACATATATAAAAAGTAAAATAAAGAATAAGTACATCCGAGAAGATTTTTTAGATACAAAAAATTATAATAAACAATACCAAAAGAAGAGTGCAATTTTGAGACGTTTTGAAGAGAGAAGGCAGAGTGCAAACGGTAACCCTAATATATATATATATATAAATATATATGTATATATATATATGTATATGTATATTATTAGTTGCCTACACGATCGGTCCAATTTTTAAGCACATTATCGATTGTGTGCAGCTGTATTTCACCAATGGCTTCACGAATATTGTCCTTTAAAGCGCCAATTGTCTCTGGCTTGTCGGCGTAACACTTATCTTTGAGGGCACTCCACAAATAATAGTCCAACGGTGTCAAATTGCAGCTCTGAGGTGGCCAAACGACATCAGCTCTGCGGCTGATAATGCCATCTTCAAAAACAGGGCGCAAAACATCGAGTGTAGCTTCGGCTGTGTGGCACGTAGCGCCGTCCTGTTGAAACCAAATGTTGCCAATATCCTCCTCTTCAATTTTTGTGAACAAAAATTCGGTCAACATGGCCCGATAACGATCGCCATTGACTGTAACGGCCACTCCTTGCTCATTTTCGAAGAAAAATGGCCCAACTATGCCTCTGGACCAAAATCCGCACCAAAGTGACTCATTTTGGGTGCATCGGCTTTTCAATGTATGCGTGCGGGTTTTCTGTGCCCCAAATGCAACAATTTTACTTGTTTACATACCCGCCAAGATCAAAATGAGCTTCATCTGAAAAGATGATTTTTTTGGCAAAATCGGCATCTTTTGTAAGTCGATCGCAGGCCCACTTAGCGAAGCGAAAACGCATTGGATGGTCAGTTGGCTTCAACTCCTGAACCAATTGGACTTTGTATGGCGTCATACCAAGGTCTTTATGCAAAATTCGTCTCAATGATGTCTCCAAAATGTTCAATTGTTGAGAACGACGGTGAATTGATGTTGATGGTGCTTCACGCACACTTTCTGCCACAGCAGCAATATTCTCGGGTATACGCACTGTTTTTGGCTTTTCACGCTTTGGTTTATCGATGAAGATGCCAGTTTCTTTCACTTTTTTCACAAGATAACGAACATACGGAGCTGACGATGCTTCTCTTCTTTCAAAATCCGTACGCAATTTCCGCACACATTCTGCAACACTACCATGATTTTCAAAGTAATGTCGCAATATTTCCCAGCATTGTTCAAGCATATACACAACCATATTCGTTCAGTGGAAGGATAAAACGAATTATCTGTCAAATCAGACATGAGCTAAGTGTTACCATTCACAAAATAAGCACTAGTTGAAAAAAAAAAGTTAGATGGCGGACCCTTATATATATATATATATATATATATATATATATATATATATATATATATATATATATATATATATATATATATATATATATATATATATATACAGTTATATACATATAAGATTCTGATAGAGCTGCACCATTTTATAATAACGCTCTTGGTTCTTGCAGATGTAAAGATAAGATACATCATCTGGTTTAACCTGTGTATTCACTCAACTTTAGAACAAACCTAGCAAAAATATTTTTGGGTATAGTTATTAAATTTCAAGCTCAGATCTCTCTTGTGATGCAATTGATACATCCAGCCATTCACATTCTTCTTCATACTTATTTGGTTGATGTAGCTGTTCTATAAATAAATGGAAAAAATAATTAGGTGTAAAAGTTTGCATCAAGAATTTTATCGCTTCTTATAATAGGAATAGACACTAGTACTTCAATTGCATAATATATACCTTATGCAATTGCTGAAAAACTACTTCATGCTCACACATTTGAAAATGCATTAGAAAAAACATTATATACATCTTTAATGTAAAAACTCACCTAGAACTTTTCACCTAGGTATTAGCTTGAAATCTCATTTCTTTATTAAAGTAAGGCCAACTCTACTAAACTTATGAAATTAGTATCTGAGTAAAAAAATAATAGTTTAAACCCTATCTTTACCTATATTCAGGTTTAATTGGCTCCATTTTGTTAATATTCTTTAACAAAATGGAGTCAATTAAACCTGGTAGTAAATTTTGCAACTTATGTTTGATGGGAAAATGACATCTATTAAATTTGTTTAACAAATGAAATGACCTTACATAATGTGCTGTCATGAAAAGTAAGTTTCTAATTAAAAACTTTGATGTCACTAAAGTGGGCTCTCCATAGCATTTTTTGTATTTCTTTGTTATAACACCTGATGATTGTTATTACTCTTTAGAAATTGAATTTACTAAAAAACTAAAGAGAGATAAAATTCAATTGCTAAAAGATAATGTTGTTTGGTAACTGTTAAACTAGCCTTTTAAATTATTTTCTTCTGAAGCTTCCTTTTTTCTTATAGAATTCAAATTGCTTGTGGTTTGTAAATTTTTATGTACACAATGTAACTTTTGTTATATAGGCGAAACCACTTGCCATTTCAAGACATAGATATTTGAACAAGGGACAAAATGTCTCATTTATATTAATAAAAATCATTTCCTGCAATTTATTAAATTTGAGTTAAAACTTAAAAAAGTATGTTCATAGAATGGTTTAAACCTGTTTTGAATAAACAGGATGTCCTAATGACAATTAGTGCTTAATTTTTTAACTTTTCTTTGTCTATATTTAGTTATTTAATCTATTTTTCTGTAACTTCATATTTTGTTTAACTTTTAAAAAAGTTTTCAATAGTGTAATAGTGTCAACGCATGCAGTCTGCCTGGTCTTATTTAATTATATAATAAATAAAAGTTAAATATGTAATAAAATGAATCTTACTGGTGGCCTATTTTAATATACTTGTTGTTTTATTATTAATGAGTTATGGATAAAAAAAAATTTTATACAACACTTAAATACATGTATTTATGGCTTGGTGTTATTGAAACTGTCTGCTGTGTTGTTGACTTCGAACCCATCATTCTCGATTACATTTATGCTACTTTATATTTTCATAATTTTTTTTTTATAAATTATTGTTTTATAAACTTTTAAAAATAAATCACTGAGTTACTCTATAAACGCATTGAATTCAACCACCCACCCACCTCATGTACTTAAACAAATTTCTGTCTCCATTAATGATATACTACACCTAAATTCTTTTGATAAAAAAGTATTTATGTTATAAAAACTAGAATGCAAAGAAGCACTTAACCACAACTGTAACCAAAACAAAGAAGCACAAACAAACAAAACTTCTAATTACAACCCAAAAAATATTAGAAAATAAAAACAAAATTTAATTTGGTTTAATCCTTCATACAACAAAAGCATATTCACCAACATTCAACAAATTTTTGTTTGCAATTAGTAGATAATTTCCCACCCTAAAGCCCACTGCACAATCTATTGAATCAAAATACTTATAAAGCTTGCTAAGCGACTTATAAAGCTTGCTTATAGCTGCTTGAACAATATTCCAGAAATCATAAAAAACCACAACAACAACAGCAACAAAATCTAAATTTCAGGGATTATCTTTTTCCAGATATTTGCGGAATTCAGGATATTTTTCTCAACTTGTAGTTTTTCTGGATATCCAAAACATTTTCCATACATACAAGTTTAGGTGTATATTTTTTGTAATATATTTGTTTTTTAAGCTTTTTCACTAATCACTCATGCAAAAATCAAGAAAATTTTGGAAAAAATATTGGAAACAAATAAAAATATGACCTGGATGATCTTTGTAAATTTACTTCGTAAACTAAGGAATATCTACCAGTTGAAGAAAAATTGTAGAATGACAAATATAATTTACAAATGCACAACATCTCCTCCAAACACACCCAGTAAAGGTCACATTGATTTATCAGAGGGTGTGTGGAAAAAAGAGATAGGCATATTATAAACAATCATTTAAAAACAAAAATCTTGCAAATGCAACCACACTCTGAAAATATTTTTGGGTGACAAATTAATAAAGAAAAATTTAAAAAAACGCCTAAAGTTATAATGATCGATCCTAAAAAATATCCCTTTTAACAATAACATAAAAATAAGTGCTTCCTAATGCTAAATAAAAACCTAAAAAAACTAAACTTATTTCTTATTGCTGTCACAAAAATAAGTTTTTATTAAACAGCCACAAACCTAAAGATTAAGTTAAATGCAACAATCCACTGGGCATAATAGTGTATAAGCGTTATTTAAATATTTTTAACAGAAACAAAACTTTTTTAATGTTATGATTGCGAATAGCATGAAATTAATAGAAGTAAAAACAATGTAGTTTTATTGAAAATAAAACTGAAAATAATGTAGTTTTGAAAATAAAACTGAAAATAATGTAGTTTTGAAAATAAAGTTGAAAATAAAACTACATGATTTGTATATGTATATATATCTCACGCCTTCTATGGAGACATGTGCACGCCTTATATAACTATGCATATAATAGAACGATAAAGTGAATAAAAAATAAACCAGAAAAAATTAAAACATAAAATTAATATGTTTTTATTTTAATTTAAAAGTGTTTTGCTACAAACAATTTAGTAAAAAATTGAATTTCAAATGTTATTTAATCTAAGCTTAATTACTTTGAAACTTAATTATTTAAAATTTTAAAATTTGAACCCTCGATCAATGCCGATGTAACAATGACACATTTAATCAACCTATATGTTAAATCAATGTGGCAAATAAGGAAAAATTATGAAAAACAAAACTCTAATAAGCACTTTTTAAATAGTTTTGAAAGAAGAGGTAACAGCTCCGGAGAACACTACTGCGAGACTGTAACAGGTATGTTGTCTGGACCACAAACTGTGGAAGAATCTAAGCAGGAAATCACTTTAGATAGAGAAGTTGGAGTGATACAATATATGTCAAGCAATGAATCAACCTGTTTGTTGGCTATATCAGGTAGGATATGATTAGTGGAATCAAGAGATAAGATTGATGAAAAGTTCTTAGCAAACAAATCAGCTTTATCTTTAGGTGAGGTAACAAAATCTGAACCATGTAAGAGAGAAGGAATAACAGATTTGTCCTTTTTAGACACTGTTAAAGATTCTAATGTGATCTAAGATATAAATGTGTGTGTTTGTGTATGTGTGTTATTTATTTATAAATGCAGATTTGGCAAACTATGAATTATGTTTTTAAAATCAAATTAGAAAATAATATTTAAAATGGAAAAATTTGTTCCAAACTTTTCTTTTTGTAAATAGTTTATATGTTTTGTGTTTTTTATTCATAAAAAATTGCTTTAAAAGAAACTTTAAAAATTTGATGACAGTTTTGTGTTTTGTGTTAGAAAATGTTTCATTTCTTAAATTATTTTCTGATTATAATTTCAGGCTGTTCAGGTTTTTACGATTTGGAAAACGCAAAGAAAATCACCTGTGGCTTTATCAGATATTGATAAAGGCTTAGAGCGAATTGGACGGTCTAAACTTTTTATATGCATTTAAAATATTATATTTAAAGTTTGTTTTAATGTATTGCTGTACACAATCATTTGTAACACCACTAACATATGTAACACCACTAACATATATAACACCACTAGCATATGTAACACCGCTAGCATATGTAACACCACTAGCATAGGTAACACCATACTGTAACACCACTAGCATATGTATAACGCCACTGGTATATGTAACACCTCTGGCATATGTAACACCTCTGGCATATGTAACACCACTGACATATGTAACACCACTGGCATATGTAACACCACTAGCATATGTAACACCACTGGCATATGTAACAACACTGACATATGTAAAAATACTGGCATATGTAACAACTCTGGCATATGTAACTTAGTTGCATATGCCTGTGGTGTTACATGTTAGCTCAACCAAAAAAAACTAAAGAGTTAATTTTTTAAATTTATATTTTATTTGCATATTGTTTTTTTTTTGCAGAGATATTGCAGACAAAGAAAATGTTCCATTTACAGAATATTGGACATTTCTCAATGGTTTCTATAATTTGGCAACTAAAAAAGGTCTTGAGAAGTTAGAAGAATATTTAAATTTCAAGTCTGAAAATTCAATAAATCAGTCTGAAATGAGCTCATATGAATTTAAAACTTCAGAGAATTTTCTGGAAAAAAATGAAACAAACTTAAAAGACAATATCAAACGAAAGCTTAATTTTGAGGACGAAATCTCTGATAATAGACATTCTGAAGCAGTTTTTGACAATTGTTATAATGAATCTTTAGAGCATAATGATTGCTCTATTGATCTTGATTTTAAAGATTTGAGTGTTCTTTTTAAAGCTTTTACTAAAAGAATTATAGAGCCAAGTACATCAACCAATGGAAATGAACTGAATCAAGACAAGCTACCTTCTCCAGTACAAAAGCCAATTATCAATTCTAATAAAAATATTAAAAAAAAAAAAAGTCAGAAAGTTTTTATAGATGGGTTTGTTTTTTTATTTTTTTAGTACAATTTTTGTCACTTTTTTTCTATATATTTTTATAAATTTAACAAAAAAGGTATTATATATCATAGTGATATTCCCACCAAAGTTGATCTAGATGTATTCCGTGCAATTAAAGATGTTGTTATAGAACCTCTGCAATATCCTAACATCCACCATTGGAAATCTTACATTGAGTCTTACTCTGATACTTCAAAATTAAGGTGAGGAATTTTTCAATTTCAAAACTACAATATTAAGCTGAGGCCTGATACTGTAAGTGAAATTATAGGAAGTTGCACTGTAAAGGTTATTTTTAATTAGTTTTAATGTTGCTTTGACCACAAAAAAGTATTGAAGTAGTACGCTTTTTAGGGAGTTTTTTGCTTAAACTGTTGTCAGCGTTTTGTTGGCATTTTTGGTTAAATTTAAAATCAATGTATAATGCAATCTCTTTTAATGTTTTTGTGTCAGGTACTCTCGAGTCCTTAATACAAAAAAAAGGTGGGGGGGGGGGGGATTTTATTTCAGATCTATTAAAAGGAGGGGGGAAATTTTTTTATGTTACAATATAAGTATTTTTCTTAAAAAGTTGAGTTTATAAATCCGAACTAATATTTTATATATTTAAAATTATAATAACTATAATTCGTGGCTTGTGGTGAAATGCGCATTTTTTCTAACAGCTGTTTTTATCATAATCTCAATATACTTTAACATGCTCATATAAGTTTTACACTTTAGTGAGAAATAAATCAAAAGCTCATTCTCGCCAAATCAAGATTTACTAGGTCGGCGATTTTTAAAGCCTGTTTAAAAATTGTTTTTTAATTTTTGAGGCCGATTTTTACTGATTTTTTTTTTTTTTTTGGTTTTGAGATAAAAAGTTTTTGCTAACAACGAGTAAAAATTAAAAAAACAGAAGTGTCTTAATAAATTTGGAGTGGGTTGGAAAATTTTCCAAAATAATTATAAACACTTCCTCCCCCCTCCCTTCCCTTTATTAAGGATTCGAGAGTACATCAATAGAAATCATTCTTAATTAGAATAATAAAGATTAAAAAAAAATGTGTTTGTTATCTTTATAATAAAAAGTTATATATATCTATAATAATGTAATTTAATATCAACTATTATATTTTTTTCATTATAATAGATTTTTGTTGGTTGCATAGAATTTATGCTTA
This sequence comes from Hydra vulgaris, assembly GCF_038396675.1. Classification (NCBI taxonomy): domain Eukaryota; kingdom Metazoa; phylum Cnidaria; class Hydrozoa; order Anthoathecata; family Hydridae; genus Hydra; species Hydra vulgaris. Next base: position 33,810,008 of record NC_088930.1, read on the forward strand.
AATAGTTTTTAATAAAAAGTCTTCAGTAAACTTCCTGAGTTTTTATTTTTTATTTGATTTCAATTTTACTTTGTTGTAAATAAACTTGTATTGTGTAATCACAAAGTTGAGTTTTGAGTTATCGATTAAGATAATCGGTAGTCCGTAATAAGTTTTTTGGATATTTTTTTCGGGTGAAAATGATGAAGAAAAAAGTTTAAACGCCTGACTATTAAAATATGTCTAATAAGAAACGGTTTATTTAAAAATAAATTAATTAAATGAAAAAAACTGAAATGTTGTTTAGGGTCGTCCATAAAGTACGTACGCTTTTTATTCGCCACCCCCCCCCCCCACCTTCCACCCCCCGCATTTTGCCATACGCTTTTTTGAGAACCCTCTACCTCCCTAAAAGTACCTACGCTTTTAATCTACCAACCCAACATTTTATGATTTTTTTTAATTAAGTGTCTCCATACTTTTATAATTGCACCCCCCCATCTCATATACGCCATTTGCAGACCCCCTCTTCCTCTCCGAGCGTACGTACTTTATGGATGATCCCTTTCAAATGTGAAAAGGTGTTAAAAATTATTTTTAAGTAACTTTAGTTACAAAGAGATGTTTGTAAAGAGATAACGGCGGCCCTGTTTGTTGTAGCCGATATCTGTTTCGTGTCGTTTCTTTTCGTCAATCTTAACCAAGGTTTCATTACCTAGAACAAAAAAGTTGAAAGCCAAAACCGCAAAGAAACATTTTATAAAAAGAAAAATATTCTATTATTCTCTCTCAATCTTTAATCAAATTTTACTTAGTTGAATGTTTAAAACACTGTTTTTAATTTTTTGAATATTTTTCATTATACCGTAATATCGCCTAAGTTCGGTCACTTAAGCTTTGAACATTTATTTTATTACGCATAAATAAAAAGTTTTCAACTTTTTTTCATGAAACAGAGAAATTTATATTGATAATTGATATTAAAAAATTAAAAAGTGAAATATATAAACTAGTACTCAGCAATTAATTTCAAATGAAAACATCTACTTTCGCCGAACTTTCAATACCATCTCAAAGTTTGGCCGCTATATAAATACTCATGACGTATCACAAACTTAACGTCACAATTAATGAAAACTAATTTTTAAATGTTGTTTTATTGTAAAATTATGATATAAGTTCAGATAATACCATTAACTAAGGAGGGCGTCGCATTGGGCTTAAAAAAAAGTCTTTTGGGGGCACCAAAGAAAACAAAAAGGAGCACATAAAAAAGGCCTTTTAGTAGTATTTTCTAATTTTTATTGTGATTAGTCAACTATTTTATTACTTTGGCCATTATCACATTTGCTATGCCACTGGCAAATAAAATTAAAAATATATTTTTCAATTTATTTAAAAAGGTTTTTTCAATTAACAAAAAAACATTACTTTGCTTTAAATGAACTTTGTATGTTTATTGGCAATTCTTGCACGTATTGTTGACCATAGTAGAACAGCAAGATCCACACAACCAATCGTCACAGGATTCGCAACGCATCCATAATTGTCGTTGAGTTGTAATTTTATCTCCAAAAAAAATTTCACAAGCTTGATATTTTTTAGAACTCAAAGAACTGTCAGTTAGTTTTGAAATTATGAACAAATTCCAATAAAGTACCATGGTGTTTATCCGTTATAAAATTTTCAAGATTTACTGGTAAAGTTACAGGTAAAGTTACCGGTAAATTTTACATTCGCAACACTTATCAACATTTTGCAATATTACTGCTAATTGTCTCCTTCGTTGTTTATCCGTGAATGACCGAAGTTAGAGTATTTCAAAATTTCACTAATTTTTATAAAAAAGTAGTTAATTTTCAAAAATTAATAATTTTTTTTGTAAATATAATTAGTTTGGTGATTCTTAATAATACTAAGATTAAATATGATCATTTATTTTAATAATTTGCTTATTTTAGATTTTAATAGTATGCATTTTTTCAAATTGTTGTTTTGCTGAAGAATTATTTTAGCAGGTTGCATATAAACATTATTTTTTTTAAAATTCATATTTACGAATTAATTACAAATATTATTTGAGAAAAAAAAGTTTGTAAAACCTAAGTTTTGCATGCTTTTTTTTTAAATGACCGAATTTACATGGTGACCGAACTTAGGCGATTTTACGGTATTAAGACTTCTTTTTTTTTTCGAAAAAAAAAAAAGAATTTCCACGTGCATCATTTCTGCGTGCATCATTAAGTGCATTCTTATAAAGATTTTTCACGTGCCTCTTAATGTTTTTTATTTTGTTAATTTTTACAAATGAAAAACAAAAGAGATTTAGTGTTAATATTAATTTGTCTGCTCGCTCACGCGCTTCAAAATGCAACAATGTTTAAAAAACAGTAAAGTTGCACTTATAAATATTAAATCGCGTGTCGGTTTTTTTTCATTAAGTTTAATAAAGTTTTGTAAAAGGCATCTTAGGGTACTCATTATTAAACGAAGTGTATACTACTTTAAATGCTTTTTAAAGGTTTTTTTTAAATAATTGCCAGGAATAAAATCTTCATAGTTCAAAATATGATTTTATTAATAAACACGCTTTTGTAAGTAACAAACTGTCTGGTCTATTGACAAGCATTTTTTATTTATTTTAGTCGCCCTCGGAGAAAACGAGTCGTCCCGTGCCACCGGATGGCCATGAGGGTACATCCTTGATACTTTTTTTAACTCTAACTGAAAGCATTGATAACCAACTTATTATCCATTACTATTTGCTTCAGGTTCTCAATTCTCTCCATTAGCTTTGAGTTCAAGATGAAGTCAACCATTTAATAATAAATCAAGGATTTTACAGCAACGTAAAAGTTTTTGAGAAATTAAGAGAAATAACTTAAGAGAAACATCTAGGAAAGAGCAGAGCTTTAAAGCTGAAGAGAGATGAAACAGTTACAAACCTAATAATGTTGCATTATGGAATCTGGAAGAATCCTTTGTGCTGCAATTAGGTTTTTTGTTTTTGTTGCTGTTTTTTATCTTGACTAAATTTTCCTTGAGTTTCCTCATGCAAGCAGCTGTTTTTCTATTGATGTTCATTGATAAAAGAGAACCAGGGGATCAGTTTCTGCATCTTACATAATGACAAATAGGGCTGATCAAATAATGATCAATATAAATTATTTAAATAACAAATTGTTTTTGAAAAGTTATTTATATAATTCTAACAATTTAAACAATTATGGTATTAATTGTTTCTTTTGTTTTTAGTACAAAGTAAAATGGTGCGTGGTGAAAACTAAAGTCAGCCATTTATGGGCTGATTTTCTAGTAACTAATGCACTAATGTAATACTATCATGGGCGCCGGCTTTTTTCTGATGTTTCAGATAGGACACTTTCACACATTGTGCAAAATCTAAACTTAAGTATGTTCATACCTATGCCAAATGAGGAGGCCTTGCAAAAATTTGGAATGGCAGAGGCCTAGAAACTAAAAAGCTCTAAAACGCTTAACCAACCCTTCTCCCCTCCCCTGTCCAAACGTAAGGGCACTGATGTAGTAAAATTTTCAACTTTACTAGCTTAACTAAATTTAAATTTATCGACAGATTTTAAATTTCGTAAAAAAATATTGAAAAATACAGTTATGACTATGCAAATTTATCGACCCATCCCCCCACTCCTACCAAAATGAGAGGGATCGGAAAATTGACATGGTCTTAACTTTTTATATAGTTTATATATATTTTTTAAAGTTTCTATATTTTTATATAGTCAAAGTCATCAGCTAAATCTTTCTTGCTCATTCCAAAAGCGTGCTTTTTATTATCTATTAATTGGAATTTTTAAGTTTTATGCTGTTCAAGTATTTTAATATCAATACTTTCCTCCTATTTAAAAATTGGATTATGATCAACTGCAACAAATCTGGCAAGAACAACCTCATGTGAATTAATTTTGATTTTAAGACAAGCAGTAATTGAAATCTCTCTTTTTTCTAACTGATTTCTGTTTCTTAAACTCCAAAAGTTTTTTAATTTTAATATTTTCAACTTTATCAAGATGATATATCCTTGAGTTTGCGTCTGCCGACTGAAATGTTGAAGAGCAATTTTTGTACTTGACAATTGAACCATTTGAATGAATTAAAACATGTTTCCGACCTCAAAACGTTTTTCAGTGGGTGCAATCCACTGATTTTTCATTTTCAAAAACTTATAATTCAAATTTATTATTTCTTCTAAACAAAACTAAAAGTAAGTTTAATATTTTGTTCAATTTTATAATGAAAAAGTATGTTGCCACTACTCAGTCAAGAGAAGCCTCAGGTTGACTGAACAAGCGAGAATAAAATAAATTTGTTGGGTGAACAAGCGAGTATAAAATAAACAAAAAGTTTTAACTGAAATGAAAAAATGACAGAAAAAAATTTACGTTCTCAACATTTTTTTTTTTTTATTTAACTGTTTAATGCGCAAAAATTATTATTTGAATTATTTAAATCATAAAATTAATTAAGCAATTTCAAATTAAAAAAATTATTTGATTATTTAAATAATTATTTATTTGATAACTTTTATTTAATAATAGCCCTAATGACTAAAGCTGCAGTTGATTAAATTTTTTCTAGGTGGTTATTTTTATTTATCGTCGTCAGTTTTAAACCTTAAAAAAAAATATTTTAAATTTTACGTTTCAAACAATTTTTTATAATTTTACGTTTTAAACCGTGTTTATTCAGTTTATCTTTCAGTATAAAAAAAATTATTTGTAGTTTTGTATTTTATTACAAAACTACAAATAATTTTAAAGATAATTTGTTTTTAGCTGGCCAAGTCCTGGTTCACCGCGCTATCACAAAAATAAAAAGAGAACGGCATTACCAAGTGTTGAAGACAGTGATAATGGTTTTTAGTTATTTTTTATTTTTTTCTATTTTTTTTTCCAAATCATTGACTTGGTTTTATTGTTTTGTTTCAAATTTAAAGTTTTAAGCATGTTTTTAAATTCATTTAATATTTAAAAAAAAAATTATTTTTGATTTTTTTTTCGAAAATTTTTTTTAATAATTTTTAATTAGAAAGTCATTTGATTTTTGAATTTGTGGGATTGAGTTACGTTTTTATTGTCGAAATTTTTTTTTTTTGAATATCTTTACTATGTTTTCTGTCAATTGCATATTTTATTTTAAAAGTTCTTTTTTAATATATTTTAAATTTTATTTTAAGCTTTTTGCTATTCTTGTTAATAGAGATGTTTATTTATTTTATGTTTAAACACAAAATATATTTATACAAGATTATTTTAGAAGGTTTATTTACTATTAAAAATATAAATAAAATAGTTTTACTATACTTACATAATAAATGATTACAGATAAGTAAATATAAATAAAGACTTTATAAAAAAAATAAAAGTGATATTTACAGGTAATGGTCAAAATAAGGCCAGTATGTTGTAATCAATTTGTAGCGTCAGCTTTTCTGGCTCTTTACACAGTTTTATATTTACCATACGGCACCAAACGTTAAATGTTGAACCCGTCTGCAAAACTCTCTAAGTCCGAGTAAATTGATTTTGAGAAATTTTCGAAGGAAAACTGGCCCACGTCTAAGTAGCGCTCCCAAAAAAAAATTGTGTTCGTTGAATTTGTATCATTAAATAGACACTATAAAATCACGTGCATAAAAAAAATGCAACTCTACAGGATCTCGAAATAAATCTTTTTGAAATATAGACTTAGCTTATTTTGATAATGTCAGTTGGACTTTTTTGAGATTATTATGAAAAATTATTGAGATAATTATGAAAATGTTTGGTTAAATTGGCTTGTTAGTTTATTAAAAAGTATTGAAATAATTTGATTTATTTAACTTGCGCGAATTATTTTTCATTATTATACTAATAAATAAGGTAACGGAAAAGGAAATATTAAGTATTGTTATTGATTCTTTAATATAAGCGTTCTTATATTAAAGAATCAATAACAATACTTTTTAAAGAATTAAAACGATCATCCTGCTCCCAGTTCACTCCTGCATGCATAAGAATTAAACTTTTAATATCTTTCTTTTTAGCATCTGCAATTGGGACTCCTTTCTGAATCTGAGATGGACACAAAAAACAGTCACGCCCTCTCTTTGTTATAAACTGAGGACTGTTCAGAAAAAATTTAAAATTTGGTTCTCCTTGGACTTTAATATTTTTAGTGATTCTCTTGTGATAAAAAAGCGTTTAATTTCCTGAATTTTGATTGGCAGTGGTTTTTTAAAAACTCTTAGAGATACTGATTTAAAATCTAACACATTCCAGTCTCTTTCTGCAATTTTCACTTTTCCTTGTGTATTGTAAACATTATAGTACTCTTCTGGGGAATATATTCGTTCAATCTTTTTAGGCTTATTTTCTAAAGTTCCTAATACACGGTCACAAGGCAAAAATGTATGTCAATTGTTTTTACTAATATCAGTGCATGTCCTAACAGCCAGAAGCCTCCCATATAAATTAAAGCAATATTTTTATTTTGACCACCACATGCATCAGAAACTAAACAAATAGTGTCTATGCCATCCATGTTTGTATTGCAGATCTTGTCAAATACTGCACTGGAACAGGAAGAACTATTCTTTTTGAAATCATTCTCATTTCAAGTATAGATAGTGACATCTTGATATAATAATTCGTTATTTATTTTTTCTACAACACAAAAGTTGTATATGTATAGTTGTCTACTGTAATAAGCTTGTTGACCTGGAACTTTAGGAATGACTTGGTTTTGTTGATGGTCAAGCAAGTAATTTTTGAACCATCTCTCTGCTCCTTTAAAAGATCATAGACTGCATTTGCTCTACGCTTATGAATAACTAAATCAGTAATTAAACTGTTCTTCCTTTCTAAATTATTTTCAATCTTAATTTGGTTTCAAATTCACAAAATGAACATGCATCTGATTTAGGAGAACCAAACCCTAAATTAAAGTTGATTATAAAAATTTTTCGGAAAAATTCATGTCACTGGTAGATTGGGCTCCTTTTCTGCATACAATTTCCATACAGTTTTAATACTTTTAAGCTCTGATGGTAGATAAAGTTTTATAGATTTCTTTCTGCTATAATGACTCTCCCTTCCAAGAAGCGTCTTTATAAATTCTATCACAGCCTTTCGCTTATCTTTAAAACTGTGGCTCTTTTTATCACCACCTCTGTTTTCTTTTCTAGAATTACCATGTTTAAAGAAATGTTTTGAAATATTTTGAACACGAGTTTTACCAACATGTAAGCATTTTAGAAAAGTGTCTTAACCACCATGCACAACTTGTCTGTTTTCTTTTTCCATAAAATAACTTATTTCACAGTTAGACCTATTTCTCATTTTTTGAGGATAAAATTGCTCTTTTTTTTCTAGATCGTTGTTTTTTCTGAACAGACAAAAACTTTAACATGTATTTGTCTTGGTCACATTTTTTGATAGCATTTTAAAAATGAGCATTAAAAAGGTAGAGGTCAGTATTTTTCATGTCGGCAATAGTGTTTTGAAGGTGATTTTGGTCCATGCCTAAAAATTAAAATATAAGCTAACATTTATATGTATATATATATATATATATATATATATATATATATATATATATATATATATATATATATATATATATATATATATATATATATACAGTATCCGACAAAATGAGTGCAACCAAATAATGCTAATTTAGTTTCTTTATATAAAAGTGCTGCAATTTTTCAATTTAGAGGAATAACCATGTAACTGTTTAGAGACAAAGTTCTTCAAGTTTTATTCATCACAAAGTTCATTATTTGTACACGAAAATTAATAAACTAATCAAAAGTATTAAAAAAAAATGATTTCCTTCTGGACAAAACAAGTGCAACTCGACAAAATGTTGACCAAGCTGTATTTCGCTATCAATATTTTGTGGCGAATCCTTTGTTGTCGATTACAGCTTTGCATCTTCGAAGCATAGATTCGATCAGGTGATTAATGAAACTTTGTGGAATCGCTGCCCAGGCCTTTTGGATTTGTTCAAACAGTTGATCCTTATTACGAACACCTTCACGATTAATTCAGCGGTTGACGATCTCCCACAGGTTCTCAATAGGGTTGAGATCCGGAGATTGAGGCGGCCAATCCATCACCGATAGGTGGTTGTCTTGAAACCACTGCTTGACTACTTTTGCAGTGTGTTTCGTATCGTTGTCTTGCTGAAAAACCCATTTTATTGGCATATCCCATTCAGCACGAGGGAGCATAACATCTTTCAGGATATTTTTATACATGAAACGGTCCATTATTCCATCGTTTCGATGTATTGGACCTAGACCTATAGTAGAAAAACACCCCCAGACCATTAAATTGCCTCCACTATGCTTCACGGTCTTATGGCAGTAACGTAAATTGAGGCGTTTTCCGGCCGGTCGACGTACACGTCAAATGCCATCGCTCCCAATGATGTTGAACTTCGATTCATCACTGAGCAGGACAGTTCGCCATTTCTGCACATTCCAGTCAATATGAGATGTAGCAAACAGGAGTCTTTTCTTCTGGTTTTTTAGTGAAATTAGCGATTTCTTTGCAGGGCGTCGAGAAAACAATCCGGCTTCAATAGCACGTCGTCTGATTGTTCGGTCCGATACAGGCAGCTCTAATTGCTTTTGTATCTCGACTAATGATATCCAGAGATCCTTCTTGACGGATCTAACGACCATAGAATCCTCTCTAGAAGTGGTGGAACGCGGTCTTCCACCTTTGTTATCTTCTGCCAACTTCCCCGCAGAACGATATTTGGAACATAGTCTTGATACGGTCCATTTTTTAACGCGATATTTATCACAAATACTTTTTTGCGACATTCCACTTACGTAATCGCCAAAAATTTTCTTTCTTAGTTCCAATCCAAGACTGTCGGGAGCCATTTTTGCACTTGAAGTTATAAAAATAATAAAAATAAATAATCACGCTTCTCAAGGCTTACCGTGTTACATTTACCTTGTGATGATACAATAATGCTCTGTGGAACACAACGTCTTGGTTGGATGTGGACTGTATTAATGTAATGAAACACTTGTTGTATTTCACTTCTTGTATTGATGTTCTTTGATAAAATACTTTGATAAAACTCACTTCGATAAACTGTCTTGATAATACTGACTGATTGACTTCCATATACTGACTGAATTACATGTCGATTTACATGTCTCTTATATAGTAAAATGAACCTGTGTGAACCTGTTCTGGAAGATTCTAAATGCTTCTTTTCGATGCTTCTGGTAGCTTCTGGATGCGTCTGGATGCTTCTGAATGTTTCTGGATATTTCTGGACGCTTCCAAATGCCTCATCTGGAAACTTCTGGAAGCTTCTGCATGCTTCTGGAAACTTCTGGAAACTTCTGCATACTTCCTTTAATTATTAAAAAACTTCCGTGACATTGACACGGACCAGACTTAAGAAAATGAAACAAACAAAAAAAGTTGCACTTGTTTTGTCCGCTGCAAAATTGCACTTGTCAACGAAATTCTGCCTGTGTGCTGTCACCTGTCAGCTGATTGCTCATGTCATGGCATGCTATGACTCCAGACTCCTGAACTGTTTGCTGTGGTAGTATAGTTCGTTTCGTTTTTAAGACATGTAAAACACTTTTTAGCATTGTTCGATGTTGGTTGCAAATGTTTTGTCCAATACTGTATATATATATAAACCGAATCATACAAATTTATCTTATATATATAAGATAAATTTGTATGATTCTGTTTGTATAAAACTTTTAATATTCATAATATAAAAATACACACCTTTCTTTGAATATTAAATAAACTTGAAGCGCCAACAAAAAGTGCGCTAGTTTTAATATAAACACTCCTTTTATTGGTTGCTAAAAAATCATACAGTCATTTAATTCGCTGCGGACTTAGTACGTTTTGAAGCTATAACCCTGTTTGACTTATCGTGTTTTGAAAATGTTGTGATATTTTCCCTGAATATTTTAAGAACTTAGAGTCTTTTAATAGATCTAATATTTAAATAGGTTATAGATTTCAGTATCTAGAATCTAGAAATGTAATTAACTCAATTTTTTTATTTTTGTGACGCGTTTTCAGATCGGCTCCTCAAATGAATGTTTTGCGTCAATCAGTAATGATCCGATTATATCAATTTGTTTGACTTTTTTAAATCTTGAAAGTTCTTAGCTTATCTTTTGCAAAATAAAATCTACGAACTTGTATATACAGTCTTAGACAATCATGCACATTTAGCAGCAAGCAAATATGATAAACGTTATAATATGATTGACAAATGAGGTGCCAGTCAGATAAACGAAGACAAGATTTGCAAATTAAAAACTTAAAAAGAAAAGGTTTAATTTTGAATGTGGTTTTAAAAAGAACTTGTTGTTTCAGAAATTGTTTTGTAAAACTTGTGGTAAAAAATTTCAGCATTTCTATCAAATGAATTAGTTAGGTTTTTACTCGAGACTAAGCTGTAATGATTTCTTGAAATACTTGAAGTATTTGTAGGGGAAATTGGGGCACAGTGGATCGGTTTTCTTTATTTTTTAAATTAAGTGAAAGTTAAAGTATGTGTTTTAATTTTTTCAAAACGAAATGATTAAGATATGTGTCCTTCATGATAAGAAATCACTGAAATAAGAATATTTATTATCTAACGGCTCACAGAATGGTTTAAAGTGTTACGCGATTCACTGTGCCCGAGTACTGGGGCACAGTGAATAAATGAACACAGCCGTTAATTAATGGTAGTGAATTGGGTATATCCAAATAACTTAGAGGCTGAGGGAGTAAAGTCAGTGTACACTATACTTTTGGCATACTTTTATTAATTAAATTAGTATAAAATCGAAATAATAGACATTTTGAAAATTGAGAATAAAAAAAAGAATTTTATTGATTACAAAACTTATAAAAATATAAAAAAATTAAAAACTTTTTAAAATACTATTATTTATAACTTGAAACTAACAAATTCATTTTCATGTAGTTTGTTTGTTAAAAATGCATGAATTTAATCTTTAAGATCATCAATGGGCTTTAGTGAATCAACCTATTCACTGTGCACCACCATAACGAATTAAGTTCAAGTCTAATTTCTTAGGAGTTAAAGGAAAAGCTAAACTACTAAAAAGAAGCTGAAAAAAAGAATCTGAAATATCTGAATGAAATACTTCAACTTTAAAAATTATGTCAACTATGATCTCCATAACAAACGTAAAAAAGGTAAGAAAATTTACTTAGCTAAAAACAAAAATTACCTTCCAAAAACCGGTAGTAAAAAATTATGTGGTAACAACTATGAATAAAGATTGCTGATATATGAGCACATAAAATGATTACATTATCAACATTATGAATAAAGATTGCTGATACATGAGCACATAAAATGATTACATTATCAACATTATGAATAAAGATTGCTGATATATGAGCACATAAAATGATTAGATTATCAACATGAACAAAATTCTAATCTTTGAGAAAATGCCTCTTATTCACTGTGCCCCTCGATCCACTGTACCCCAACTTCCCCTACTTGATTTAAAATTTTTAAACTCAGTTTATTGCAGGGTACTATTTATCTGTAGCAAGCTTTTTTACAATCTGAACTAAAAAAATTTGAAACATAGTAATATGAAGAATTATTTTTTCTTTCTTTATTCTTTACTAAGTTGTTTATCAGTAATTTTGTCCTTGTTTGACGTTGATGTGACAAATCACCTTGCGTTATACATCGATTCTTGCAAAACCAACACATAAATATACTTTTTTTCACTTTAGTTAGGATAAATTAAATAAGGTAACCTAATATTCAAACTAAAATTAAGGTCTGTTTCCAACAAGTAGCAACTTAATAGCGGACGAGAGTGCATTAAAAAATATTTAATGCACTCTCATCCGGTTACCCCATAAAGTTCAAGTTAATCAAGAGAGAAGGAGGCTAGGGGAGAGGCTAAAGCCCCGGGCCCTGCAATTTTGGGGCTCCGATTGAAAATGAAAGATTTTTTTTAAAAGAATTTATGAAAACAAAACTTTTGATTAATGAGATGGAAAAAAGGCCTTCTGCTTTATAATTATTAGATAATTGTTTATTATAATTGTTAGTGTTTCGATTTTTTTTTTTTTTTTTTTTTTTTTTGTTCTATATTACAAAATTTAATACAATATTTACAAATATATCAATAAGACAAATTACATGCAAAGAAATCGTTAAAAAAATAAAGAATAATGTTGTAATCGCTTGTTCCTAATAATCTTATCCATTAGTATTATTTTTACTATAATTATCAACATAGGTTATAATTATTAACATAGCTTTCCACTTCCTGTTGTTTCTTACATTCTCCTCGTTCGGTACGGTATTGTGTAAACTGTGCTAAAAATGTTTTTTCATTCACATATGTAAAAATCACGAATTTAAATTTCAGATAAAATTCTTTAAAGTGATCTTTGTCTAAAAATCTTTTCTCGTCTTTTCATTTAAATAATCTTTTACCAAGTTTACCAAAATTAATAATTGTTATACCTCGTGTTCGTGATTCCGATGAAGAAATTTATTCTTCTTCAAGCAAATTATTATTATTTTATAGTCATTTTGATTATCTTTAGCTGGGTTAGAGCCGGCGTCAAACTTCTTACTAGTTCTAAGCCAGAATTCTAACAACTGCACTACGGCTGCTTGACTTTATGTACACTCAACTTTAATTAAATAAACTCTCTCTCTCTACTTTTTTCATATCATCGATACTATAATTTTAATTTTAATCGATACTATCATTTTAATTTTAATATATTAATTTTAATTTTTCTATTATTGGCATAACTAAAACAAACTTAAAAAAGGAGCATCCTCAACTAAACCGATTCTCATCGGTAATTACAACATTGAGCAAACTGAATCATCTTGTGTTGGTACATTATTATATTTAAGAAAAAAGCTACTATACAAACGAAGTGATGATTTAATGGTTTACACACCTAATTGATTAGAATCAATATTTGTTGGAACTTTTTTTATAAAATGCCTAATATTCTTGCTGGTTGCATTTATAGACGTTTCGGTTTGGTTTTTTACTTGGTGTTTATAATATTGATCTGATAAAATCAAATAATGACATTGTGACGTCTGATTTTTTTAATAATGTTTTCTTTTTATAATATTTGCCCTATCATCAATTTGCCGACTAGAATCACTGATCATTCTGCTACAATCATTGATATCATCAATTTGCCGACTAGAATCACTGATCATTCTGCTACAATCATTGATACCATTAATTTGCCGACTAGAATTACTGATCATTCTGCTACAATCATTGATATCATTTTCTCTAATTTAATAACCAACAAAATTATTTGAGAAAATTTGACGAGTTTCTGTTTTTGATTTTTTTAATTTTTATTTTATTTTATTTATTTCGCCTTTTAATAACTTTTACAATTTAAAAGTTTATATATAAAAATACTGGCGGGGCAAGTACATTATTTTGTCTTACCACCGAGCCCCAATCGTACGTATTTACAATAGCCGTATAATATACTTATACTTTACAAACTATTTATTAAAGATTATAAATGTAAAAATAAATAACAATTTGTTTAAGAAATACTTCAAGAACAATATTCATGTTAAGAGTAATAATCAAGTAAACAAGAAAAACTGAAAGGAAAGTAAAAAAGAAAAACAAAAAAAAAAATTAATTAATTAAAGAGCACGTATTTACAAGAGCCACACTATATACGTATATTATACAAAGTATTTATTGTAAAATATGAAAATAAAATTTATAACAATTTGTAATAAAGTAATATTTAAATAAAGAACAAAAAATTCAAAATAAAAGAGTACTTATTTTAAAAAACCGTTTTATATATGTATATTATAAAACCAATTTAATTAATAGTAAAATAAATAACAATTCATTAATAGTTAAATAGTAAAATGTTCAAGAACTAAGATTTCAGAAATAACTTTTAAGATTAGAAGAAACACCATAACTGAAATAATAAAAAAAAAAAATAAATAAATAAAAGTTGATATTATTGATATAATTTTGTCGGGTATTTATGCACTACTTTTTCAAAGTAGGACTAAAATATTTTAGGAGATACTTTTATTTTAGGAGTTTCATTTTTGTTTTATACATGAACATTAAAATTTGATGTAAGTTTATTTTATAAACATTTAATGCGCCCAGTATACGCAGAAAAGGTTTACTGAACAATTTTTTTAATTTTCTATGATTTGTACTTGCCCATCCAATATTACAATAAACCAAATAAGAATGAATGAAAAAAAATAAATAAACTTTTTAAAGATTTATTATTTAGAAATGGTTTAGCCCTATATATCATGGCAATATTTTTTGATATTTTTTTTTCAATGCTTTTTATATGATCACTCCAACGTAAATGTTCATCTAATATTATGCCCAAAAAGTAAACTGAAGTTTCTCTTTTAATGTTAGCATTATTGATTATTAGATTTGGCAGTTTAATCGGAATATTTTCCAATTTATTTACTTTATGAAATAAACTAAATTTGGTTTTATCCACATTTAGAGACAGTTTATTACTTATAAACCATTCATTAACCTTACCCACTTACTCTTTGTTAGCTGTTTCAAAAAGTATTTAATATCTCTGTGGGAATAAAAAAGATTGGAGTCATCTGCAAAAAGAATACAATTTAAGAAGTGTGTTGCTAAATTTAAATCATTTATATATACTAAGAAGAATAATAAGGGTCCTTAAATAGAGCCCTGGGGGAAACCACAAGTTACAGTCTATGGAATTGTTTGTTTTTGCACATATTGGATGAATTGCATTCTATTGGTCAAATAGCTTTTGAATCAAAGTAAGTTATCATTTTTTACTCCATAATATTGAAGTTTTTTTATTAGTATGTTATGGTTTACAGTATCAAAAGCCTTTGACAGATCAATGAAAACTCCTAATGTAAAGTAGTTAGTACATAATGCGTTTGTTATTTGATTGACTATTTCAAGCACTGCATGTTCAATGGAACATTTATTTTTAAAACCAAACTGTTTTGAGTACAACATATTGTTTTCTGATAAATAGTTAAATAGCCTGTTGTACATTATTCTTTCAAGCAAATTTGAGAAACACGGTAATATAGATATAGGTCTATAATTAGAAATAATAGAGTCATCGCCAGTCTTGAAAACCGGTGTGATTCGTGCAATTTTTAATTTTTCCGGGACGATACCTGTTTTAAAAGAAAGATTAAAGATGTGAAACAAAAGAGGCTCGATTATATGATAAACAGATTTTATAACATTAACGTTAATTTTATCAAATCCAGCACTTTTGTTAGTTTTAAGATTATAAAAAGCGGTTCGCAATTCAATGAATTTAAGATTAGGTTCATCCATAACTTTATCGTAATTTTTTAAATAAGACTTAAATGAAGTTGAATTCAGAGTTTTGATGCCAAATTTGGATCAGCATTAATAAAAAAACTGTTTATTTTTTCAGCAATAATTGATTTATCATAAATATTTTTTTCATTAACTGTTTTTTTTTGGCAGAGTGTTTCTCGCATAATTATTTTTGCCAATTACTTCTTTAATTACATTCCAAGTTTTTTTGGTGTTTCCGCTTGCTTTGTCTAATAAAGCTTTTTAGAGTTTCTTTTTGTTTTTTCAAATACATTTTTGTAATTTTTATATGTCATTTCGTTTTTATAATTATTTTTTTTAAGTATTTATCATATAGTTTTTGTTTTCTTCTTGAGGATTTTAGTAACCCATTAGACATCCATGGAGTCATAACTGTTTTTGTGTTTACAATAATTTTTTTTTCAGGAAACGCTGTTTCATATTGCTTGCAGAATTAACTTAGAAATAGATCATATGAGTTGTTAGCATCTTTTGATTGCAATACCAGATTCCAATCAACGTTGTTTCTTATAAGGTTTTGAAACTGTTTTACAGAGTTTTCATTGATCTGTCGCCTAAATACGATAGTTTTAGAAGGAATATTGCTATATATTATGTTATTAGTAACTAAGAATGTTGGGAAATGATCTGATAAGTCAGTTTTGAGTATATCTGTGTTAAGACGGTTATTATGAAAGTTATTAGTTAGTCACTTTAGTTGGCTTGTTTATTGTTGGAATTAAATTATTTTGAAGAAGAGTGTCTATAAACTTTTTACATTATTATTTGAAGCATGATTTTTCAGGTCAATGTTTAGATCACCTGTCAAAAAGACATGATCTCGCGCTTTATTGATAGCTGTTATAAATGATTTCAGATAAGTTTTAAATTTTTTTAAATTACCTGATGGTGGTCTATATGTCGCGTATTACAATTATGTTTTTCGTCTTTTTATTTTTTAATTCAATACATAATGACTCATAATCTATTACATTCACACAGAGATCGTTACGTAAACTATAATTAATTGAGTTGTGGATAAAAATTCTTACGCCCCCACCAATACCATAATTACGTGGTTGGTGAACTGATTTGTAATTAATTAGTTTAAATTCCGCATTTGTTTCACCACACTTACACCAAGTTTCCGTAAGACAAGTAATATTAAAGTCATTATTTATTTTAATTCATCCAACAAAAACTTAATATTTAAAAACTTTTTTTTTTTACTTCGAACATTAATGTTTAAAATTGAAAAAAAGTTTCCTTTTTTTGAAGATATTGGAAAGATTCAAAAACTGTATAGTATTGACTTTCAAATATTTGTTGATTAAAATTATCAGAGTCATTTTCGTCCCTGAGAATGATATTTTCATCACAAAATTTAATTATTAGGTTTCCTCCATTTTTTTGTTTATTTGTTTTTGTTTTTAAAAAAAATAAGATAAAATAATAGTAATAGAAAATAAAAAGGACATTTGTTTAAACACAAAATTGCAAATAAAACAATAAAACTTAACTCTTGCTTTCTTGGCACGGTTTTTTTGATACCCAATCGCGCTCAATTAGATATATATGCAAACTTTCCCAGCTGCCTTTCAGTTTTCATTCTTTCTCTCAAGTCTTTTCTTATTACGTTAGCTTCGTAGCAAAAATCTTCATTTGTGAAACTACTTTCACCCATAAATTTAAAAGAATTTTTTAAAGTTTCTACTTTATCTTTGTAATCTAAAAGTTTTATCATGATTGTACGTGGCTTTTTTGCATCTTTGCCTCCGCAGCGATGCGCTCGTTCAATTTTAACATTTTTTACCTTTAAAATCTGTTCAAACAGTTTGATCACTTTTGTTTCACTTTCCGTCCATGTTTCATTTTCGTTTTTTTTCAGTCCATTAATACTAAGATTATTTCTTCGTGACCGATCTTCAATTTCTCTTAGTTTTTTTTTAAGGTCGGTAAACTTTGGTCACAAACCTCAATTTTGTATTTGCTCTAATTTCAATTTCGCAGGCACAATTTATTACTAAAATAAAACTGATTTTAAATTGCTTTGCCCCACTTAATAAAGCTAGTATCAAAGCTTAAAATGTCGATTTAAATTATGGATTATAAAAGAAATTTTTGAAACTTTTCAAGTGTGCTTTCTTTTTCAACAAAAAATGTTATGATCTAAAGATCTTATTAATATAAACAAGTTTGAAAGTATTTTTAAAAGAGATAAATATATGATAATTACATTAATCAAACTTAGTAAAAAAAATCCATTTAAAAAAATTTTTCTCAGAAAATACAAAAAAATTTTCGTAAACTTTGAAAGGCATTAACAATCTAATAAATAAAACATATATAATTGACCCGATCAAAAGTATATTAAATATACAAATTTACATAATTTACTATTATTTCCAACAACTATTCAAGAAATTTCATCTCTTGAATCTGAATCCAAGAAAATCATTAGGTCCAAACAGCATTACCACAAACATTGTTACAGATTTTAACTATCAATTTTTAAATATTCTTTCTAAACTATTTAAAACCTCGTTCATGTTTTTGATATTTTCAAATTATGAGGCGTTATGCCAATATTTAAAAATGACTCTAAACTTTCATGCTCTAACTACAGACTTTTTCTTTTATTTACCATTAGTAAGCTTTTTGAAAAACTTATGTATTTTAGAGTGTACTCTTTTTTAAACTCATTTAATTATTTTAATAACTTTTAATTTGGTTTCCGATCAAAACATTCTACCTGTCACACATTATTAAGTTTAACAGAAAAGTCAGAAAAACTCTTTATACTGGTCATTTCGTTTGTAGTGTTTTTATCGATTTACAAAAAGCTTACGGTACCGTTGACAAAAGTATTTTCATTTCTAAATTAGGACATTATGGAATTTGCGTTATTGTAACTGGCAACGATCTCATCTTTCCACTCGAAAACAATTTATAAATATTAATGGTTTTAATTTTAGCTATAAAACATGCTTTGTGTGGTGTTTTTTTCTTCTTCAAGGTTCTTATTCTTGGTCTTCTTTTGTTTTTAATCTAAGGTAGCGACCTAACCAACTCTGTTCACTTCTCGTCAGTTCATCTATTTGCTGATGATACAAATCTCTTGCATATCAACAAACCGTATCATTATTTATGTAAAAATGTAAATTCGAATCTAAAAGGCATAGTTAAATAGTTAAATTCTAATTTAATATGTCTTAACACCGAAAAAACTTCAAAGAAAAATTTTTTTCTATAAAAGTATTGAAATTAAAATCAATCTACGAGAGTTATTAAATACCTTGGTGTTTTAATCAATAATAAACAGCTATAACCTTCGAGAGTTGTTAAATATCTTGGTGTGTTAATTAACTGCAATCTTTCATATAACTCAAATGCACATTTTTTAGCAGTTGTTTCTATATTTTAGTCTATATCTAGTCGTTTATAATTTTGATAGGATTTTATAAGTTTTATACTATGGTGAAAAAGAAATAAAAACCTTTTTACAAATTTTTTACAAATCGAGATTTACGAGATTTTTTAATGGTTGACAATAATTAACACCTAATTACATTGAGATTTTTTATTCATATCAGTGACTGATTTATTTATATTTTTTTTTTAATTTTTAATTTTTATTTTGAAATGTTTTTTTTTGTTTTAATTTTTTGTTGATAAAAAGTAAAAAATGATAAATCGAGGGAGGGGTGGGAGGGGGTGGGGGAGGGGGTTGAAATAAGCTTGAGGTGGGTGGGAAAATTTTTTTCAAAAATAATAAACGTCTCCTCCGAGTATTACACGGATTATATTACGCTGTTCACACTAGAGAATTTTGTTAAATTTTTTTAGATGCCCCAAGAAGTCCTTACGGTCTTTTCACGTAATATTTGATGGAACATCGTCGAACTAAATAAATGTACTCTCGTGCAAACGCAAGTTAAACAAAAATTCTATGAACTTTGAGGAACTTTTGTACTGTTTCTTCCAACCCAGAATAAACAAATGTTTTGGAACATTCGTTTGTTTTTGTATAAAAATAATGGTGTCTGTTCAACTATTTTTAATGTATATTCAAAAAAAGCGTGTACATATAAGCTACTCTATAATAAAATGTGACAGATGAAAATTTGAAGATTGTACTTTTAGTATTGCTTGATTTATTATTAAATGGTTGACTGTACAATACATGTTCAGAACCGTTGCGATAGTACCCCATACCCCAAACTTACAGGCGCGGGGGGAGGTTCAACTATTTACGGAGGTCCATTTTTAAATGTAAGGGCTCTTTTGAAAATTGAACAAACTTTTTTTTGATAAATTTTTTTTAGAAAAATAGGCCCTAATGACAGATTTATTTTGGAGGGAAAAAGCTTCCAACTTTGCCACAGCACTGTGCATGCTTATTATAAAGCAACTCAAACTAGGATTTTTATATAGGTAATTCAAACATCCACTATAGTCTATAAAAATTATGAAGATTAAAGATTTTATATTCCAACTAGTATTTTTGTCTGGGACAGTCTATATAATAACTTATCAATATGCTTTGATAGTTGTTATAAATTTATTAATACTATTCCTTATCATAACCATCATAAAGATTAGTATCATGCAGCAACTTTGCAATTCATTTTAAAAAAACGTCTAAAAATGACATTTATTCTAATAAGTATGAATCAACTACATCATGGAATTATCTTCTCCTGAATTTCTGGGGTAAAATAATTCAGTTTTACAGCTAGCGGTATCATTAGGGGTTGTCCATAAAGTACGTACGCTTTTTTTTCATCTATCCCCCCCCCCCCCGCATTTTGCAATACGTTTTTTTGAGTACCCTCCACCTCTCTAAAAGTACCTACGTTTTTAACCTATTTATCTAACATTTTATGATATTTTTTTTAACTCAAGGTCCTCTTTCTTTTATAATTGACCCACTGCCCTCCCATCTCATGTATGCCATTTTCAGACCTCCTCTTCCCCTCCGAGCGTACGTACTTTATGGATGATCCCTTACGATATTAACCACCAACTAGTTTTAGGCTAGTACTTTTGTTGTCATTTGCTTTAAAGCTTCGTAGCTTTATAACGACAAACCTATATCAAGCAAACTAGACGATAATTCTTTAGACTATTTATTTGAGAACTTTTGTGAACTTCCCAAAAATCATTGGAAAAAAAAGTCAGACGAATTATCGTTTACAAGTAAACTAAACAAGTGCGTATGGAAGTTTATTGCGTGTTGAGAAATAGTACAAACACGTTCACTTTAATTCCAAAGTTAAATGTCCAAAATTTCTTTTCAGCACGAAATAAGTAATTATCTTTATAAATATGACAAACTTTTTAAAATCTATTCTTTAAAACCATATTTTTTTTTTTTTTTTTTTTAGAATTTTTATTTATTTCGTCAATTTACACATTTTACAATGTTATCTATAAATTTAAACAAATATATATAATTACAAGCTGACTGGGGCAAGTAGAAGTCAAAATGACTTATCATCAAGCCCCTTTGTGAAATACAAAAAAAAATACAATTAAATTTTACATCTTCCAATATTACATAAAAGAGTGAAATTAATAAGTTTAAAAAAAAAAAAAAAAATTGGTTAGAAATTTTAGAAGGTTAAAGAAGAACTTAAAGTTAAAAAAAGAACTTAAAGTTAAAAAAAGAAGAAATTTAAGATAAAGTTAAAATATAAAATAACAAATAAAAAATTACAAAACTGTACATATTCGTATACTTATTAAAGACAATAAACAAAAAAAAAAAAAAATTAATTCGCTTCATATGCATATACATATTCAATACAATATTAAAATTAAATAAAGTACATAAAAAATTAAAAATACAAAATTATTTCGATTTTTTTTTAAAAAAATGAGAGAATGTACGTAATGTTTAAATTTAGTAAGTGTTTTTTTATAGTTCTTTTAAATGTAGCAATAGATTTTATTTTTTTCATATTTTCGTCAAGAACCGAATTCCACAAGCGTGGTCCCCGGCATATAGTCGAGAAGTCAGATTTTTTGAGTGATGTTAGTGGGATGTAGTAATTACTCATTGAATGTCTTGTTTCATATTTATGATTAATTCGAGTGAAACTTTTAAAAAAATATTTTGGAATCATTTCATTTTGAAGTTTAAACATAAATAACAAGTTATGGTATATATTTAGTTTGTATACATTTAGAGCATTTATTTCCTTGAGTAACGGCTCGGCACTTTCGTATCTACTTGCGCCCAAAACTAATCTACTTGCTTGCTTTTGTTTTGTATAAATAATTTTTAGGAAAGATAAATGATTGTTTGCCCAGGCAATATTACAATAGTTAATATGACTATGTATAAATGAAAAGTATAATTTTTTTAAACATAAATTATTTAAAAGATGTTTTGTCTTGTACATAATCCCCAGGGTCTTTGAAACTTTGTTCTCGACTAGCTTTATTTGGCTTTTCCAATTTAAATTCTCATCGAAAATTATTCCTAGTATTTTCATTGAAAAAACTCTTTTTATTTTAACATTGTTAATTGTTAGTTCAGGTAATTTGAGTGGAAGGTTCTCGGATTTAGATGACTTAGCAAACAAAATATATTTCGTTTTTTCGATATTTAATGAAAGTTTATTTGCTTCAAACCACTCATTAAAATATATTAATTCTGTGTTTACAATATAAAAAATATTTTTTAAATTTGAGTCAGAAAAGAAAACATTTGTGTCATCAGCAAAAATAATATAATTAAGTATTTTTGAAGACAAATAAATATCATTAATACAAATTAAAAATAGCAGGGGTCCAAGTATTGATCCTTGGGGAACTCCGCAATTTATTAATTCAAATGGGGAACATGTTAAGTCAATGGTACTCCTTTTTTACGATTTTGTAAATAACATTGCAGCCACTTTAAATTGGAGTGAACTACTCCATAATTGTGTAGTTTATAAATTAGAATCTTGTGGTTAACAGTATCAAATGCTTTTGATAGATCTAGAAACATTCCGAGTGTGTAACTGTCGTTATCAAAACCATTTAAAATTTGGTTGGCAAGATCAATTACTGCATGTTCCGTGGAATGGTTGTTGCAAAATCCAAACTGTTTATGATAAAGAATGTTGTTTTTTTCAAGATAATTGTACAGTCTGTTGTGCATAATACGCTCTAGTATTTTGGAAAAACAAGAAAGTATGGAAATTGGTCTGTAGTTAGATTTTATTGAGTCATCACTGCCTTTTAATTTAATAAAATCAATACACGTTTCGACTTATTTTAAGTCATCTTCAATTGAAATAATAATTAAAATTTAGACTATATTATAAAAAAGCGTAATAAAGGTACAAAACAAAGTGTAATAAAAGAAAATAAAAACGATGTAAGATAAAATTACAAAACCATTAACAAGTTTAACATGACCCGGCAAAGCAAATATAATATAAAAGAAGCAACAAAAGACTATACAAATTGCTAAATATAGTTAAACAGAGACAAAGAGAGAGTCAATTTAACACGATTAATATGTTTGTTTATATTTGGTTTTTGTCATTTTATATACTTGCATTACATTTTATATTACTTGCTTTTAATTTGAGTTTAAATTTATTGGAAAAAGAATTTAATATTGAAAAACATTCATCGCTATATGTTACGTAGCAATTTTCGTCAGCATGGAGATGTTCAAATAAATGCGAATTTTTGTCTCTCCGATACTGATCAGTCTTTCTTATCTTTAGATGGCGAATTGTCTCGTCAATATAACAAAAATTACATCTTGCGCAACCAAATTTATAAACAACGAATGATTTGAACTTTATTGAAATGGGATCTTTAGAAGAAAATACGTTGAAAATTTGAAATTAAATAAAAACTAACTTTATGGAGACTTTATGGAGATTTAACTTTATGGAGATTAATTTAAAACTTAATCTCTTTTTAGTCCTCTAATTTTTGAATATTTCGAAAGTTTGAAATATTTTATTAATAGTTGATCTTTTGATTTATTGGATATTTAGAGGATTATTGCGCGGAGACGATGCTAATTAGAAAAGAATTACGGGCGGGCATGAAAAAAGCACGAGAAGCTGGAATGTTTGCGTATATTTCATACGACAAGTTGGTGGTTCGCGAATGGTCTCGAAAAGCAACGTAAATATTTTATATTTCTTTTAACGATACTTTATTTTTTTTTTTTTTTTAGTTTTTCAAATTTTAATTTAACTTTTAGAAATGGAGAATAATCTCTCTACTAATATTAATGCTAAAAATATTGTTTTTAGCGATAATAACTCTGTTAATCATACTGAAACCTTATTAGAAAGTGAGTACTATTCAATACCTGAATCTACTCAATATCTCTGTGAGAATAAGAATAAATTTTCAATTTTGCATATTAATATTCGAAGTATGAATAAAAACTTCGAAAACTTTAAGTGTTTATTGGGAGAACTTAATCATGATTTTAAAATAATTTGTTTCACAGAAACTTGGCTTAAAAGCAATGAAACAAATTCTAATTTTGAGTTAAGAAACTATACATCAGTTCATCAAATGCGCGATATTTGCGTTGGTGGTGGTATAAGCATATACGTTCACAATTCTATTGATTTTATTCAGCGTAAAGATCTTAATGTAAACAATACAGATTGTGAGGCATTATGCGTTGAGATAATAAATAAATTAGCTAATAATTTTATAATCAATGCTATTTATAGAACACCAGCTGGTAGTTTAAAAACATTCAAAACTTATCTTCGCACATTCCTAAACACAAAAAATATTTTGCAAAAGCATGTTTACGTAGTTATGGATATCAACATTGACTTACTCAACCATGCCTTAAATAGTGAAGCAAAAACTTTTATTGATATTCTTCTCGAATACAACCTTATCCCAACTATAAACAAAGCAACAAGAGTAACTAAAAAATCATTGACATTATTAGATAATGTTATAACTAACAATTTTCATAATAGCAGTTTTAAAACTGGTATAATCAAGACTGATTTAACCGATCATTTTCCTATATTCCTTATTACTGAGAGCGTTACTCTAAATAATGCTACCCACAAATCAACAGTATTCATGAGACAAATCAATGAAAGTTTCATATGCCAATTTAAAAATTTATTAAATAATTACGTCGATTGGAATCTTGTACTGCAATCACACGATGTAAATAATGCTTATGATTTATTTCTAAACCAATTTTCTAAAATGTATGATAAGGCATTTCCTTTAAAAGTGAAAGTAATAAACTCAAAGTCGGTTGTATCCCCATGGATGACCAAAGGCCTACTAAAATCATCAAGTGTGGGGAAATTTTTAATACTTTCCCTGAGACACTAATGATTTCACTCGTTTATCAATTTTATTTTATTTTCATCTGACTGCGAATAATTTATTTACAAATATCACCCTTTTTATATAAAGTTTAGAACCACAAAATAAATAAACTTAATTACAAGTAATTACGTTGGCGTAATTTTCCCATACCTCTACGAAGACCACATCATTTCAAATACATTAATGTTTATATTAAGAAACAACCGCTAATTGTTGTTAGTATCTTGGAAGACGTAATTCACCACACACTCCCCCGA
Source organism: Hydra vulgaris (assembly GCF_038396675.1). Lineage (NCBI taxonomy): Eukaryota > Metazoa > Cnidaria > Hydrozoa > Anthoathecata > Hydridae > Hydra > Hydra vulgaris. The sequence goes on from NC_088930.1 coordinate 33,835,001, forward strand.
TTAAAGCTGAGACTTCGGCTTTAATCAGCCATCTCGTCTTCCATGATGGAACTGATTATTTGTCGTGCATTTAATTTCGCCTGTCTTGGTTCTCTTTTCAAGGTATCCTCTTCGGCCTTGGTTTCTAAATTCTCTTCCGATTCGATTCCGCTTTCTGCCCCACACCCCATTTCCAAGTCGCACACCAACTGAATTGGTCGTTCAATTACATAACCATTTCCAAGACGTATTTTAAAGCCACGAATAACTCCATCCTTCCCCTTAATGTTGTTTTCAATTCGACCAATGTTGAGAAGAGCCTTGTCCTTCACATCGTCTTTTATGAGTACCATACTTCCGACCTCTGGGAGTTTCACGTTACCTCTCTTTTCCCTTGCTTGTTGTCGTTCTTCCATTGCGTGCACGTACTCGTTCATCCATCTTTTCCTTAAGTGATTCTTACAACTTTTCACAAACTTGATTCTCCGTAATGCGCAATCATCCCTTGTTATTAAATCGATATCTTCTTCAAGCAAAACTGCCGGTCTACCCCTCATTAATACATTTGGTGTTAATACTTGCTTATCGAATTGGTCACCTTGATAACAAAGTGGTCTATTGTTCATAACGCATTCCACATCCAGCAATACTTCTTCCAATTCAAAGAAGTTTAGGATGCCTTTCCCAATTGTTTTTGACAAACTTTTCTTCATTATCCCTATTAATCTTTCAAACAAACCTCCCCACCATGGCGCTCTTGATAAATTAAACCTCCATTTTATGGCTGTGGTAGCAAGATAGTTTGCGAGATTTTCATCCTTCTTAAGTGTTAGTAACCACTTCCCTGTTGCCACAAACGTTTTTGCGTTATCACTAATCATCATTTGTGGTGGTCCTTTTCTTACAACAAACTCCTTTAAAATTCTCTGAAATTCTCCTGCCGTTAGGTCATGACAAAGTCTAAGGTAGACAGCTCTTGTACATGCGCATGTAAACAGTGCAACATAACATTTTTCAACCAACTTCCCTTGCGCTTTATACTTTAGCGGACCGGCAAAATCAACACCTGTAACCGTAAACGGTTCGATATTTTCAGTTCTAAAACGTGGTAACATTGCTCTTGTTGGCGGTAACAGCGGTTTCACTCTATATCTCTTACATAGATTGCATTCACGAATGACCTTCTTTACAGCAACTCTCAAATTTGGTATCCAAAATCTTTCTCTAATGCTACTCATTGTATCTCCTACTCCCCCGTGTAACGTTTTCGCGTGATGATACTCAATAATTTTTAGAGTTAGTTGAAAACCTTTTGGTACAAATATTGGATTATACCCAGAGACTTTTCCATGACACCTCCAAAGCTGTTTTTCATCCTGTTTAAGTTCCACATTGGACTTTATCGCAACAGCTTCTTGTAGTAACTTAAGATTCACCAACTCCGCTTCTATCATCTCTTCAGCATTCAGTGGTCCTGTTATTTTTTCTTCATTCCGACAATTGTAAATAAACCTTTTTATGAAAGATGATATTCTTATAATTTTCCAATACTTGTGTTTACTCAATATTTCCTTAAATATATGAAGTCCCTTTATTTCTTCTGTTGCCATACTGACGTTCTCTCTTAAATGAATAGTTTCACATAATGCGTTCGGCGTTTCAAATATTTCTGGTTGAATTGGCCAATTTTCTTTGTGTTTTAACCATATAGGTCCATTGAACCACAAACTTGTTAGTTTCTCAGGACTTACTCCTCTTGTTCCAAGATCACTTGGGTTTTCTTTTGTTGGGACATAAAGCCATTTTACTTCTCCATTTAATAATATCTGTTGAACTCGGTTCCTGACAAATTGTGACCAACTGCCCCTTTCTTTTAACCAATAAAGTACTGCAGTACTGTCAACCCAATGATATACTTCAATAATATTATACTTGTTCAATGTCTTCCTAACGTGATTCATTAACTTGCTCAAGGTGTGTGCTGCTACCAGCTCCAGTCTAGGAATACTAAGATCCCTTGGTGCGATCCGTGCTTTCGCTACAAGTAAGTTACTGGTTTTCGAATATCGGTGGCTCACTGCAATGTAGATGCATGCACATACTGCTGATTTACTTGCATCTGAAAATCCATGGAGCTCCATTTCAATACTTCTTTCAGACAGAACGCTCCGCGGAATTGAAATAGTTCTTTTAATTCGTATTGCCTTGATCCAGGTCTTCCATTCTTCTGAAAGTTCATATGGAATTTGTTGATCCCATCCGAGTTTTAACAAGCATAGCCGACTGTATAATATTTTTCCAGTGATTAAAATAGGTGCACTAAATCCCAATACGTCAAAAACACTGTTAATGGCGGATAGCATTTTCCTTTTTGTTATCACTTCTTTATCTCCACTATTGATGCAAGCAGTAAAGTCAATCGATAGTTGATCCGTTTCTTTGTTCCAAGGAATCCCAAGTATTTTTGTTGATTTGCCCTCAGCGTTGCTTTCCAATTTGCTCACGTTGCTATGCCATTTGTGCAGCTGGAACCCAGCTTTCATTAAGATTTGCGTTGATTCATTTTTAAACCTGATAAGTTCATCTTCCGTTTCTCCACCTGCTTGTATATCATCGACATAAGTATCTTCTTCCAAAGCAAGCACCGTTTTAGGATAAATGTCCTTGTATTTTGATATATGCTTTTTAATGGTAGCACCAAGAATGTAAGGGCTTGAACTTGAACCAAAAATCACCCTTGTAAATCGTAAATCCGTTAATTCCATATTCTTCAAGTCCTTATACCAAATTAAGCGTTGTGCGTCTCTATCCATTTCGTGTATTCGAATTTGTAGAAACGCCTTCTTCACGTCAGCTAAAACGCAGAGTTTATTCATTCGATTTCGTACGAGTATGTCAAAAATTAATGGTTGCAGCGATGGTCCCACTTCTAGACAGTCGTTTAATGAAGGTGACTGAGCGTATTTTCTAGCTGAACAATCATAAACAATTCTCATTTTTGTTGACTCGGCATTTTCCTTGACTACTGCTTGATGAGGAACGTAGTGAATAATTTCTCCCGTAGGTTTTTCTGGTGCCATTTCCAATATTCCCTCATTGATCTGTTCCATCATTATTTCATTATACTGTTCTAGTTTTTTAAGTTTTTTCAATCGAGTCGTCACACTTCCCAATCTTTTAAGAGCCAGGTTTCTGTTATTTGGTAGTTTAACAACACCCTTTCTCCACGGCATTCTGGTTTCATAGAAACCTTCTTCGGTTTGATGCAGTTTTTCGCTGAAGTCTTGGTGGAACATTGACTCACTATTTGTGTCCGATAATCCAAGTACTTCTAAACTACACATTTGCTCAAACTCATCACGACCAGTGTTCAATAAGAAACTTCTCTCAATACCTGAACTAAATTGTGTTCGTCTCCCAGAAAGAGTCCATCCCAACATCGTTAATTCGGCTCCGGGATCTTTATCCGGATTTTTTCCGAGAACTACCGGTTCCGTGGTTTTTATTCGCTGATAATCAGCCGCACCGAGTATAATGTGAACAGGTTGAAGTTCGTCACTCCCTTCATCATCGCTAAATTTCAGCCTCCTCAATTTTGCAAAATGCTTCTTAACATCCTTGATCATCGGATTCGGTAAAAAGGTGAGTGTTTCCTTTTCTGCGTTGGCGCATTCGACTTTGATGCTAAATTCCGGTATTGTCGTTGATTCTAGCGTAACCTTATATATTTCCACACGCTTGTCCACAGTTCCATAGAGCTGTTCAATACTTTTACATTCCTTTCGTGTAGGTTTCAACTTTAGTTTTGTTATCAAATTCGTACATATATAGGAACTTCCAGCACCCGTATCCAACATTATCCTTACTTTTTCACCATTTACTTTTGCGATCACTGTTGGGTGAATAGTTGTGCTTGCATTAAGCACCGTTCCCATGTTTTCTTTTTTATTTTCAATGTTACCATCCATTGTTGCGTTCCTATCTTGACAAATGGACGTGTGATGTTTTTTGTTGCACTTTCTGCATCCTCTTGATTTACAATTTACCGCCGAGTGTCCGTAACCAATGCAGTTGTAACATAATCTTTTGTTTGTTAAAATCTCCCTGCGTCTTGCAACAGTTAGTACTTTTGTACAATCTTCGCTTTTGTGATTTTGTAACCCACAGTAGACACATCCATGCTTTCCACTAGTTGCCCTGGTTTCTTTGTCATAAAGACTGCCATTGTATTGTTTAAACGTAGTGCTTCGATGTTCATAGGGCCTTGACTGAACGTTCGTGTTCTTTTTATCGCCCTTTGTTTGTTCGTCGCTTGAGTTAAAAGTTGAGTTCAACGGATTCCTTTCAATGTACTTTTGCAACTTTTCGACAAGTTGCTCCAGTCCCCATTCTCCCCATCCATCATCGTTTTGTGTAAGTATTTCACGAACTGGTCCAAGTTTATCCATCAATGAATACACGAATGATTGAGCCGTTTGTAGTTTCTGCATAGTTTTCAATGTTCGTACAGTTCTTGCAAGCTTGTTGTAAAAGTCGTGAACTTCTTTGATTTTGTACGAGCTATGTATAGCCGTCAATCCTTCCAAATCTTTAATCAATGCTTTGTGAACCCAAATATCTTTTCCGTAAGTTTCTTGTAGTATGCGTTTAGCTTCATCGTATCCTTCCAACGAATGAGGTAAACCAAGTATATCCTCCCTGGGCTTTCCTTCGACAAGTTCCAGCAAGTAGTTGAATTTGCTGATGTTCGATATGTTTGAGTTGTCAACTTCTACCGTGAATTGATTCCAAAATCGCAACCAGTCTTTATAATCGCCATTAAATTTTGTAATTGTGTACTTTTGAAGTTTGACAGATTGTTTAGTAGCTTCGTTTTCGTTTCCAAGAGATTTACGCAATGTTTCTTTCATTTTTAGTTTCTTTAAATACCATTCTTCTTCGCTTTGAAGTTTTCTCAATGAGGCTTGTTCTGCTTCTTTTTGAATCGTTAACTGCTGTTCCACTATTTGTTTTTCATACTCAAATTTTCTGACGCATTCGTTTTTATTTATCGAATCCAACTTGTCCACCATTTTGTTTTTGATTTCAATTGCTGCTTCTACTTCCATTACTGGCTTCGAAAGCCATTCTTCAACTGAATCGATGCTTTCGCCGTCGTCAAGCATTTTCCTGGTCAGCTCATCCTTTGCCATTTCAAATCTTCCCAATAAATTTGTTATTTTGTCCAGCGCCAAGATTATGCTTGATTTGTCGCCATTAATCGTGTTGCGTTCTATGTTTTTAATGTTTATTCTTATCATGCTGACTTCTCTTTGGTAAATTCGCTCTTGGTCCATTCTTTACTAACTCGTAGGTTTCGTAGGTCCTGGTAGGGTCGCCACCTTTTAGTGTGGGGAAATTTTTAATACTTTCCCTGAGACACTAATGATTTCACTCGTTTATCAATTTTATTTTATTTTCATCTGACTGCGAATAATTTATTTACAAATATCACCCTTTTTATATAAAGTTTAGAACCACAAAATAAATAAACTTAATTACAAGTAATTACGTTGGCGTAATTTTCCCATACCTCTACGAAGACCACATCATTTCAAATACATTAATGTTTATATTAAGAAACAACCGCTAATTGTTGTTAGTATCTTGGAAGACGTAATTCACCACACAAGGAAAAAACAAAAATTGTATGATAAATATCTAAAAAATAAAACTTATAAAAATGAAACTAATTACAAAAATTATAAAAGTTTATTTACAAAAACTAAAAAACGATCAAAAGTAAATTACTGTGCTAAACTGCTTGAAAAAAACAAAGGAAACCCTCAAAAAACATGGAGTGTTATTAGAGACTTAATTGGGAAAAATAAAATTGAAAAAAATAACTTACCGCAAAAACTTATTGTTGAGGGAAAAATGATTTATCATAAAGAAGTTATTATTGAGAAATTAAACAATTTTTTTCTTGATGTTGGCCCAAACCTAGCAGCGAAAATTCCAGTTGGTCAAAAAAAATTTGATTCATATCTTGCAACAACTGATTTAATTATGGAAGAACCGATTTTAACCAAAAGTGAACTACATACTGCTTTTAATAGTCTGAAAAAAAATAAAAGTGCAGGTATAGATCAAATTAATGTTAATGCAATTAAATCTGTTTTTGATATTATCGAACCCTCATTATTCCATATTTTTAATCTCTCCCTTAAATCAGGTCATATTCCAAATAAACTAAAAATTGCAAAAATAACACCTATTTTCAAATCTGGCGATGAGACCAATATTTCAAAATACAGACCAATCTCAGTCTTACCCTGCTTTTCTAAACTAATTGAACGCATTATGTACAACAGACTTTATAAATATCTATCTGAAAATAAGATTTTATATAAAAATCAATACGGTTTTAAAAAAAATCATTCTACTAACCATGCAATAATTGAATTGGTTAAGCATATATCAAATGGATTTAATAGTGATTGCTATACAATAGGGGTTTTTATTGATTTATCCAAAGCTTTCGACACAGTAAATCATGAAATTCTTTTGAAAAAATTAGAAAACTATGGTGTTAAAGTTTACTTTGGTTTAAATCATACTTAACTAACAGAAAACAATTTGTACTTAAAGAAACAAAAGACTCAAAAAACAACTTAATAACTTGTGGAGTATCCCGTTTTATTTTGGGACCATTATTGTTCTTACTTTATATAAATGATTTATCATCAAAAGTATTAAATACTATCTTATTTGCACATGACACTAATTTGTTTTACTCTCACAAAGATATTACTATTCTTTTTAAAATATTTAACGAAGAATTAGATAAGATCAACGAGTGGTTTATAAGTAACCGACTATCATTAAATGTTGAGAAAACAAAATTTATCCTATTCTATAAACCTAGTAAAGCCGAGAATATTCCTCTGAAACTACCCAATCTTTTAATCAATAATAAAATAATTAAAAGGGAATTGACTACAAACTTTCTGGGAGTGCTCTTAGATGAAAAATTGTCATGGAAATTTCATATTAAATATATTGAAGGTAAGATCTCAAAAAATATTGCCATGTTATATAGAACAAAACCTTTTCTTAATAACGAGTCTTTAAAAAATTTATATTTTTCGTTTATACACAGTTATCTTTCATACTGTAACATTTCCTGGGGTAGCACTAATCACACTAAACTCAAAAAAATTTATAGTAAACAAAAACATGCTTGCAGGATAGTATATGGGGCAAATAGAAAAACACAATGCGAACCTCTCTTACGTCAGCTTGGAGCTTTAAATATTTATAAGCCTAATATTCATCAAGTAATGTTATTTATGTTTAAAGCAAAACTTGGGTTTTCTCCAGTAACATTTCAATCCTACTTTAATGAAATCTCCCATAAATATCCAACCAAATTTTCAGTGAATAACTTTGTGGTTCCCATAAACCTTCTTAAATTAAGTTCGTACCAAATTCAATATCGGGGACCTTTAATTTGGAAAAAATTTCTTCCAATCTTTAGTAAAAAACAAAACTTCGTTTTAAACTGCACTTTGCAAAGTTTTAAGAATGATTCAAAACGGTATTTACTGAACATGGAATTCGATATATTAGATTTCAAATACCTTTTTTGAAAACAATTTAAAGGTTTGGACTGAATCGCTTGAAAATAAATTAAATCTTTATCACTTTCTTTAGCATTTATTAAAATGGTTTCTAACCATTAGTATAAAAGATAACGAAAATAAAATTGTCTTTTTCGTTCATATTTTTGGTGATATTAAATAATCAGCCCAAATACTTATGTTTACATATATTGCTTTTTTTTTTTTTTTTTTTATTAAACAACGCATTTTTTTTTGTGTCTTTATAACTTTCATGATTTTCTGTCGTTTTTACTTTTTTATTTTTAAAATTATTCTGCTGGAAGATTGTTAGCAACAAATTATTTTATTGCTGAAGTATTTGATTTGTTTTTGTTTTTGTATTTATACTGTCTTTTTGTCTTTTATCATTTATTGTGCATGTAAATTTTTGCGTGACGGGGCTCGGTGATAAGACAACCTGTCTTCTTCTTGCTCTGGCCAGGATTTTTCTTTTATTGTAATTTCTTTTTTATAATATTTATCAACGGCAAAATAAATAAATAATAAAAAAAAAAAAAAAAAAAAAAAATTTAACTGGATTAATATTAGAGACTTTTTCCATATAAGATTTGTGAACTCTACTTTGTAACCAAAATAGATAATACTTCTCTTTTGAATTTTAAAAAGTTTGTTTGTATCAAATTGAAGAGCATGTTTAGTATTATTAATTTTAAACGCTCTGTCAATTAAGCATCTAACAAGACTTACTTGGTTTATTAGATAAATAAAACTGTAAAACAAGGTGTGAAAAAACGCTTTCTCCTTTCTCCATTTCATCAATAGTATTTATAGCTCAATCTTGTATTAAAATTGTAAAATTTCCTTTTAATTGCATTTGAGACTAGCTAACGACAACTCGTAATGATAAAAACAACAACTGGGCCACGAGGATCGCTAGAGAGATAAGCTAGCTACTAGCTAGTTATATAAAAAGCGACTAGCTAACGACAACTCGTAACAATAAAGACAGCGACTTGGCCACGAGGATCTCTAGCTATTAACTAGCGACCAATCATAACCTTAAAGGCAACTATTTAACTAGAAGAATATGAAAGACAACTGACAGGGAACCAAGGGTGGATCCATTGGGAGAAGGGGGAAGGATCAAGGGTCGATAGGGGTGGTCCCCTCCTCCCTTCTTAGTTATTTTGGAAAGAATTTTTTTTCCAATTTATATATTTAACTCAGCAATTGTTTGAAAACGGAAGTAAATTAGGGTGGCTGTGATAAAAAATTTTAAAAGTTTGTTTGGTACAAAAAAAATCGGGCTGCTGTGATATCGATATAAAGTAATTTTATAGTTACATAGATTAAGACTGTGAAGACTTATATTCAAATAAATTAAAAACCTGAATATTGATCCCCTCCTCCGCCTCCCTACTTTACTATATCTTAGTCAAATTACCCCCCCCCCTCCTCAAAAGTTCTTTCCTTATGGTCGTCCATAAATTATGCAACACTAAATTTATTTAAAAACAGATGTAGGAGATCCTAAGCACTTTTACGCGGCGATTTTCATTTAACTTAATAAGGTTTGATTTTTGATTTAACTCAAGGTTCTGCGAGGGGAAACTTTTGATCTTTTAATTGTTTATCAATGAACCCCGAAATGGTGCAACAAATTTAAAAATGCACCTTCCCTTACCGGATCCACCCCTGCAAAGTGCTACATTTTAATAAGCATTTCAATAAAATCACTGTTATAAAAAATGAAACAAAAAATGTAAAAACTGTTTTACTAAAAAGATTGAAATTTCTGTCTAATTTCAATAGATAATAAAATGGATTATTTTTAAAAATAAATCTTAATAATTTTGCTTACATTTTATTTTGTTAACACTTTTAAAAAATATATAAAAATACATTTTCTTGAATTTTTTTTAAATTTCTATATATTATCTTTCTCTTTCTGAAAATAAGATTTTTATTATTTGAATTACATATTTCACTTACAAGTTAGTCAAACTCTCCAACCAAATTCGCTGGGAAATAATGTATATTATGGCTTTTTATGGTTGCATTTCAGTCTATTTTAGCATTTAATCGAAATATGAAAGTTTTCAAATTAAGGAGATTTCAATTAGAGAGATTATATTATGATAACAATGTTACAGTAATAGCAGTAGTAATATTAATAATAAAAGCAATAAGAATATTAATAATAAAAAGGATTAAAAAAAAAAAAAATATCAACATTAATGTAACAAAAGTATATAAACAGTAGCATAACAAAAGTAATAATAGTAACACAAAATAGTTGTTACTATTTGTTTTCATATATTTTGTGGAAAGTTGTTATTTGTGCAATAAAACATTTAAAATAACGAAAGCTTATAGATATATTATTTTGTTAATAATGGTCGAAAGTACCCCTCTAGGTGGTTAAAACTACCCCAGTGATGGTGTATATTCGACCACTTTAAGGTTTTCTTTTAAAACAGTGGTAGATTTAACAAAAATCAATATTTTATACACATTAATTTTTTAATTTGTTTATTTAAGACTATTACTTGTAATGCTAAAAAAAATTAAATTGTTTCTGTCAAAAAATCAGATGTAAATTAATAAAAACCAGCTTCCCCTGTTCCCCATCTTCCCCTATATATATATATATATATATATATATATATATATATATATATATATATATATATATATATATATATATATATATATATATATATATATATATATATATAACATATATATATATATATATATATATATATATATATATATATATATATATATATATATATATATATATATATATATATATATATTTATATATATATCAAAGTTTGTGTGAAATCAGCAAATTGAGATCTGACTTGAATGCAATAAATGATAAATTAAAATCTTTTAGAATTAGCAATTATTGGATTCAGATAGTAAAAAATGTGAGTAAAAATTTAAAAAAGCCAGTCAAACAGTTAACTGTTGAAAATGTAACAATCAACAAGTTAACGGAGAGAGTGAAACAAAAGAAAAGTATTATTGTCTATATTAACGAAAGAAAAATAATATTGTCTATGGAGTACCTGTTGCAAAAAAAGAAACATTTTTCCTTTTTCTTTCATGAAATTTTCTTGAAATAGAACAGAAAGAGAACTTGCAACTAAAGTTTTTTGTCTTTCATTAATAAAGCTAAAGTGAAGCCAGTATATATGAGAAAGTTGCATTCTAAAGATAGAACAAAACCTGGCACTATCCTTGTTGAACTTGGCAGCCAAAAACTTGAGAAATAGGGAGATTCATAAATCACTATATATAAGTCCAGATTTAACTGAAGTAGAAAGGCCATAGCATGATCAACTTAGACAAGAGAGAAATCAATTCAAAACTGAATTCTTACTCCCTTTTGATATGGAGTTTGTTGAATTCAAATCCAAAAATTAAAAAACAAGCATATAATTTAGATTCTATCAAAACTTAGAAAGCAACATTTTTTTCAAATGCATTTGCATAACAGTAATTCTTTTTTTTTATTCTTCGGAAAATAAGTTTTTTGAATTTATGGTTGTTGTCAATACAGATTGTCCATATTATTATCATAGTTGTAGTCACTGAAACTTAGTATAAAAGTGTCTCAATAGTCAGTATTCAGGGTTATAAAATTTATAGAAGAGATAGATGTGAAGAGATGATGTATGTCTTTATGTAAAAAGTTCAATTGATTCATATGAGCTCCACAATATATGGTTTAGAGCAAAATTGAACAAATCTAGGTTTTTAGGTCTTTGGTAAGCATAAATATTCAGTGATTGCCTCTACAGGGTAAGTGATTTTATTGATATGGCTGCTTTTGATTTAGTTTTTAAAGAAGCTTAAAATTATGTTGATAAAAAAGGGTTTAAAGATGTTTTAGATATAGGAGATTTTAATTTTCTCTCAATATATTAGTCTAATGGAAATATATATCTTCTTTTAATAACAATTTAAATATTGAATGTATTTTCAGTATTACATTAAATGACACTTTTATATTAGCATATAAATGCTCCAACTTTCTAAGTTTTAAACTAAATGGCAGTTGGATATGCTTTTTATAATATGTTTTTTGATAATATGATGGACTTGATTTTTACAACTGATTCCAGAAATGTATGTGCAATCGGCACACAGTTTGTGCTTCGTAATAGTACTAAGCAGTACTATTACTAAAGTAAATTTTGTAATATTTATTACTTTTTTTAAAACAAAACGAAACTTCTTTGTGGAACTATTATAAACTTGTTTACAAAAAAGGAATTTATGATAAAATTTCTCAATTTATTTTAAGACTGGGTATTATTTTGTAGACTGGGTACAACTGTACAAAAACATACCAATTCAGGGTATGTATAATGAATTGATTTATTGTACTTTATGGCTCCACCAATAAAAATTATCTATTTTATATTAATAAATAAAGAAATTGTTTGCAAGTTTCAATTGTCAACTTATGAGATTTTTTTATTTAACATTAATTTGCAGTGCTTCTTGAATTTGCATTTCTGATTTGATCTTCTTATTTAAAGGAGACTGTAATGCAATTGAAAATATACTACACAATCAAGAATCAAATCAATATATTTACAATAATAATAATTATATATATATATATATATATATATATATATATATATATATATATATATATATATATATATATATATATATATATATATACACACAATCCTGTGGAACATTTACAAGCAGTTATAAACTGATGATGTATAAAGACCTATGATGGTATAAATTATAGAATAATAATAATATTAATAATAATAAAAATATTAATGACAATAATATAACAGTACTAATAACGATAACAATAATAAAAATAATAATATATAATAAAATATTAAATACAGTAATATAAAACAGTATAACTTATATATATTTTAACTACTCTATTCAAAATAAAACATTTGTAGCAAATAATGAATATCATTAATGCAAAATAAAAAATATAAAATTCTTTGTAATTCAATAACAAAGTAATATAACAGATAAAAAGGAAAAAAGCAAAATGAGAGAAGTTTAACGACTTGGAAAGAGTTAAAATAGTCCTAGGAGAGTTTTGCTATGTACCAGAATTTTTTAAGCATAATATTTTAGAAGGAAATAGAAATATAGATATATGTCATAAAGAATAACTAGGCAAGGGCGATTGCATAAAAAATAGTTTGTTTTTATTTATTACATGTTACATGGTTTGATAACAATGCCACAAACTTTAGAGCCATATAACCTTTATAGGACAATGAAAACAAGGGTATTTGATTGAGACTAAACAAATATTTATATATTTATGTTTTATTTTTTTTTATGTTTTCAGAGTTTTAAGTTTTTATTTTTAGATTATAAAGGGGGCATATGCATAAATGATAGTTCATTGATTTGATTGGCGGGTTTTAGGGCATGGGGGAGGGGGGGCTTGGTGGTAGTAGCCCCCCCCCCCCCCTTGGGACTTTTTTTCAGAAATCTTTTGTAAATTGACTATTATACTGATGAATTGGACTATTATACTGATCAATGAAATTGACTATTATATGTTATTATACTTATAAAAAAATGCAGACATTTTTTTTTTTCAAAGACCTTTTTAGCCCCCTCCTTGGCGAGTGACAAAACCCGCCCCTGATTGATTCCCAAAGCAACTAAATTTGTTGAATTTGAAAAATTTGAAAAGAATTTGCAAAACATCCGTTTTGGGAACACATGAAGCACAAAAATATTAAAACAACCAAGTTAATTGTTTTAAAAAAGCTCTTGTTTGCTGGCTGAGTAGCAATCAAGCATAACTCCTGTCATAATGTGCACGACAACACACTCTATTTGTACAGCACAGTATGAACTACCACTCTATATATACAAAAAATAATCATAATGGAAGTACACACGCACACACGCACACATATATATATATCTGGCTTTTATGGAGGAGAATACAGCGCCAAACCTGAAAAATAGTTTTTTTTACTGTATTCTTCTTCATAAAAGCCAAACATCTGGGCAACCTTATATATATATATGTATATATATATATATGTATATATATATATATATATATATATATATATATATATTTGATATATATATAATTGATATATATATATATATATATATATATATATATATATATATATATATATATATATATATATATATATTTGATATATGTATATATTTATGTATATTTGTGCATATATATATTTATATATATATATATATATATAGTATGTGCGTGTGTACTTGCATTATGATTATTTTTTTGAATAGTTTTTTTTAGAAATGTTATAACTAAAAGTGTTTCTCTAAAATGAGTACTGAAACACTTTCATGTCAACAATATTTGCCTTCTCTTCCTCTTCCATCATTGAAAGATACATGTGAACGTTATTTAAAATCAGGTATAAACTATACAATAAAATACAAATTTATTGTTAGTTATTATAAAAGTTTTTATTTTTATTTAATGTTTATTTTTATAATGTACAATTACAGTACTAATTTGAAAATTTCACATACTCACACCTCAAATTTACTACACTTTGTTTCCACATTTCAAATAAGAAATTTAATTAGACAAATTGAACAGAAGGCACTCAGATCAAAATTCATTCAGATAACACATATAAGTGTTTTAAAAATAAATATTGTTATTAAATGTTTTTAAGTTTACTAGAAACAGGGTTGCATTACATTAACTTCATGTACAACACAAAATGCATTGTGCAATAAGTGTATTTTTTGAATCATAACATTGATACGTAACATAACATACATTAATGGAGTGTTACATGATTTAAATTTAGATATAAGTTAATTAACAATGAAACCTCATATTATGACCTCAAATCAATGCTATTTAATTACCGGATAGATATTCTCATGTTAAATTATCTTGTGGTTTTACTATATTAAAAACAAAATTAGGTCATTTAGATTCCTTTTTGTTTGGAAGTTGTTAATTGCAAATACATTAGTCATGTTTCACTGTTTTTTTCCTGAAAACATTTTGATTGCATTGCTTAATATTATTAATTTTTTTTGTTTTGTTGTCTTGTTCTAAGTTTTAAGTATTCTACACCAAAGTTGCATAGTCCAGATATGGTCTCACAAGAAAAGTTTTTTACAGTTTAGACGAGTTTCTGTTGATATTTTTAAATGAATGCTTTATTACATCTAATTTTTTGTTTACTTTTCTTGACACAAAATTAAACTAAGTAGACTCATTTGAAATTGTAATTCCTAAATTTTTTTAAACTTTATTTTTTTGTAGCACTACTTTATTTTTTATAACATTATTCTTTTTAACACTGGACACACACAAATATATGTATATATATATATATATATATATATATATATATATATATATATATATATATATATATATAAATATATATATATATATATATATATATATATATATATATATATATATATATATATATATATATATATATATATATATATATATATATATATATATATATATATATATATATATATATATATATATATATATATATATATATATATATATATATATATATATATATATATATATGTAACTGCAAATTTGAAAATTTGAAAAATGTCTGTATAAAATGACTATAGACAAATATATAATGACTTAATTTGTCACTAGTTGCAATATGCTTTTATAAGTTATTGAACAATTCTATATTTTTTTGCTTTATGTTTTTAATTTTTTTCTCTAGTTTTTAAGAAAACTAAAATTTGTTGTTGTAGAGTTTTTGGATATGCTTTAGAGAATTTCATTAAGCTAAGCACTAATCCTACCCCTTCTAAGTAGCTTTTGGTGGTTGCTCTTTCCCTTAAAATATCAACTAAATTTTTTTTAGTAAATGTTTAGTCAACTTTGTTGTTATCTGTAAAGAAGTATTGTCTTGAAAATATATTGAAAGATTTGTGTTGACAAACCCATTGCTTATATTATGATTAAATAAGTAAATTATATTTATGTTATTAAAGAACCTAGAAAGTTTATTTTGGTAAAATCAGTTCCCAAAAAAAAGATTTCTCTGTACTTAGTTTCCTAGTTTCCTAAAAAGTATTAAAAAATACTATAATATAAATAAATTTTCTGATTTTAAAAATATGCTCAATTTATGTAAAACAAAGGAATGATTTAATTTTTCATAAAGTACATAAAGTATTTATTTATCATAAAACACTCACACACAAAATATAACTCATAAAATGCTTTTTTTTTTTTTTTAAATGACTTTATTATTTTAAATACTTTATATGTAATTTGTAGTTCAACCTTTCCTGAATGAAGACGAGTTTGCTTATACAAAATTAGAGGTAGAGAAATTTCAAAATGGTGTTGGAATAATGTTGCATGAAAAACTAATTCAAAGAGCAAAATCAAGCCGCAATTGGGTAATGTTTAAAATTGTTTAGCAAATTTTAAATATTTTAAATTTTTTACATTTTAATATTTTAAATTTTAAAATTAAAATATTTTAATCAAGCAAAAAGTTTTAAATTCAAAACCAGATTTAAATTCTGTTTTTTTTAAATTATCTTTTTTAATTTACAAGTTGTTATTTATGTAGCAAATACATCATCTGATGTGCTGTATATTTGCTAATTGAAAGTTATTTTTAATTATTAAAAGTTTTCATTTATCATTAATAATACTGTAATATATTATAATATAGTAAATACTATAAAATAGTTAATATAAAATACTGTTTATATTATAATATAGTTTTTACTTCATACTGTATAGTTAATTACGTTGTATAATAACTTAATATATAGTTTTTACTTTATTATATGATGCTTTTTTGATTTTAATAATATAAATATCATAGCAGAGTTGAGTTACATTTATACGGGTTAAGCGTTTTCATAACGAAAAAAAATCTCTTTCTCTCTCTCTCTCTCTCTCTCTCTCTCTCTCTCTCTCTCTCTCTCTCTCTCTCTCTCTCTCTCTCTCTCTCTCTATATATATATATATATATGTATGTATGTATGTATGTATGTATGTATGTATGTATGTATGTATGTATGTATGTATGTATGTATATATGTATGTATGTATATATATATATATATATATATGTATATATGTATATATGTATATATGTATATATATATATATATATATATATATATATATATATATATATATATATATATATATATATATATATAAATCAGGCTGTGTTACAAGATTTTTTTGGTTATATGTATATATTTCCAAACCTTTAATCAGATCATGTACTAAAGCCCCTGCTAATGGCTATTTCACATAATGCCATCAATGACATTTTGCTTTAGGCTAAGTGCGCAAAGAATTATATATAATATAAAAGTCTATTTGTATACTTAAGGTTAGTTTTCTAAACACTTAAAATAAATCTTATTATGTGCAATCAAAAGTATTTTAATACTTTTATTTGTATTGTAAAGTTTTTTTAGAGTTTAAAAAGTTTATTTGTTTTAGTTTTGAAAAAAAAATTTTAGTTTAGAATCTTATAATTATATATATTATATATATATATTTTTGATAATTATATATCTTTTTTTAAATTTAAAACCTTTTTATTATTTGCTTCAACTGAAATTGAAAAATATATTATGGTTTCTTATGATATCTAAATGTCTCTTACAAATATTATATAAATTAAATGTCTAATGCAAAATATAACTCTAAAATTAAATTTTAAAATATAAGTTATAATAACTTTAAAATATTTTTTAAACTGGGTTTTTTTTTCTTTGCTACACACAACTTCATATTAAAATTTGCTTAGCTTTAATTATTTTTGCAGAAGCTATATTCTGTGTTATTTTTTTCAAGCTTCAATTTTGGTGGGACAGTTCTTACTTAGAATACCGAGGGCCTCTTCCCTTCGTCAGCAATACAGCTGGTCTACTTCAATCAACAGAATGGGATCAGCCAAAATTAGGCTGCCAACTGGAAAGAGGAGCTCTATGGATTCATTTTGCAGCTGTTAATCATGTTGAAATTATAAGGTAAGAGAAAGGTCATATGAAATAGTTTATATATTATATAAATACTCTTAATTTGAAAGCATATATATTTAATTAGAAAATATTTTTATTAAATATACATATATATATATATATGTATGTATGTATGTATGTATGTATGTATGTATGTATGTATGTATGTATGTATGTATGTATGTATGTATGTATGTATGTATGTATGTATGTATGTATGTATGTATGTATGTATGTATGTATGTATGTATGTATATATATATATATATATATATATATATATATATATATAGGGGAAGTTTGCGTAACTAGGGTACCACCCCACTTAATTCGAAAACTATAAAGTTCTATGTAATGCTTCTCAGTGAGATGATTAGTTATAAAAACATTTGTTTTTAATCCTATTTTGGTTCTCAGAGAGCAATGCTACGACGAGTTATGATCGGAAAATGCGTATTGATGGTCTAAAGTAAGTTTTTGTCACTGGTATCTTAGATTGCTTTACAATCCTAGAGGAATTGCTTTTCAATAAGTTCTTGTATAATATATTAATTGTTACTTAAGCACTAAAATCATGTTGGGTCTCAAATGAAGCAAAATTATATACAAATTTTAAAAATGATAACTATACTATATAAAAACAAATTTCTTAGACTTAATAGCATTAAAAATGAAGTTTATTAACTAAAATATATATATATATATATATATATATATATATATATATATATATATATATATATATATATATATATATATATATGTATATGTGTGCAGTATTAGATTATATGAAAAAATACAACATTGTGATGGTACTTTAAGTTTCATGCCTATCGGCAACCATCAGCCATATTTATTCTTTAGATCAACAAAAAATCTTTAAAAAAATACAAAAAACAAAAACAAAGTAATTAGGACTGTTTTAAGTAACATAAGCACTTAAGTAATTGTTTGAACGATTTAATTACTTAAGTAAATTAATATTACTTAAGTAATATCAAGTATTTTTTTTTCAAATTAATAAACAGAAATTTTGTGTTTTATAAAAATTTGTATAAAAGTAGTCTGGATTTCAATTGTATATATATTGCTTTAATAACATTATAATAATGAAAGATAACTACTATTTTATATTATTTTATAGTAATACTAGCTTTACAGTGGTTTCTTTTAATCAACTTGGCTTATGTTTGATGTTAAAACTACCTGCCTTTGATTTTTAAACAACCAGTGCAATTGAATTTTAAACAAAGTTTTTTCTATTTCGATATAGAAAGTAAAATGATTTTTTTATTTTATAACAATTTTAAAACAAATGTGTGCAATATATTGTAAGTGCTAAAAGTAAAATATTAATTTTTTTTTAGTTTACATTTTGATGATTTTTCATCATTTTAACAAATGATGAGAAATCATCAAAAGTTTTGTTTTAACAAATTTGCCAACTTCAATGGATTTTAAGGAATTTGTTGCCAGCTATCTTAAAATTTCTTAGTTGTTTCTTTTCGAATTCCTTCTAGTACATTTGTCATAAAGAAGCTGTTGAGCTACGCAAGCTTGATGGAATTAAAATCACTATCTAAAATATTCGAATGGTTGTAAAGTTTTTTAAAAGGTCACCTCCTAGAAATAACAATCTTCTATGCTGATAAAAAGAATTTCTGAAAAAAGAAATGTTGGAATTACAGGACTTTTAAGATATTTAGAGGCACCAAATCAGTATGATCAAGCTAAAAAAGATTCTATTTTAAACTATCCTAAGAAAAAAGAACTTCTAATTATAACAAGAGATATTTATTGTTGTCTTTTTTATGACCATTAAGATCCTAAAGCATCAGTTGAATGTGAAGCATCCAATGTTGAAATTGAAGAACCTTTGAATAAAAAGGAGTAAGGCTGAAGAGCTTCATTATTTCCTAGCACGAAATTCAAATTTAATGATGAGCAAGGCTTGTTTTGGACTGTATTAAAATAGAAATGGCTGTATTCAAAGAATCAAATGACTGCCTGAAAATGCTAAAAAATTTACACAATGCTTTAAAATCTTTACCACCATCATCAGTTGAAGCAGAAAGATGCTTTTAGTGATATCCCTAAGTTGAGAAAATCATTGAGTGATAAAATGATTGACACATGTTTTTTGCGAATTTAAAAGTTTAGTTATATTTTCTTTTGTTTGGTTACTATATATTAACCAAACATATACTTATATAGTACTATAACACAAAAATGTATGCAAAATCGTTGTTTTGAAAATAACTAAAATTACTTAAGTTACTTAAGTAATTTGAAAAAAATTGCCTAAAATTACTTAAATAATTTTTTACATTACTTGAACACCCCTAAAAGTAATAGAATGAGTTCTGATGCTAAAACAAAATAAATTAAAGTAGATAATAGATTAATAAGCAGTGTCAAATTGGGGGATAAGAGATTTGTGTTTATATCTACACTTAGTTATTGTTCCACTTTTTTATTTAAAATATTTGGAATTTTGGAGAATAAAATTTCATACTTTTTATTTATGCATAATTTTCAGGATTTTGTGGTAGGGTTAAATGAATTGTATAGTTTGATTATTTTCCATTTAACAACTCGGTTTAAACTTACATCTTTTAGTTTTCAAATTTCTATTGATTGTCCAGTGTCATTTTTGTACTTAGGAATGTTAAAGGATTTCATATGATTAGCATATCTAATTTTAAATGGTGTTTTGCATATACCAATGTAGAATTTATTTATAGAAGTATGAGCAAGATCATTGGAACTTACATTAGCTTGGTATACAATATTTTTTGTTAAGCATTGGTTTGATAAAGGGCAGCTATTTTTATTAAGGCAGTTGCAGTTGGTTTTTGTTAAAATTTTGTTGGTGTTTGTAATGTAATGATTGTGTATATTTAAAATAGATTTTATATTTGGCATACAGCTGTAACTTAATGTTATTGCGTTTCTAAAATTTGCATGGATTATGTTATTTATTGGAAGTGTTTATTGATTAAGGTTAAAAAGCTTTTTCTTACATTATTGCTAACATGTTTTTTAAAAGGATGAGGTTGAGAGTTGAACTAAATGATGTTGCAATTACGGTTCTTGGTGTGAGGTAAATTTAAATTAGGGTGAAATGAAAGTTTATAATTAAATCCAGACTTTAACAGTGCGTCATTGCGCATAGGAGTAGATCTTTGAAAAATTTCTTCACCTGAACAATTAACAGACAATTATAACTTCATTGAATGCGATAGTTTTTTTAAAATATTGGGTGGGTGGTTTGAATCAGTGTAAATATAATTTGAAAAATTTTCAGTCTTGGAATATTTAATAATTGGGTTGAAAAGTATGGTCATTGAGATTTAATGTGACATGAAGGTAATTTATAATTTTCGTGTTGTCGTGTATTGAAATAGTGAGATCGTTTCTTTTGAATATATCAACAAAATGTTTTTTTGGCTTTTTCCATTTGGGGTTCATTCATAATTTTTAAAATTTCTAATCCATCATCAAAGTATTATATAAAATCATTTTTGTTTTAAAATTGGCAATATGAAACAGAAGGTAAATTCCTACAAGTTTGTATACTTCTTCAATGCCAAATGCTCCCATAGAAACATCAAATAATCTACTTGATTTTTTAATCCAAACTTGGTCATCATTAAAGAGTAATGACTTCCTTGCTTGATAGATTAATTATTTATTGGTAGGGTCAATAGTTAGATGCTGCTAAGCAAAGCTTATAGCGCTATATATTATATACAAAATAAATATTTATCTTATTTAATTTTTTTTTCAAGAAAACAAAAAGAGAAAACCTAATGTTAATAAAAAAGCTCTATTTTATTATTACCGCATTAATAAAGATAAAACTTCAGGGGTAAGTGTTTTTCCGTTTTCAAACTTGTATTTTTTGAAACAAATGTTTAATATTATAGGATCACATTTAACCATAAGGTATTGGCACTGGTTTTTCATAACATTCTTTCTAGATATCTTGTCTGTATGGTTCAATCTAGCTTTGCGAATTTCCATATTCAGAGCCTCTAGTGACTTTTCAGAGTAGTAACCAATTAGCAGTTCTATGGCCTCAGATATTTGCACACCATGTTCCAAGAGTTTATGAATCGTTAGGGGAATTACATGTCAGCAACAGTTTTTGAGTATAAAAGCTGTAGTTTCATAGGAATACTGGCCAAAACTTTCGGAATTCAACTCATAACAGGAGCATACTGATACTAGGATTGTCCTCAATCTAATAATTGCATCTACTGCTACTCCCGTTATATCAGCAAAAGTTTAAGCATTTTCAAATGCTTTTCTGGCAGTGTTCCCATCATTAGTGTTGCTAAAACCCTGACTGGGTATATCAACAATAAGACTTAGCTCCTCTCTAAACCTCAGTTGAATTTTCTTTTTTCTATTTTTTACTGATGCTTTTTCAGCAGGGGATTTGGCAAAGTATTTTTTAATGTGTAACTTATTTCCAAAATGATCTGAGCCAAATTTTTTTGTGTAACTTATATCAAAAGATCTGAGCCAGCAATGCAGAGTAGAAAGGCCCAAAGATAAAGTTTTTTCATTGATTGGTTTAGATCTGATCCATACTGGGTTATTAAGTTCACTGGGCTTAACTCTGCAAACAATTCATGATTGGGAGGACAGGGTGTTAGATACGGCATTAACCACTTTACCAACAAACATGATTAAATCTAGTTTGAACTTAAATGTGATAGTCGTATCTGGTTTGCCTTCCTCTACTTCTAACTTTATCTCGAACTTGACTACCCTATTTATTTCTGCTTTTAAAAGTTCATATTCATTTCTTATCAGTTCTTTTGTTTCTTTTTGATATTGGATATATAGGAGTTTACAGTAATGTGTAATAGAGGGCTTTATATTTAACCATCCATTTTCATTTATGATGGTTAATTTAAGTTGAACAATAGTTGTCTTGAAAAGACTTGCTCATTAACTTGGGTCTTGCCAATATTTGTATCAGTGTATTTTTGTTTATAGACACTTTGACTGGAGGCACCATCAAAATCACCTTTAAAGTAAAGTAGACCTTTAAACCTCCCCCTACTTTCAGCAAACATTCGTATAGAGTCTTGGCATTCTGTAAAAGATAGTATCGTTGTCAGAGTACGATTAAACATACCCTGTAGAGGAGTTGAAACAGATGTTTCTGTCATAATTAAACCCTCAGGATAACATTTATGTCTCTCATTCTTAGTTTCATGAAGTGAAGGATAAATACTTACATTATGTATTATTGATGAATTTCTAGTAATTTGATATTGTTCATCAAAAAGGTCACACTGAATTTTTAAGTTAAAGGCATCTACGGTTTTTATTTTTTTATCGGAAAACTTATCTCTGCGGTTTTATCTTTTTCAGAATTTGTAGCACTTTTCATGAAAATCACAAAGTCTTTTTTGTTGAAGCTATTGCCAATGCTTCAGCATGATATTCAGCCAATTTGGCAACCTTAAACAAGATAATATTTAATATTTAAGTGTGTAGCTACTTTTTAAACTGGGTTGAATTTAATTAATTTATCACTACCTTAGATCTTCTGCTTCTACCACCTAAATCTTCCCTTTCCTTGCACCTTCTACCTGGACCTGCTTCAACATTTTTTGTCAACTATTACATCTTTGTCCAACCAAGTTTGCTTGTGTTCCAGAAGTCTTTTGAAGGTTCTTGAATGTTTCCACAACATTGATCGGAATTTACATCTAAATATTATTAGAGTTTTGTTTAGATTTATCATTTCAGGTTTGTCAATACTTTAATAGTATAGACCATACATCAGAACGCACTTTTTTTTGCATATTGGGTATTGAGTATATTACTTATATCATACTCAATACGCAACTCAATGTACGCAATTTCTTTGAGTATAATACTCAATACGCAACTCAAAGTACGCATTTTTCTTGAGTAGAATACTCAATACACAACTCATAATATGCATTTTTTTTGAGTAATTTGCGTTTTTTTTTGAGTGTAAAATATAGTTTTGTTATAAAAGTAATATTGTTTTTTATATAATGAACAAACAGAAACACGAAATGAAATAGAAAAAAAAAATTATATTTTTCTAAAATGTATTTTTAATTCATAAACAAAAACAAAAGTAATGAAGAAAATTTTCAAACAACTGAAGAATTATTTTCACTCAGCGATTTCATTAAGTATGGTTAAGTCACTTTTGAAAAAGGCACGATTTATTAGTGTTTCATCAATCATGTTGACGGCTCTTTTTCGATTAACTACACCACATATGCTAAAAAAACATTCAACATAAGCGGAGGATGTCGGTATATTAAAAAACATGAGACATAAATTATAAAGATATGGCAATTTTTTTCTTTTCTCAAACCAAAATGCATCATAATGAGTTTTGTTGGTGAAATTATGGTTTCTTAAAATGTTTACAAAGTTATTCCTTTCTTTGTCAGCTAGGTGTCCGATGCTAAGTTCTTTTTTGTTGTACTCTACCTGATCCAATTCTATGCTTTGATAAAACTGATCAAAGGCTTCATCGTCACGAACACTTTTTTGAGAGAAACTATTATTAGAACCACTTGCTGTCAAATCGTTTTTTTCGTTTTTTTTATTAAATTCAATTGTCAAGTTTACTAATGAACTTAGTCCCAAATTGACTGTGGCTTTTGCAATCGGTCTTTGATACCATAGATAAAGTTTAGAAACATTTAAAACTGCAGCAGCTGCATAAACAACAGAGTTAAGCTCATGCTCAAATTGTTTTTTTACATTAGTTATCAGCAATTCGCAAAATTTTTTCTTTTTATCATCTTTTATAGCCATTTCCTCATATTGCATGATTAATAAATGTAAACTTGGTACCAAGTCATCAGTATGTACGCGATTTCTTTGCTTCAAAAGCGTAAATCTATATGCTGGGAGCATCAATGATAAATAGAATTCAATCTCTGCTTGAGTAACTGGACATTTAATAGTTTCAAAACAATGATTTTTATATGCTTTGTAAAAACAAATCAACATTAACAAGCTTGATGACCAACGAGTTAAATTTTCGTTTCCTAATCTATTTTTTTGTTGTTGAAAGATTCGGGCAATTTGAATTTTCTGATGAGTTTTTTTAGCAAATGAACAAAGCAATGACAAAATAGTTTTCAATCGTTTGCATGACCTCACAGTATTACGTATAGAAATATTAAATTTGTGGTTTGTGCATGCAAAACGAGGTACTTTTCTGCTGCCGAGTTCAAACTCTAATTATTCTACTATACTATGATCCCCAAATTCATAATTATCAGCATCATCAATTCCAGTAGCATCAATCTCAGCATCAATCTCATTAGATAGTTTGCTGAATTTAATATCATTTTGGATTGGATTTATTTCTTCAGTAAGCAATTCGTTAATTTCAGGTTCAATTTTGTTTTCAGGTGAATCTTTCAGTTCCTGATCATTCTCATCACTCTTGTCATTCTCAAACAATTTTTCTCAAAAGTCTTCTTCAATCCAATTGCTGTTTTCCAATTCATAATTGAGCATTTGTGGAAAAGCTCTAAGAAAAGCTTTACCACCATCACTCACATAACCGTCAACTTTAGATTTATCGAAATCATAATGATTTAATATTTCTTCTGAAACCAATATAATATTTTCAGCATTATGTGGGCCACTCATTCGTTGAAGACCAAGAACTATTAGCTTTTTACTGAAATCAGCAAAGGTAACCTGGCAACATAAGGCAAAAAAATCAGCCAGCTGGCGGCTATCCCAGATATCACCTATTAATGTAATAGTTTTGGCTTTTCTACGGCAGTTAGTGATTGTTTTTTTTTATCGTTTCAACTACCATAGGAACTATATTATAGACAAAAGACTTCTCGCATGGTAAATGAATTTTATGACGCTCTAAAAGTCTTTTTAATGAATGTTATCTAGCTCTTGTGTTGCCATACATATTTAGTTAGATCCATAATATTGTCATCTAACAACGAGTCATCATCATTATCAAGACTTATATCATCATAAGCCTTTTTCCAAGCCATAAAATCGTCTTTGCCGTTACATTGTGTGGAATTAAAATGTTAAAAAAAATTACCACTTTTACCTAGTGGTTCATGTAATACCTTATAGCAATAAATGCAGGTAAAATGTAATTTTACCTTTTTTTTCGGGCTTAAAATCGATTTCGGTTCGGCAATGAAAAAAGTTTAAAACCAAACTGTAAGTGTTTTCAGTGTCACCAAATTTGAAAATTTTACGCGGAAATTTATTGTTTTTCAAGTTATGTTTAATTTCATTAATCTCTTTAACATATCGTTTAATACTTATATTTGTTAATAAAGCATTGCTTATGCTTTCGCTGCACGATGGTTGACTATTTTCAATCGACAATACGGCTAAGGCACAATTACTTCTATCAGAATTTATTTGTTTATTTACAGACTGATTTTCTTTATCTTCTTTATTTATACTTTTTCTTTTTTTTTTCTCAAACTCTTTACATTAGAGTCTGAACCTAATTTTCGTTTGGTGGATCTTCCATACATGTTAAAGCAAAAAATCTAAAATAAAACTTTTGTTAAGCAAATAAGCAATATTATAAAACTAGTTTAAATTACATTACATATATAAATTACTTTAATTTATATAAGATTAAAGATTAAAATGATTTATTTTATTTATCTAACTTATTTACTATAGATAAAAAGATAAATACTTGCATCTTATATACATCTATAGCCTCATAAAAGTAACAAAAAATTATAAAAATAGTCATTATTTCAAATACAAACCCTAGAAGTTTATCAAAACAAAGCAACTCAAAGTCTATCAACTTGTAAAACAGCAAATTGTAAATTGTTATTTGAAGCAAGCTCATAAAGTCATTAAAAGCAATGCTACTTACTCCCTAGAGGCTTCATGACGTGATTTTCGACACGCAAACCTTAATAATTTATTTTAAAAAACAAATTATAATGGTTAAATTATAATATAGTGTTTTTGTTTGTTATTTATAAAAAAATATATACTTTAACAACTAATTTATATTTTACACTCAAAAAAATTGTGTATTTTTACGCAAAATACTCAAAAAGTATGCGTATTATGAGTTGTGTATTGAGTATTCTACTCAATAAAAATGCGTACTATGAGTTGCATATTGAGTATTATACTCAAAGAAATTGAGTACGTTGAGTTGCGTATTGAGTATGATATGAGTAGCATACTCAATACGCAATATGCAAAAAAAAGTGAGTTCTGAAATATGGTATAGACCCTCTGGAATGGAATCTAGTGGAATCTTTTAGTTTTTGAACTAAACTCATAATTAAACTAATTAAAAAATTCAATTTATGACACATTTTTGAGATCTCAGTAATGAAAATCTAAAATTAAAATTTATTGTCAAAAATGTAGTTAATAGTTACCAAACATCTTAATAATATGACTTCAAATACAATTTTGAACTGTTTTTATCCATATTAGTCTTAAAAGAGTAACACTAAAGCGAGACTTTTGTGAATAAGTTTCCCGATAAATAAATAAAATAATTAAGTATCGGAAAAATGATATGGTAAAATCTTGAAGATTATTCACAAGAAAATTAATTATTGTCTTTTAGTTGTATTAAGTTACATTGTAATTTAATTATTTTTTAGCAATAGCTTTTTATGGATTTTGACTCACTTGCAGCGCTTTGTTTCAACTCATTTTTATAAAGAGTTTTTTTATAAAAGTACAAATTTATTATTTTTTTATAATACTTAATAATGGAAAATTTTTTAAGATTTCTTGGGCCCTAATTACTATTTTTTTAGGGGAAGACTCAGAATTACTAGCCACACTACTGATTATATTATTTATTACTAATTATATTATTTCATTAGACCAGGTAACTTATAAAGATAACCCATCCCCCTCACAGACCTAATTAGGAAACTGTGTTGCAAGCCATAAATACTTAAGTAGGCATTAGTATTTCTATAAAAGGTGACAAGCTTGTTTTAATTTTTAAAAAGTTAAGAAAATTTAAAAAAATCTTTTAAAAATGCATTCAAAATGTGAAAGAAAACTACTATTAAAAAATTCTGCTAAAGTAATAATTTAAAAAAATTTTATTAATAATATTACTACATTTATTTTACACAGCAATGTTTTCATCTTCCAAATCTTCATTAGTACATTTACAAGCATAGAGTTCACAATGTTGTCTGTAATATATGTTTTGGCATTCAAATGCTTTCTTAGCTAAAACTCCCAAAGGAACTTGAGAGTTTATCATTATTTCTGCTCCATGTGCAAAAATTTTGTGAACTGTTGACAGCATTTTATACCAATCATACAAACCTAAATATCAATTTATACTGTTTTGCAGTATAGCTCAAATAACTCTAGATTCAATGTTGGCTGCCAACTTATTGCAATTAAGTCATTTTTGAACAATTTAATAATTGTCTCATCAATTCCTAATATTTCGCTTAGTCAAAGAATGCTTTTCTGCAACATTTCCGGTTGTAGATGTTCCAGTAACTCCACAGCTCCACTGCATGGAAATCAACTCTGAGATGCTTTCTTTTGAACATTAGTTGCTGGATGAATTTGTTTTTGTTGTTTACATGCAACACATCTTGAATTTTTCTCTTACTCTCCATATTTTGAATTTGAAGTTTTAATGACGCTCTAGAAATCTTATCCAAGCATGTAACGAAGTTATCCCATAGATAAGTGTACCTTTTTTTGCTGTAAAACCACTTAGAAAATTCTTCAAACATGTCATTGCAGTTGATGTAGCTCCGCAAATACAACAGCATTGCATTGACAATGTGTTTGTTATAATTATTAAAAGTTTTCATGTCTATCATGCACAAAATATAATTGAAATCGATAATAACAAAATTTCCACTAACCAATTCAATATTTACTGGATACAAATCCAAAATTTCATTTTCTATTTGATGTTGTTTGTCTTGAACAATTACAGTAGTTTCTTTGATGAAATAAAGTTCAATTGACAAAATCTTATACTAAGAGCATCAAGTTGGTCCACAAAAATTCATTTTGTGAATTTGGCGCACTGAATCTCAGAGGTGTTGTTACAATTGCAAGCATGCTTAAATCTTGACTGTCAGCAGAATTGGAAAATGCCTAGTTGTATAAAGCTTGTCTAGTAGGTTTATCCATACCATAACTGTTTAATAGCAACATATTTTCACTTAGTTTGTTACTGATATCCAAATAGTCCTATTTTTTTTTGCCTCATTTGGACAATTCTTTTAGCAGTGTGATTCATAAGTGTTTGTAAATCTACTCTGGCCCTTAAATCACTGAGTTCCAAGTGATTATCTTGTGAACCACCCCCAACTTAAGTGCTTTTTCAACTGTTGAATAAGATGAATATTATATATTAGATGCCTGTTGGATTCGTTTATAGCCAGATACGCTAAAATCTTTGTCAATTATTATTCAATTATTATTGTTTTCATGTGTCAGCTGAACAAACATATGATGTGAATTAATATGATTTTTAATAACATGTGTCTATAAGTAATGAATTTTTAATTGAATCAAAATTTGAATTCATATGCTCTCCTGCAATTATCCAATGTTTACTTCTCTTACTCATATCATAAATATTTTTTTGTATGTCCTTTTTTATTGGTGGTTCGTGAAGATTCCAATGATAAAAAGTCTATTTCAAACTTTTTATTTAAATATTTTTTGTGTTCTTTTAAAAAAAACAACTGTTTCTTGATGAATCTCTCCAAAATTTATGGCACTTCATTTAACTTTTCTACCAAGTTTTTTTTTATTATCACCTGCAATCTCTAGAAGTTATGAATAGTAAAGCATTGTTTATATTTGCTTTTTTGTTGAATATTTCAAACAGCCAGTAATATTTTTAGTTGTATAATCCATTACTATTAATTTTAGTAGATTAATATACAACTTTTATTTTTCAAACTTAAAAAAAAAACAATTTTTTTTAAAATTATGTTAGTTTTAAGCACGAAATGTTAATTTAAAGCATCGAATTATATATCATATGGAAATAATTATCTAGTTAAATGTCAATTATCATTGGTAAACTATCATTTTTAATTGATTATTGAACGAGTCTAATGGTGACTTTTGATAAATTATCACTTGGGAAAACAAAATATTTAAAATTAGCTATAATCCAGGTAGCGCAAACCTCAAATAAAAATTTTTCCATTGTCGCAAAAAGTTGCAGTTAATTTTTCAATTTCTTAAAAATACACTCTATTCCACTATATTTAATAATAGTTTGGTTGATACCTTTTGATACCATATTTTTTGCAAGTTCACGGAAGTTAAAAATTGTGGTTTAAACTTTTTTTTCGACTTACAACATCATGAAAGTTGAAAAAGAAAAAAAATTTTTCTTCATGAGCATCTTAAGGCATATATTATTTGATACTTTTTAACATATAAATTAGCAGATACAAAGTTATTCATGAAACATTGCAAGAAAAACAAAAACATAATTATTCAAAAAAACTTAAATTCGGCAACAATTGTGACTCTCAGTAACTATTATAAGAGTAAAAATATTTTGGATTTTCCTTAATCTGTGTATTTTATTCACATTGTGCATTGGTAACAGTCTCTCGAAAATTGCCTCCCAAGTGGTTGCAGCCACCAAATTGGAGGCAAAATTTTTGCCAACACACACACACACACCCCACTTCACCCCCACTGCCGAAAGTAATGAAAAAAATTTTCACATTTTTTTTTTAAGTTAATGAACGGTTTAGATATTAATTAGGAGCAAATAATAAAAATTTGACATCAAAGTTTTGTGTGCCAAACTTTTAACTATTCAATTAAAATTATGTTTTCAAAGTTCGTTGTTTTTCTAAAACAACTTACTCTGAAAACAATTTACTCTGAAAACAACTTACTCTGAAAACAACTTACTCTGAAAACAATTTACTCTGAAAACAACTTACACTGGAAACAACTTACTCTGAAAACAACTTACTCTGAAAACAACTTACTCTGAAAACAATTTACTTTGAAAACAACTTACTCTGAAAACAACTTACAACTGAAAACAACTTACTCTGAACCTATCAAATAAATTAGTAGTTTGATATTCAAAACAAAAGTTAAAAATTGATAATTTTACTTCCATGCCATAAGCAAAAAATCATTTAAACAAAAAAAATTAATAATATGTAATTAAATTGTAAATAATATGGGCAATTCCACATCAAATCACCCAGTCCATTGAACCATGTGTCTTCCTTTTGTGTTATATTTTGACACATTATTCCTAATTACAAAAAAATATTGCATGCAAAATTTCAGCTAAAAAAGTTTAGCGGTTGACAAGATACTGCAATTTTAATACTGACCTGGTTTCCCAAAATGACCTGGTTTTCATAACACTCTGAAAAAACATTTTCCTTAAAATAATAAGAAATAAAAATGGCAAAAACATGAAAATGAACATATATAATGTTTTTTTTGATGCTGAATTCAATAAATGTACTTAAAATGCTCAAATATAAAAAGAACATGCATAAAAATTAATAAAACAACTAGTTTCTATAAACCAACTTTGGGGCCCAATATCTTAAAACACCCCCATCAAAAACATTTTTTTTTTGCTGTTAATATTTTCAGCTGTTTATAATCTTACTAGGCACAAAAAATCTAACTGAAAGAACAACTAAAACATACGGAACTTTAATTTCAAAGATGTATTACTTTTTCAAGAAATTCCCAAAAAATATTTGTAAATAAAATAAAGTTAATCGTAATTTAAAAAGTTACTTAAATATACAAGATTTTTAAAGGTATCAAAGATGAAAGTTATTTTGACTGTGTTTGTAATAGTTTACAATATTGCTCCCATTTTAATTGTACTTCCTCTATTTCAGCATTTTCAAACACATAGTTTCTACCAGAACTAGAGCAAGCTTGTGAAACAGATAGTTTTTTCAATATGTTGGTGTTTGGAATAAAACAGTAGTCGTCTCTTTCAGGCCAGTTAAAACAGATTGATGGACCATTTGGATGAAGAAACTTAACTTTAGCATCAACTTCTTCTAAGTTGGTTTTAGTTACAATGCCGATCCACCACTTAGCATCACAGACTACAGCGACATAACAACCTAAAGTGACAGTATCAAGTTGAGATATGTCTTGTTTCTTTTTAAGATTGTGGATTATTGTATAATTAGTGTCTGTACTACACCACAACCTTTGCCACAACCGTTTTATCTCTAAAATGTATAAATTGATGAAAGCTACGAGTACCAGGTAGAGTTGTTACACCAGTGTACCTTTTTGCGTGAAGTTAACAACTTTGATTTTATCAATACAAAATTCATACATAGCTTCTGATGTGAGAATTTGGTTTCTGTACGGTCGTTTTAAACTTTCTTGTGCTGTTAATCTTTTTACATTACCACCAATCCCATCGCATGGTGACTTTCCGTGGGACGTGGCAAAAAAGTTCCATTCAATTCTAAGGCAAAATTCGCTCTCTAGTTGGCATAGATTGTAAAAGCTTTTACAACTTTTGTACTGTCCTGCGCAACCATCAGTGAATAAATGTAATTTGGACAGATTGGAAAATTTTATTTTTAATATTGGTATGATTAGTTGGAATATTTTGTACACATAATTTACATCATGTATAATGTCATCTGATATAAAACAGTAAGAAATATGTTTCAGTTCACCTTTATCATCTTTATAGTATATGACTAATGGATGTAAAGAACAATGTTGGGTGATCCAATGATAGCTCTGTATTTCATCTTGGACAACAAAAGCATAATTTTCAGCAAAGTTGCCAATAATGATAATGTTTGATTGATCCATATATTGTTTCAGTTGGTAAAGGTACTGTGATTGAGAGTGAGCAATAAAAGAATGAGCTTGTAGCTTTTCAAAACAAGATGCTAATAGTTCAACAAACGTTGGAACATCAGCTGTTAAACTTAATAGTGTTGCACGGTCAGTAGTTTGCCATTGCTTGTAGTGTATCTCAAAATCATCTTCGTATTCTCCAAAAATCTCATACAAATATTTGGTGAGGGGTTCTTTACCAGGACAATCATCACACTGTGCAAGCATGCATTCTTTGTTTTCTACTGAGCAAACGGTTTTTGAAAGTAAGTCCTTATACTTTAGTCCAATGTTTAAAGCATCTACTAGCAATATGGCATTTTGGTGATAAGAACAAACACAAACAGAATTTGTACCACTTGCACCTGGCAAAATGCACCACTTTGGTCTATGTGAAGCAAATTTTGAGTAACTTATTTGTATTTCTGGATTGTTTTCTTTGTATAATAAATATAGTTCCTTTAAATTACACAAAAGCAGTTTTTTTTGTTATGGATGTTCTTTTGAATGCTAACATAATCTTTTTTTCCAGGCATAGTTCTACATAAATCACTTGAATCATAAAAAAGTTTAACAGAATCTTCTATTTCTTTTTGTAAGACTTTCCCTTTATACAAAGGTGAGATAGCCAACAATCTTTTTTTATTAAAAAGTTGTCTAGCCTTTTTTGCTTGGTATTCTGTAACTGCAAAGTTATTTTGTACTTCTAATATTGACCAACTTGGGGGTGCCAGTGTTAGAAGTTGAACAATAGTCCTTTTGTCAGAACATAGAATTTTTTCTTTTATCAAGCTCATAATTTCATCAAAGTTTTCAGCCTTCTTTTTAATGTCATTTGGTTCATAACATAGTTTGAGGGAGCATTGAATTGACTTTCAGTTTTTCTAGTAAGGTTACTTACCATTTCGTTGATGCGCGCAACTTTTCGCTTTCCTTCTGAGAGTATATGTTTTGATGACTTTGAACGAGATTTTAGAGGAGATATATTAAAATTTTCAAGTTCTTCATTGATCTCCTGTCTTTTTGATTTGAATGATGATATTAGAAAATCTTCATCTTGTTCACCCTGACTTTGCTTCTCTTCTTTAAGATCTGCTTTTTTGACAATCTTTTGCTTACAGGGTTTGCAAAGTTTCTTCCCAGGAGCAATATTTAAGCTACTTCTCATCATGTCTTGTGACTCATTTATCATAACTACTCTAAGATTTTCTAAAAGTAATTGAATTGTATATATAATTGCATATAGCTTTATGTATTTTGTATATAGTATAATTGTATGTATAGTTGTATATAGCTTATCTGCACAATTGTTTAAAACATTGTTTATGTTCTTGAAAACACAAATTAAAAAAAAATATATATATTAAAATACTTAAATTCCACTTTTACTTACTTGTAATTTTCTTTGTATATTTTTTGAATGGATCACAGCATGCTTTCTGCCATATAGGATACATTTTCAAATAACTTGTAGCATGTTTTTCACATAATGTTGTTAAGTTTGATAGTTCAATGTTACAGCGTAATGATATAGCTATTTTTTCTTTGTAGCTTAAAGTTCCAATAACATCTTGTTGGCCTTTGCATGCATCTGATGTCATTAACCCAATAGAACACATCTTATAATAAACTATTTTGTATAAATGTATTTCCTAAAAAAAAGAGAATTCTTTTTTCCTACTTAATTTTTAGTAAAAAAAAAAATTTAATATAGAAATAATTCAAACCTTTTCAGAATCCCACTGTTGTATAATTTTTTACACTGATAGATATTGTTAATTTTCTTTATAGATATATTTATATATATATATATATATATATATACAATTTATATATATATCAAATTGTTAATTTGTTAAAATTTAAATAAAATTTACGAATGCTGTTTTTTAACTGAACTTTTTATAAACTAGTTATTATAAACTTTTACAAAAGTTGTCAAAATTTTAAAAACAAATGCACATCCTTATCACACTAATTCAGTTTTTATATAAAACAAAACAGGATGTTTTTTTCAGTTGTTAAGTTCAAATAACTAAGTTATCATATAATTAAGAGTTCCTTAAGTATAACAAAATTGTTTTTTTTTTTAAGGAGTCTTTTAACTAAATATAATATTTTACAGAATTCTATTTGAAAGTTTTTTAAAATAGCTTATTGAAAATTTGATACATCTTTGAAATTAAAGTTCCGTATGTTTCAGTCGTTTTTCCAGTTAGGTTTTTTGTGCCTAGTAAGATTATAAACAGATGAAAATATTAACAGCAAAAAAAAATTTTTTTTGATGGGGGTGTTTTGAGTTTTTAAAAAATTTGAAGACCCATGGTTCAAAATTTTCTAAATTTTGGGTGATTTGATGCGGAATTACCCATATGTAGTTAAATGTTTGTAAATAATATGTAATTAAAATTAATAATATGTAATTAAATTTAATAATATGTAATTAAATTTAATAATTAATTAAATTAAGTGTAAAATTAAATTGAGCAAGATATCCAAATTAAAAACACTAAAATTAAAGGAAACAAAATGCAGTAATCATTTTGGTTATTGAGCATTATCCCACTATGGTCCTAAACTTTGAAATATACTTCCAAATATCATCCGTGATGAAAAAACACAACTAATTATAAGAAAAAACTAAAATCTTATCTAATGGTGAATGGTAAACTATTCCACCAGAAAACTCTTGATTGTTAAATTAAAAACTCTTGAACAATAGTATTAAAAATTTTTCTAATATAATAATTTGTTGCACAGCTGAGCAAGTGTTTTGCCAACTTTATCCACTATTCTGGCAAAACACAGTAGCTGTGGGTAAACATATGTATTTATTTATTGTCAGATTTTGTTCAAAGTTTTTTGAACATGACGACATCCTAAATTTTTATTTTTTTATTGACCATAATGTTAAATTCTTTTTTTTGATAATTAGATTGTTGTAAATAATAGTTGTAAAAGTTATTAAAAAAATTATCTTTTAATATTCATTATTCCATATCCCTATTTATGTCAGTTAATGTATGTGCATTGCGCTGTGACTACATCTATATCAGTTGATATAGATGTAGTTCACAGTGCAGTGTACATAATTTTGTTTGCTGCAACCATTCAAGATGTCAAATTTACTTGCGGGTAGTTTGTTGTTTTTATTGTTCACCTGTTTTTAATTTTCAAACCTCTTGTTAATTAAAATCCCCATTTACTTGGCAGGTGAGAGTATTTATTTGCTTTATTTCAAACTGAGTAGCTTAGACTTTTCAAACTAAATACCTAAATCAATGCTAATATAAAATGGTTTCAACACAAATCATGTTTAAAAAATGTTAAAAAGATAATGCAAAGATGACGCCAATAAAAATGAATCTGTTATTTTTAAATTTTATTAAAAAATGTTCTCCAACCGTTTGCCATATTTATACCGCTGTCCCTGTTTACTAAATATTCCGACTAATTCCCATTTATTGAGACTACCCTGTTAATTAGGTTTTAAAATGTTTCCAATTCTCCTGTTCATTAGAATTCCCCTGTTTATTTGGGAACCAAGAGTATTAATTTATTCATTATATTTTGAACTCAACAGCTTAGACCTTTATCAAAACTAAAAGAAAGCTAATATTACCTTTTAACATTAAATTTATATAACTTGTCTGTTTAGGAATAGCTGTTTAGTTTTTTTTTTAAAAAAGCATCTTTTTTGTCAAATCTTGAATGACACCTTCTCAAATTGTAGACAAATGACTGTAATTGATAAAGGTTATATATTAATATACATCACATTGATAATATCGTCATTATACTGTTAATTATCTATTACGATTTTTTGTAGTTGTGAGTTGCATGTAGTTGTTAATACAACATTATTTGTATGTGGTATGTCAAAATAATTATGATATCAAATATTTCATTAGCAAAAATAAAAAAAAAGTGTTTAGTCAATACTTTTAAACAATTTAAAGGTTGTGGTTTGTTTCAACCTGATTACAAAAATCTTTTTTGTGATTAAGTTGTTTTCAATACTAATGAGTCAATTGTATTGATTAAATTGGTCACAAAATAAAATGTGGTCACAAAATAAAATGTGGTCACAAAATATAATGTGGTCACAAAACAAAACGTGGTCACAAAACAAAACGTGGTCACAAGATAAATTTTTATGTGATAATTAAAAAATCTCATTGTAAATCTCTTTGTTTTATTTGACTAAAGAAAATTTTTCATTTTCAATTCTTTTGCAAAAAACTTTTTAAAAAAAAGGGGTAATTTTCAAGTTTTTATTATTGGAAAAATTCGATTCAAGCTGACTTCAAAATAAATTCATAATGAATATTTAGAGATGTTGTATTTTTCATTTATTTTTACAATATCTAATGAGTAAAATTAATAATTTAATGTTATTGTCAAAAAATGAAAGTTTTAGCATGATGAATGGGCAACAAAATATCAAACTTTGATCAAAAACAGACAATTTACTTATTTATTATAAAGTTTTTTTTTAAAAAATAATTTTTTTGCCTAATGCATAAAATGAAATTTCTAATTTTTAACATTTTTTTTTTAATTTTTTAAAAATTATAATTTTAGTTAATATAAAATGTAACTTTGATGTCAAATTTTCAATATTTGCTCCTAATTAATATTTAAATTGCTCATTAACCTAAAAACAATTATGAAAATTTTTTTCATTTCTCCCAGCAGCAAGAGGCAAAAATTGTGCCTCAAATTTGGCTGCCACAGCTACTTGATAGACAGAAAGCAGCGGAGGCAGCTTCCAAATTATTTTGTTTCCAAAATTTATTATAGAGGGCCACCAATAGCTTTCCTCTTACAAATGACAAACACTAATACTTGTGGAGAAAAGTAGATGGGAGAAGATTTCTGCTGTTTATTAACTCCGTTTTAAACCATAGTTTTGACTACATTATAAGGTTAAAACAGATATTTTCGTTTTCTGAAGAGTTTAGTTCTTTGCTTAACTAATTAATAAAATTTTGAAAATATAAAACCATACAACTTTAAATCATGTTAACCTTTTCATGGAATCAGTACTGATAAACAAATACTTGGACCCAAATCAGAGTCTAACATAATTATTTCAAAAGATATTAGAAAAACTCAAAAAAATATACATTTTTTAGTTTTTTTACTATGAAAAGAAAACTTTAAAAAAATAAATACATTTCTAGAGGAAAGCTTTTTATTTCAATTTTAAAAAGAAAATGGTACTAAGATAAGCAGTTTACTTAAAATTCTTTATTAATTCATTAGTAATTTAAACATCTAAACAACAATCATATAGAGATATAGAAGGCTATACTTGAACACATATAAATAACAATGTTTAAATAGGTTAATTCTAAGTATAACAATAAAACAGCACAAAATAAAATTATTCTAAAAACAACATTATGGTAAAAAAAGTAAAAGCATTCAGCTGTTAAATTAAAGCTTATAAACATCATCTTAAAAATAAATAAGTTGGTCTGTAAACAAAGTCAAAATAAACAATTTCTCGAAAAAATTCTAAGTAATGCATAAAGTTTAGTTTATTAATTAATTAATTATTATCATAATGCAGGATAAAATATTAAAATGCCATCATTTGGAAAATAGGTAAATTAATAAAAAAAAGGCCAGTGCTGATACCGATTCCGGTTGTGCAAAAAGTGACTTATTAAGCCGATGCCGATGCTGATTAATCGGTACATCATTAATACACACACATATATACTTATATGTACATAATTTTGTATATGTGTAATACATATTATTACATATATAATTTTGTATATGTGTGTATAAAAGATTTAGTTACATCAAAACCTTAATCAGCAGTAGTTCATATATAAAAGTATTATTATTTTTTTCAATAGTTTTGATTTGTTTTATAAATACTCTGATGTTTACAAATAACTTTCTGCTAAAAAAACATAAATGCATCTATTATTAAATATCAAATAACTAAATTTTCTCTAACAATTTGAGGAATCGTTTCTAATACTTTAACAAAAATTATTTTTTATAAAATTATTTTTACCTAGTTGTTAAAGTTAAAATGAGGAAAAATTAGCAAAATGTTTCAAACTTATAGAATTGTATGACCTACTAACGAGAAATCTTTTAATGCATTATGAATGTTTAGATATTTCATGTAGACACATTATTCTGTTTGTAAATAAAAAAGATCTACAGTTGACATACGTTTGAAAGTGTTCTAGATGTTTTGAGTTTAATTGCTGTTGAATTATGTAACTATGACACCTATATGTCTTTCATATTTAATAAACTTTCAGACAGTGTCTTCCCATTGGAAAGTTTAAAAATGGTAGCTTTCAATGTATGTTGCAGTATTACATGCATTGTGTTGGGCGAATACCTGGGGAAAAAAAGGATATTCCAGTTTGTCACACTCATGTTGTTCCAAAGCCAGGTTTTTTTTATTTTTAACTTTATTTTTTTTTAAGAAAAGTGTTATTGTTTTGATTATATATATTTGAAAAATTAAGACATAAAATAATTTTCTTGTAAAAATAGTAAAATAAAATTTATGATAAATGAAGTTAAAGTGTTTTTTTCAGCTTTTTTCAGTTTTTTCATGTTGTTCATCTATATCTATTTACGCAGTATTTTCTTTTAAATCTCAGATGGGTCATACAATGTAATTTGCGAAGTGCGACATTTTGTTGTTTTAATGAAAGGAAGAATATTTAAATTACAAGTACTTGATGATAGTAAAGTTCCATATACTCCGGCTGAAATCTACAAGTAAGTGTTTATAGTTAATAAAATTTTTTCATTTTGAGATTTTGAGAGTATAATTGAAATTATAATTTAAAAAATTAATTAAATTCAGCAAATTTTTGTATGTAGGAATTTTAGGTAAAAGAAATTAAAAAAAAAAGCTTGATTATTTAAATCATTTTTGATAATGTAATTTTTTCATTTTTGTAATTTATATCAATTATTTAAGTATTATTTGGTAAAAACAATAAGGTTGAGAAAAATTTATTTTCTCTTAAACAAAAAAAAGTTTATTTTCTCTTAAACAAAAATACTGTTTATTTAAAATTTTTGAACATGACCAACAACACAATTTTGCGAATTGACAATTTTTTTTTATTCAGGACCTAAATTAGCCTGAATAAAAAAAAAGTAAATTTAAATAAAAGCAGAAATAGAGAAACTTTAAAATAGAGAAAATTTAAATTCCTTGGTGTTAAGTTTTATTTCTCAAAAAAAGTTTAAAACAAATAGATATAGTTTAGGTCCTGTTTTTTGAAATCTGTTTTAAGATTTGGAAAAATAAATACAAAAATCTGAGGAAATCTACTCAATAAGAAAGTTTAAAATGAGCTAAAAATTAAAGATGTTTTCAATTTCTTTAACAAATCTAAATAGGTAGTTGTTAACTCCAAACAGTTTAAATTTAAAGTTTTTTATCTAAAGTTTTATATTAGTGGAACGCACAAAGGAACTTGAAAAAAAAAAAAAAGGTTCTTTTTTCTGTGAAAAATTCTCCAGAAGGTCTTTAACTAGTTTATGTAAGATATTGCTGAAGTTCAACTAGATTACTGTTATCTAAGAAAATAGAGAAATTTAATTAAAAGAACTAAAAGGTAATTATCCTTTTCACTATGGCATCCATGTAAATCAGCTTTAATTCTAAATTATCTTTATACTACAGTGCATACTATGTATAAAAAGTGACCAGGTTGAAATTTAAACAGGGTCGGGTTTGATAAAATATAGCTGGGGATGTATAAACATTCATACATCCTAAAGCATATTTTTTTTATTTGTGATTCATGTTTTATATATATATATATATATATATATATATATATATATATATATACATATATATATATATATATATATATATATATATATATATATATATATATATATATATATATATATATATATATATTCATGTATATTTATATTCATGTATATTTATATTCATGTATATTTATATTTGAACATCATGATTATCATGATCATTATCAAGATCATCATGATCATCATGATCATCATCATCATGATCATCATGATCATGATCATCATCATCATCATCATCATCATCATCATCATCATCATCATCATCATCATCATCATCATCATTATCATCATCAATCATCATCATCATCATCATCATCATCATCATCATCATCATCATCATCATCATCATCATCATCATCATCAACATCAGCAGCAGGATCATCATTAAATCATCATCAAACTTTAGCCTTTCTCTTTTATATTTCTATCAATTTAATGATATTAAATATATATTTTTTTTTTGTTATTCACCTCCTCAAGGCCAAGAAGGCCACTACAGATGAGCTTTTCTCTTATATAAACAATTTTGAGCATCTTCTTTCCTTTAATAAAGCTCATTCATACAGTATCATAATATGTTTAATCTCTTCAATTTAATTTACTTACTGCTATCATTTTTATCTCTACATGCTGATACCCAAATCACTTAAATCTTCTTTGACAAATGTTGTTTGATAAAACATTTTTTCTAATCTCTGTCTAAGATTATGATACTTTGTCTTGTCAGAGACAAAGTGCCATAATCTTAGACAGAGAATCAGC
This sequence comes from Hydra vulgaris, assembly GCF_038396675.1. Lineage (NCBI taxonomy): Eukaryota > Metazoa > Cnidaria > Hydrozoa > Anthoathecata > Hydridae > Hydra > Hydra vulgaris. The sequence continues at coordinate 33,876,112 of NC_088930.1, forward strand.
AAATACTACACCATATAAATACTAAAGTTTGTATCTAAACAAATAGTAAAAATATATGTTTATATCCATATATATAAGTATTATGTGCATATATCCTTGCATAATTTAGAGGGAAAATCTGCGTCTTTTTGCAAAAAAAAAGCAATATTTGCCATAAAAAACGTTGAAAAAAAGAAAGAAAAAAAGGTCTTTAAGTTTTAATTTAGGCAGCGCCCAAATCAGTGCCAAAAATACCATTGATGCTGTTGAAAATGGTCTAGAATAGCCCCTGGCATAAATGGGCATCTTACATAACCTCCTGGATCCAAACATGTGTGGAAGCTTTTATTTCTTCTCTTTAGTTTTAAGTCAAGCCTCATCCTACTCCATATTTTTCACCATCTTGAGCAGTTGCTTTATCAAACCGTAATCATTTTTTTCATCTTTCTTACAAGAACATCTTTCTCAAAAACAAATGTCCTTTTATTATTCCATGAAGCCAATGTAAAAAGGTCCTAATAAAATTACGTCAACATTTGACTTGGTAAACCCTCTTCCCCTGAATGAATCAATTGTGATGATGGTGTTAATATTTATCATAATTTATGTACAGTGCAGAGTCACAATCAGTAAATGTACAAGTCCTCCTCACTTTAACTTAAGACCTATTCCTATTTCACAGTTAAATCCAATTATTTCTAATAGAGTCTTGTATAACAAAAAATGCATTTAATAAATTGCTCAAACCAGTGGTCAGCAACCTTTTGAGATGAAGTAGCTAAAAGATACAATTTTCAAAATATTTTAGTTTTTAAAGAGCATCTTTATTTCAATATTATGTTAATATTTGTGCATGAAGCTAAGGAGCCACATCTTGACATTGAAAGACATCTACTTACTTGCATAAATCTTTTTTGTTTGTTCAGTAGACTAACCAACAGCAACTTTGAATAAATAATAGTGTTATGAGTAAACATTTTGTGCATGCTTATTTAATTCTGTATTTGTTGGCTTTTTTTAAAGCATAAAACGGTTTTTAAAAAGTAGAAACATAAATAGCTTCATTAAAATACTGAAGGTTGAGCAATATATATATATATATATATATATATATATATATATATATATATATATATATATATATATATATATATATATATATATATATATATATATATATATCAGGAGCGGATCCAGGCTGTAGCAAGTGTAGCAGTTGCTACATTCAGCTCAGTTTTTTTTTCTCTTTTTATTTTTACGTACATTTCTTTTTTCATACAAAAGAGAAAGTTAATTTAAATAAGATATTGAGGTTACAAGTAGTCAAAATGCGGCTCTTCAAATTGTAGCTGAGCCAAGTTGACTATGTTATGGAAATATTTCATTTGGAAAAATGAAATGCTTCACTGAAAAATGCATGTATTTAACAGGTTTTGTCTCACAAGCCCATAAATTTTTGAAAGAATGTCACACATTTTGCAGCATATCAACTTAAATTAAACTGGGAGTTAAATAAACTGGCAAATTGACTTTAGCAATTGTAGCTAAAGTCAATTTGTCATGTTTTGAAATGACTCTATACATACCCCCGATAATTTATCAAATATTTAGGCTATTTAGCTGCAATGTTTTTATTAACAAGGAGGTCTTACGTAGTGACTTAAAGTCATCCATCAAGAACCTGTAGTAAAAACAGAATTTGTGTAGCAAAGGCAGAAATTCTGTTAAATATCTACACTCCGTTGGAAAGACTTTTTTTAATGAAGTGGATAGCAATCATTAAATAAAAAAGTTTTTATAATTATAAAGACTATGGTTGTATGAGTCTGTTGGTTTTATTTAGTCTATTATAAAAATAGTGAAATTTGTTTATGTTTATAAAAAATGGTGAAATGTGTTTATTGCTGTTCCACGAGTTATTTATCATTGATGAAGATTTATAAACGTTTTAAAAATTTATAGATTTTCCAGAGATAAAGAGAAAACACTTTAAGTTGAATATTACCTAATGCAAGTTTTAAAATGTCTAGCAGCACTTTAGTATATGATCTGGTTGACATCAAGACTTCAAAAAGGTTAAACTAAAGCAACATTTTGCACTATTTTCCTTTCAGATAAAGTTTTAGTTTATTCTAAAATTGCAAGGAACTTTCTACTACTTTTTCTTTCTACTTTGAAAATTACTACTCCGAACTATTATTCTCTGTGACAAGGTGTATGTTACAAAAATGTTATTGGATCAGCAAGTTGCTGTTTTTGGAAAACCAATGATATGAATTTTCTTTCAAAAGATGTTTTAAATGTTATGATAACTTGTAATACAAATGTTTGATGGTCCTAAATTTCTTTTGAAAATGTTGTGAAAACCTGTAAACAAATAAATTCCTAATTTTTATGTGATCAATTTCATGTAAGTCTAGAATCAGTAAGAGAGTCAAATAGCAAAGCAAAAGCAATTATATATGATAAAAATCAAATTCTAACATTTTATGTAAAACCTTGGTTAACTACAGTTGGAACTCTTTTGCTGCTTGACTTTTGTCCATGTTATCAAAAACATACGAAATAATGGAGTTACAAAGCTAATAATACTTACAATGCTCTTCTTAATCTCCCTGAAACTTCTAACATCTCAAACGTAAGCAAGACTGGTGATTTTATTTAACTTGCTGTCACATAACAAAAAACTTTTAATCTAAAAAGTGAGGGCATATGTTTCAGGTTCAATAATGATCAACAAACTTCCTCAGAGATCTAAATTATAAACAAAGAAAGTTTGTTTTAAATTTTGGCAATACAGCATTATGCATAAAAAAATCAGAAAATAAGCATAAGATATCAACACATGTCACAAGGCATTTCACAAATTATACATGTGAAAAAATAGTCTAGCTGATTAAAATGCTATTAAAAGAAACACTTTAGTTACAAATTTTTTTATGTTAGGAAAAATTGTTACAGAATTACTTGAAACAGAATTTAGAAACTTGAGGAAATATCTGTAAAAATATTTTTTAAGTGTTCTTTGAAACCAAAGATGTCTCTTGTGTACATTAACATATATTTTGAAATTATTACTTGCTTAATGATATGAAATTTTGACCAGTATAATGTTTTATTTTTTAAGCTTTGGTTAATATCCAAAATCATTTGAAATAGGCGGATTAAAGAGTCCTTTTGACAAAACTGTTAAATGGCTTTTCTTCAACTTGATTAAAAATAAAATTCGTTTGACTTCCTTATTCAATACTTTTATGCTTTACTGCATTACTTTATTAAAATTGAGTGTTATCATCAAAATATACTTTCCTATATTTATCAAAAACCACTGAAAACTTTCTACATCAAAATCAAGCAAAGACCTTTTTTTTTTTTTTAAGCAACTTTGCTTTCAACAAGGCTGCAAGCAACCACTAATTAAAGTTGGAAGTTACTGGAAAAGAAAAAATGAAGATAATGATTGGCGAATGACTTAAAGAACTGCACATTATATGAATCATAAAAGCAAGATAAAGGAAGCGAATTCCAAAGAACTGATGCTAGAGTAAAAAAACTAGATGAATAAGAATTTTTGGAGCACTTAGGAACAGTCTCAGAAAAAGGATGAGACTTAATTGAATGATGAGTAACATGAGAATGAATTTTAGTAGATGACACAAGAGGCGCTAGCTCTTTAGGGCATTGCCCATTATAGTATTTGTAGATAAGAGAAAGAGAAGCAACATTACAACGATGTGATAATGGTTGAAGGTTGGCTGCAAGGGCAGGTCCAACTATGTTTACAATGCGTTTTTGCACCTTGTCTAAAAGAGAAAGGACATCATTAGAAGGTCCGCACCAAATATGGCAACAGAATTCCATAAAAGGCCGGATTTGAGATTTATAGAGATAGAGGATAGAATCTGAAGTAAGAAAGTGTCAAGCTCGATAAAGAGATGCAACCTTAGCAGATGCTAATTTTGCAATAGATTTGATATACGCTTTCCAAGAAAGATCGGAAGTAAGAGTTAATCCTAGAAGATGAAGAGTAGATGACTCATAGAGTATATCACCATTCATAAATATAAGAAGATCTAAGTTATTGTGATAACGATTGGTTGAAAAAATTGAATGTTATCTGTATTGAAGTTCACCAGCCACTGTGAACCCCATGCTGTAGCAGAAGTGAGATCATTTTCAAGCTCAGATGCCCCCTTCAAGCAATCAGAGATTGTTGGCTTCTTATCATGACAAGAATAAATGACGAGGACAACTTTTATACTACGATTGGAAAGGAAGGATTCAATAATCTTAAAGATGTTGCCAGATACACCATAAGAAGAAAGCTTATGGAGAAGACCAGCATGCCAAACTTTATCAAAAGCTTTTGAAATGTCAAGAGTGATGGTCTTAACCTCTCCAGCTTTATCTAATGCACGATAAAACCTATTGGTTATTACTGTTAGCAAATCAGCTGTAGAACAAGAAGATCAAAATCCATATTGACGGTCAGAAAGTAAGCTATTAGGTTCAAGGTGAGAGATTAAATGTTTGTTAATTAAAGATTCAAAAATCTTGCTTATGATAGAAAGAAGACTAATGGGGCGGTAGTTAGACAAGTCAGATTGCTCTCCAGAATTTTTGAAAGTAGGGATAAAAGATGCCGCTTTCCAGCAGGCTGGAAAACAAGACTCTGATACACTTGTTGAATAGTTATGAGAGTATGGACGACAGCTCCGGAGAACACTTCTGCAAGACAATAACAGGTATGTTGTCCGGCCACAAGCTGTAGAAGAGTCGAAGCAGGAAATCACTTTAGATACAGATGCTGGAGTGATATGAATGTCAAGCAATGGATCAACCTGTTTGTTGGCAATATCAGGTAGAATGCAACTAATGGAATCAAGAGATGATATTGATTAAAAGTTTTTAGCAAACAATTCAGCTTTCTTTTGTAGGTGAGGTGACAAATGTCTGAACCATGCAAGAGAGGTGGAATTAAAGACTTGCTCTTATTATTAATACTATTAAAGTCACAAGAGCCTAATTTTTGAGATAAAATATGAGATTTCATGATCTGAGAATAGCGGGCTTTGGCGTTAGACAAAACCTTTTTACAATGATTTCTAGGAGTAATAAACAGACGTCTGTTTTCTGGAGAATTGTTTTGCTTATATATATGAAAGTAATGGTTTCGATTGCCAATCGCAGCGGCACAGTGTGAGGAAAACCATGGAGGAGAGTGAAGCTTGACCTGGAATCATCGAGAGGAAACAAAAGATTCTATGCCAGCCTGAATCCAAGAAGAAGCACATTTGTCGACAGGAAGACGAAAGATTTCTACCTAAGGGCCATCACGAAGAAAATCATGGAAAGACTCCCTGTCAGCTTTTAGGTAGTTGTAGGAGGTACAATAATAGGGGGAAGAATGAGATATTAGTTTTAGAGAGATCAAACTGTGATCAGAAGTACCTAAGGGTGAATGTGGAGAAACTGAGCACTGACTTGGATCAGAAACAAGACATAAGTCGAGTAGAGAAGGTAAATGATTCGGGTTGTCAGGAAAGCCAGTTGGAAAGTTAACTATTTAAGTTAGGAATTGAGAAAGGCAAAAGTTGTGGGCTTTAATGCCTGCAGAGTCACTGACACTAGAGCCAAACCATTCTGTGTGATGAGCATTAAAGTCACCAACAACAACAATAAACGGCTGATGGATAAAGAGAGAGGGCTTGGTCAATATGATCTGAAATGACATCAAAAAGAGTGCAGTTCTGAGATGAAGGAGAGCGATATAGAACAAAGAGAAAGGCGATAGAGTGAAGTGGTGCTAAACTAAAGCACGTGAAGGAATATTCTGATGATTCAAATCTAGTTTCACGACAAATAGGTGAGTTCTTACGAATATAAATGCCCAGGCTAAGCATGTGACTAATGGAGTCTTTACAAATTAAAGAAAGATAATACAATTCTAAGATTGCAAGATGAGACAGCTGAAATCAAATTAGTCTCACAAAGAGCAAGTAGGTCTGGTAAACTTTGCTAGAGATAAGAGCCAACAGAAGAAAAGTTACTTCGAAGACCACGAATATTAGTGAATGATAGGTTTAGAGAACTTGGTGACGATGATTGTTTTTTGTGTTTTATAGTTTTTGGTACTTAATTCATTTTTAAATTTCCTGAAGAACTTGACTCAAAGCATAGATAGTACTCAGAACACTGTTTAATAGCTAAGCAGTTGCCACATTACTATTTATAAACCCTAAGCCATAGCAAAGGGCTCCAAATGTGGCCTCGGCAATGCACACCAAAAGTACAAACAGGGACACCATCCGTGCACAACATAGCACTTTTAATACTTTGATATTTTTCAGCTGTTGATTGAATCAGCTTCTCTGAGAGCTACCACAGAGTTCGGGAAATCTGACTACCAGCTGGCCTCAGAACCGTAAAACTGAGTTTTAGAGCCGTACCCTCATTAGGAGATAATTGAATGAGTTGCTTAGTCATAAAAACAGAGACACAAGCAAAACCCATGCATTGAGTCAAGAAGATCCAGCATTCAACATCCTAAACTGGAAACAGTGTATTAAAAATAGATCTGTGCCAGCCTAATAGATGAAGAAGGGGTGTGAGGCTGGTCAACAGATAGAATCTGTTTACCCCTTAACTCTTTGCCTAGGGAGGCCTTCTACAATTGAAGAATGACAATTGTCGAATGCATTTAACATCTGCCCTAGATGAGTATTTTTATTAAGACACCGACTCTAGCCTTTACTCAATCAAAGGCTCCAAGACCGGGGGTGTTTAAAGTTGGAGTTGGCATCTCCTAGCCTTTGCCTAAAAAGGCGTATCCTACAAGGCAGCAGGACATGAAGCAGATTGTACTGGGTTTTATTTTACCAGTAGCAGGATAACCTGACCTGACATTTATAAAATATAAATATTTATTACCAGGATAACCTGACCTTACATTAACTTAACTTTATACTCTTGTCTTGACAAAAAGTCTTCTCTTTTCGATTACTTAAAACAGGCAGTCAATCCTAAATCTGATCTCACTTCTGTAACAGATTGGGGCTCACAGTGGTTTGTTAATTTTAACTCAAACAAAACTAAGTTATTTATTGCAAAAAACTATTGCAATATTGACAACATTACTATATTGTTGAATGGCAACCCTCTCACAGAGTCCTCTTCTTTACATCTTCTTGGATTATCGTTTACTACTGACCTTTCACAAAAACATATAAACAATCGATTGCTAAATTAGCATCTGCTAAGGTTGCTTCTCTTAATCGTGCTTCCCATTTCTTTTCTCCTGATTCTTTACCTCTACATATCTCTTATTTGTCCCTGTATAAAATACTGTTGTCATATTTGGGCTGGTTCTACTAATGCTGCTTTTTCTCTTCCAAACACTAGACCTATGTCATTTTAAACAAAGAACCATAGTGTTCAGTTTGTCTTGTTAGGTTGACATTTATTCATTGACACTTTTGTTTTTATTATTTGCTGAGATTTGTTAATCTTATCGTGTTTAATTGTAATATGCCTGAAGTTTGCTATTTTGGATTTTAAAAGCATTCCTTATTTATTTAAAGCAATATATTTTTTATTAAAAAAGTTTAATTACTTTAGTTCTATTTTTTATTTGATTTGAAACCTGTTTCTTTTTTTCATTGTTTGACAAAGAGTTTATAGTAATGAAGTAATGAAGTTTATTATTAAAAATATGATAATCTTTATAAATTATTTTTGTAAATTTATACAAATCTTTACAGTGGCTTTTTCAGTTATCTAATATTTTATAAAAGAAGCCATTAAATAAAGCATGATGTTTTTTAAAACTAAATTAAATTGAAAAATTGAATTTTAAACAAATTTAAATTAAATTTCTCATTTTCATTTTCAAATATAAACCCCCAATTTTTTGCAGACCGAAACATATTTTAATAAACACAAATATTTTGTTGATTTAAATATATATATAAATTTATATGATATTTTTTGTATGTATTATTTGTCATAAATACATTGACTGGTAATAGGAATACCAAGAATTAAATGTAAATACATAGAATGGCGATAAGGGCTCGGTAATGGTTTTAGTCATGATTTAAAGTCATAAAAGACAAGTAAACTATTATTTCGTTAAAAAGTGTTCAGTTTAACTGGATGATTTTAACGTCGCGTAAATCAAGTAATGTTCTTCCCCTTTAAAGGGACGAGGGAACTCACTATAAGCCACTGTACATCCATCATAGATCCATCAATGAACTTTAGATCAATAAGTTTGCAAGTTTTGCTCTTTTAGACCAGCAAGTTAACATATATAGACCACATAGTATAGTTGGCAAACTTTTTTTTTTTTAGAGGGAAAAATATTTATGGCATTTTTGATACAGTCAATAAAAACTGCCCACCCCTGTATATATATATATATATATATATATTTTTTTTTTTTTTTAAACATCTTCGCTTCCAACAAGGCTGCAAGCAGCCACTAATTAAAGTTGGAAGTTACTGTAAGAGATAAGATGAAGGTTGTAGAGAAAGATAACGATTGACGGACGATTTAAAAGATTGCAAATTAAATGAATCAGGAAAGCAAGATGAAGGAAGCGAATTCCAAAGAACTGATGTTCGAGGAAAAAAACTAGACGAATAAGCCTTTTTGGAGCACTTAGGAACAGTCACAGAAAAAGGATGACACTTAATTGAATGACGAGTAACACGAGAATGAATTTTAGTAGATGGCACAAGAGACGCTAGCTCTTTAGAGCAGTGCCCATTATAGTATTTGTAGAAAAGAGAAAGAGAAGCAACATTACGACGATGTGATAATGGTTGGAGGTTGGCTGCAAGAGCAGGTCCAACTATGTTTACAATGCGTTTTTGCACCTTGTCTAAAAGAGAAAGGACATCATTAGAAGATCCGCCCCATATATGGCAACAGTATTCCATACATGGCCGGATTTGAGATTTATAGAGATAGAGAATTGAATCCAGAGTAAGAAAGTGGCGAGCTCGATAAAGAGATGCAACCTTAGCAGATGCTAATTTTGCAACCGATTTGATATATGGTTTCCAAGAAAGATTGGAAGTAAGAGTTAATCCTAGAAGATGAAGAGTAGGTGACTCATCGAGTACATTACCGTTCATAAATATAGGAAGATCTAAATTATTGTGATAACGATTGGCTGAAAAAAATTGAGTTTTATCTGAATTAAAGTTCACCAGCCACTGTGAGCCCCATGCTGTAGCAGAAGTGAGATCCTTTTCAAGCTCAAATGCCCCCTCCAGGCAATCAGAGGGTGTTGGTTTCTTATCACGACAAGAATAAATGGTAGTATCATCAGCAAACAATGCCACCTTAGATTTGAGAATATCTGGAAGATCGTTAATGTAAATTAAAAAGAGTATAGGGCCAAGGATAGAACCTTGAGGAACCCCTGAAGTTACAGAATAAGAAGAAGAGTGTTGTCCATCGAGGACAACTTTTATGCTACGATTGGAAAGGAAGGATTCAATGATCTTAAAGATGTTGCCGGATACACCATAAGAAGAAAGCTTATGGAGAAGACCAGCATGCCAAACTTTATCAAACGCTTTTGAAATGTCAAGAGCGATGGCCTTAACCTCTCCACCTTCATCTAATGCACGATAAAACCTGTCAGTTATTACTGTTAGCAAATCAGCTGTAGAACGAGAAGATCGAAATCCATATTGATGGTCAGAAAGTAAGTTATTAGATTCAAGATGAGAAATTAAGTGTTTGTTAATTAAAGATTCAAAAACCTTGCTTATGATAGGAAGAAGACTTATGGGACGGTAGTTAGACGAATCAGATCGCTCCCCAGAATTTTTGAAGATAGGGATAACAGATGCCGCTTTCCAGCAGGCTGGAAAACAAGACTCTGATAAGCACTTGTTGAATAGTTTTGAGAGTATAGACGACAGCTCCGGAGAACACTTCTGCAAGACAATAACAGGTATGTTGTCTGGGCCACAAGCTGTAGAAGAGTCTAGGCAGGAGATCAATTTAGATACAGATGCTGGAGTGATATGAACGTCAAGCAATGGATCAACCTGTTTGTTGGCAATATCAGGTAGAACGCAATTAGTGGAATCAAGAGATGATATTGATGAAAAGTTTTTAGCAAACAGTTCAGCTTTGTCTTTAGGTGAGGTGACAAAGTCTGAACCATACAAGAGAGGTGGAATTATAGATTTGCCCTTATTATTGATATTATTAAAGATTCTCCAGAAGTCACGAGAGCCTAATTTTTGAGATGAGATACGAGATTTCATGACCTGAGAATAGCGGGTTTTGGTGTTAGATAAAACCTTTTTACAGTTGTTTCTATATATATATATATATATATATATATATATATATATATATATATATATATATATATATATATATATATATATATATATATATATATATATATATTTGTGTGTGTGTATATATATGTCAGTATTTAATAAATAGTAAATGTATGCATAAGTTTATAATATATAAAGTATTATAAATTTTTTTGTAGCCCCTGCTATCAACCCCTGCTAAATCTTATAATTTTACTTGGGATGGGTTTGCAAAAAGTCTTATTTTTAGCTGGGGTTGATAGCTGAGGTTAGCAAAAAGCTCAGCATATTCAAACTTGCATTTATAAAATTCAAACTTTAAATCTTCAATTTATAGTTTGTTTTTATATTATTTAAAATTAATGCAATGTTGAAGTATAAAATTACTACTAATGTATACATATAACTATGTATACATACTACTAATGTATACATAAAACTAAGTTTAAAAAGTTGTTTATGGTTAGACTTACCTCAGTTGTTGTAATTTAATTTATTTCTGTATTTTTGTGTTGTTTCATGCAATTACCAAAACAACATGTTGTTTTAATAATTGCATGAAACAACACAAGTATTTCAATTTAATTTTATCCTGTATTTTACAACATTGATTAATTACAACTAATTTTTTTCTTCAGTCAGCTTTTGATCATTGCTGGTATATGCAAAATGTCCGGAGATGGCCTTTCTATTGGCTCTCTGACATCAACTGATCGTGATTCTTGGTATAAGGTAAATTGTATTTATCATTTTATGCTGCAGACTGTCATGTTTGATGACACTATGTATTGAATATTTTAATTTATAATTATCTATTTAAATTAAAAAAATATATACCTAGCCAAGATGGTCTAAATTTATTTAGATAAGATTTTATTTTTATATATATTTAAGAGTTAACTAGATGTTTATCAGGTTTAATTGGTTAAATATCCTACACCAAATATATTTGTTTTTACAACAATTTTTGATGATGATGATGATGATGACGATGATGATGATGATGATGATGATGATGATGATGATGATGATGGTGATGATGATGATGATGATGATGATGATGATGATGATGATGATGATGATGATGATGATGATGATGATGATGATGATGATGATGATGATGAATGATGAATGATGAGTTGTCTAAATATTTTTGTCTTGCTTAAAATTAAGATTAGAAAAAGATTTGTGTGAGCAGCTTTTTTTGTTTGGTAACCTTTTACTTCAAAAGAAAATCATGCACTACACAATACACTGACCAGGGGTCGAAATAGGTGTCAGACATCACTGCCTTTTTAGTCCATTCTTGAGACCTGCTAAAGGAGGGTAAAAAATTATTGTTCATTTTTTCAGTAAAAATGAACAGTGGTTAGTTTCCCCCCTCAAATAAGTCTCAGAAACAGTCTGAACAGCGCTGATGTCCAACACTTATTTTGACCTCTGCTGCCTATAGTATATTTTTATAACATTTTTACACTAACTGTAATATTTTATATAGGCATATACAAATCTGTGTGAGTTGGATATTCAGAATAGAACTAATATTTCTGTTATCAATGAAGCTGCATGGGTAGTTGCATTTGATGATGTAGAAACTTACACTTCCCAACAGGTTATCTTTTTATATTCATTTTTGTCAATTTGTTTAATTTCTTTTAAAGCTTTGTTAACCTAAATGACTAAAATTAGTTTTTGATATTTTTTTCCTTTTAAATTTTGGATTATTTTGATTAGTATAGAGCAGACCTTGTTTTAAAGCATTAAGCTGCCAGCAATTTATGTATGCGTTAAGCAATTTTACGTAGGCCTGGAGCAATTTCCATTAAGCAACTTTTTATCTTTTTTTAACTTTAAGGTTATTCTATAAGTGTAAGATAAAAGAAGTGATGATGATTATGTAAAAAAGTTTGTTACAAAAGTATGAATGACAATTATGTTAGATATAAGCGCTACTTACTTATTAAAAAAAACTCAAATAAAATTAAAAGCTACGATAACTTAATCACTATTAAGCTAATTAATTTATCGAAATATTCAGTAACAGAAAACAACTGTTTGTAGTTGATGACATATTTTTTTGTATACATTATTAACCCTTTAGCTATCGAAAGCAGCCAAAAATAAAAAGCTATTTATGCCATTAAAATTTTCCAGTTAAACCTTCAATGAAATTAGTATAATTTTTCAGAAATTCCATAAAATGTTTGTTTACTAAAGCTTCATTGTTGTAAATCCAAATTCTTATTTATAGTTTTATTATTTTAATTCGAAAACTATATATAAATAAAACTATATATAAATAGGCAGTTCAGTTTCGCTAGTTAAAAAATATACTGTATTTGAATCTTCTTTTTAACAAAATAACATGAATGTTTTAATTTTATGTAGAAAAAGGTTGCTGTCGCAAATATAATAAAATAAGAAAAAACATTTAGTATTTTTTATTAAAATAATATCATAAAGTAACATAGTTATTTAGACTTTATAAGTTCAACTAAGTAATAACAACTAACTTAAAATATTTTATTTCATAAATTTTTACAGTTTAAAAATAGAACATAATTTTTGCAGTTAAAAGTTTTACATCATATAAGAACACTGCTAAAAATTAAAATTTTAAATAAATGTGTTAAAATAAACAGCTGCATCAAAAATTTGCACAAAACATAAGTTAAACTTTATTTATAACGCAAGTTAAAGCAATTATTTTTTAATAAATATTATGTACAGCGATATAATTTTAATAAATGGTGTTTGGAAAAATAATCTTTGCTTTCACAACAAAATTGGTATTAAGATAATAAACTTTTAATAAATAAAGTAAATAAAATAACCTAATTTGTTACTCGCTAATTTTTTTCAAATAAAAAATCATTTTTAGTTGCAAAGTGCAATTAGAAATTCAAGAAATAATCATTAAAAAAGTTTAATATATTTCAATTCATTTATGCAAATGTCGAGAAAAGAAATAAATTTGTTTATATCAAACATTTTTAAAAATGTAATTTAAATTTTATTATTTAATACAAAAAAAAAAAAAAATTGAAAGAAAATAAACATTCCCTAATAGTAATAATAAAAATCCAGTTAGATAATATTTAACTTGTTTTGTGGTAATTAATATTATTGCAGTAATTTAAAAAAGTTTATGTCTTTAAAAATTAAAAAAACAAAGAAAATTTTAAGACATCAAATTCACGTTAGGCAAACGCGTAAAGCATTTTTTATTTAAAACAAGGTCTGATATAACATATACATGAATCTCTTAAGAGACAAACTTTGACAGATTTCAAACAAAGTTTCTTGTATAAAGATTGTTTTATTTAGTTAAAAAGTTGTTTTTATAATTGCAGAATTTTTTTGGAAATGTTTTGTTAAATAAAAAATTTCATATAGTCTGTCTAATTTTGATTTTTTTTAAATTATTGTTAATAATATTTTTAAAATAATATTAGCAATACATTAAATTAAACCTTAAACTTAAATTCAAACATAAACTCAAATAACTGCTTTTTTTTTGAAATACTTTATCATATATTCATCACTTTAATAAACATATAAAATAAATGAGCATATGGGATACATGAATCTGTATGTATAGTATGTAAATGTATTTATAAAAATTCTATATATAAAGAGTTTGAAAATGTTGAACTAATTATTACAAAAACAATATTTAATTTAGGCTTTCGAAAATTGTGCTTTAGGAGACTGTGTTAATCGCTGGTTTGATAAAAAGACCTGTATAATAACTGCTACTGGTATCTTTGGAATGAATAATGATGTAACTTTCTTGAGCTTTAAAAATAATTTTTTGCATTTTTCAATGAAATCAAGGATAATACATCCATTCAAAAGTAATAATAAATCCATTCAATGTTAGTTATACATCTATTAAAGGTTTATAATACATTCATTCATGGGTTGTAGCACATCCATTCAAAAGTAATAAAATATCCATTCAAGGTTAATTATACATCTATTAAAGGTTAATAATTTATTCATTTATGGGTAATAATACGTTTATTCATGGGTATTAACCATTGAATGTAATAGTTTATCTATTCAAGGCTAATAATATTCAATTCAAGGATAGTAATTTATCTATTCAAGGCTAATTAACTTCTATTCAAGGGTAATAGTACATCCATTCAGGGTAGTTATGCATCAAATTAATTTTATTAGATCCTTGATTTCCTTTCAATTATTCTTTCTTATTTGAAAAATATTTTTAATTATATATTTATTTAGTGTTTTTAATGTCTTTTTTATTTATATTTTAAATATAGTTTATTTCTGAAATATTTTTATGAGTCATATGTTAGCTATACTTAAATATTGTATGGTGAAAAAAGGTATAGTAAAAAGTATTGCACACCCTTCAACATATGTAAGAAATGGTGAGGTACACCCTTTAGTGTTAGAGTATTTTTTTTAAAAAAATGTTCTCTAACTTATTATTATATTCTGGTCATAGAAATCTTAAAATAAATAATTTAATAATGATAATGTTTAGGACTTGCCAGAGCTATTGCAGTTTAACAGTTAGTATTATGTATGTTAAGCATTTATAATAATGGTCAAAACTTAAAATGAATTTTATATTAATACATCTGCATTAAAAAACATGTTATATAATTGTTTTTAGTTCACATATAGTCAGATTAAAACAAATCTTGGTTTAGGGGTTACCCACATGTTTCATCATAGGATACTGGGGAGGGGGATAGATATTGACTAAGTGATGGTTTGTGAAGGGGTAAGGGTTTATTTTGCAATAATTCTTTAGTTTTTTTTTTAGTTAGAATCTAAAAAAACCTTTCTTTTAATTAAAAAAGTGTCTGGCCAAACATAACCCTTCAGTCAATGTATGTACTTTTCATTCAGCTATTTACTGCAGCTATTTTTATTTATGTTAGGTGATGATTTAAACACCACTACTTCTACCTTTATATTAATCACTTATGCAGTCTACAGTTATATCATCAATAAAAATATAAATGATACAGTTATGAATTAAATAAATAATAAAAGTATTATCAAACAACAATAACACAATGTTACAAATTTTTACACATTTTCACCCACTTTAAATTTATTGTTATATATTATTTATTAATTAATTTTCTTTGTTAATTCCAAAAAATATATCTTTGTCATCTACCATTTTAGAATTTAACATTTTTAGCACCTACCAGCAACCAGGCGCCCATGCATCATCAGCGCCTCATGGAACATTTTAAATGAGGTTCTCCCATAAAGTTCTGCAGCATAGGCTTAGATGAGGAAAGAAAAGTAGTGGGTTACAGACAATAATATGTATATTGTAGATGGAAAAATACATTGTTAATTGATACTTTAAAATAGGTAATTACTCAAGTTCTTTAACATCTAGACATACCATTATCTCCAGCACCTTTCCCATGTGATGACAGCCTACTAGTACTACAACCACCACAAAATGTAAGTATACTTCTCATCATGCTCTCCAAAAGTCTTATATTTAATTTAATTAAACATGAAGTATTTACTATGCATTAATTTTTTAATGAAGTTTTGAACACTACTGTTATTTATGTGTATGTTGAAGTTGCTATATGTTGTTTTTTCATTCTTTTATAAAAGAAGATGTTTTAGCTCGAGTCATAAATTAGGCATAAAAAAATAATATCAACCTTGCGTCAAAATTATTGTGATTTTTAAATGTTCCATCTCAAGATTCAGCAAGTAACAGTAGCGAAGACACAGAGGAAGTTTCTCTACCACTAATTACTTTTCAGCCTTACTTTCTCTACCTATAATGACTTTTCAACCTAATTTTCCACATCAAAGTAAGCTAGATGATGTATAGAGTTACGTCAAAATGAATTTGATTTTGAATTCATAAAGTATACACTTCAAAATAAAACATAAAATGTTACAAGAATAAAAACATCCTTCTCCATGCTTTGAACTCATAACTGCTCTCTTGTGTAACATAGTGATACCCACAATGCTACACAATCTTGTTGGATATATGGATATTAAAATTATATATTTGAGACAAATGTCATATGAGATTATTTGTAACTCTTCACCTCCTCTAAGGAAAGAGAATGGTTACAAATTTTTTGTGTCATTATTTTTGGAGGAAAGGTAATCAGTGAAGAATTAAGGTTAGTTACTAGGAAGGTAGGTAGGGCTTTAAAATTATCAAAAATTGTGTGATGTAATTTATGTATGACTCATTATCATATATATATATATATATATATATATATATATATATATATATATATATATATATATATATATATATATATATATATATATATATATATATATATACACACACACATATATATACACATATATACATATATATAAATTAGTAAAAAACACTTATCTAACTTTTATCTTCTACTTGAAGTTTCACTATTGCTGGATCATCAGGTTCGAATTCACATTAATATACAATAATTCATTAGGTTTTTTGTAGGGCTTATAGGAACTTTCTGAGAGGTTAAATGTGACATTATTTTAGCTAGGGTATTTAAAATATATAAACCTACAAATTCGCAAATTTTAAAATTAACAATAAAAATGAATGCATATTTATACAATTTGATATCATTGATTTTTACCCCTTAATTACACCAGAAATTTTAGATAAAACAATAGAATTTGGAAAATCCCATTTAGAAATTACTGAGGACACTATTCGTATAATTAAGCACTGCAGAAAAAATTTACTCTATTTTAATAAGGAAACGTGGAAGAAAAAAACCACGCACGAATGCTTTGATGTAACAATGGGAAGTTACGACGGAGCAGAAATTTGCGAATTTGTAGGTTTATATATTTTAAATACCCTAGCTAAAATAATCCAAATTAATCAATTAGGTCTTTATCGCGACGACGGTTTAATAATAATGCATAAAAATTCAGGACCACAACTCGATAAAATTAGAAAAGATATTAAAGTTTTTAAAAATATTGGTTTCCAAATTAAAATAAATATAAATTGAAAAATAGTGAATTTTCTTGATGTCACATTTAACCTCTCAGAAAGTTCCTATAAGCCCTACAAATAACCTAATGACGAATTATTGTATATTAATGTGAATTCGAACCATCCCCCTCAAATTCTAAAACAAATTTCAATTTCAATTAACAATAGGCTAAACCAAAACTCTTCTAATGAAAATATTTTTAACTCCTCTAAACGCGTTTATGAAGATGCCCTTAAAAAAAGTGGCTTTCAAAATTTTGAGCTAAAATTTGAAAAGAAAATTGCAAAAAAGCGTAATAGAAATAGAAACATAATTTGGTTCAACCCCCGTACAGCAAAAATGTTTCAACAAATATAGGTAAATTATAAAAGGCCACAACTACGTGTTAATTAATAAAAATAAACATATAAACGAAAAACAACACTGATTATTGTAATTGTAAACAAAAAATAGATTGCCCTCTAAATGAAAAATGCCTTTCGAAAAATGTAATTTACAAGTGCATTGTTTCCTCTCAAAATAACCCTGATAAACAATATATTGGCTTAACCGAGGGGGAATGGAAAAAACGTTATGCCAACCACAAACAATCGTTTAAACACAAAAAATATTCAAAAGAGACTATGCTTTCAAAATATATTTAGGATTTAAAAGAAAAAAAGAAAAATTTTAATTTACAATGGTCTATTCTAAAATCTGCCCCTGCCTATAATAACATTTCCAAAAAATGTATGCTATGTTTGCAAGAAAAATTTGAAATAATTACTCATTTAAATCAAGAAAATTTATTAAATAAAAAATCTGAATTAATTTCTAAATGTAGGCACGAAAATAAATACCTCTTAAAAAATTATAAAAACAAATGACCAAATTAAACTATCCCCATTCCAAAGAAAATTATTTAATAATTACTTTCTGTAACTTCCCGTTAACAAAAAAATATAGTAATTAAAAAATTTTTTATAATAATTTATAACTTCCTGTAAAATATTTTTTTCTATAAATTGAATTTTTTTTGAGATTTAGTTACTCTTCCTGATAATCCAGCAATGGTGAAACTTCAAGTAGAAGATAAAAGTTAGATAAGTGTTTACTAATTTATTATTGCTCTGTTCTTTAAGAACATTGAGCACTCTATTTGTAAAATACACTGACATAATTTACATATACATATATATATATATATATGTAAATTATGTTAGTGTATTTTACAAATAGAGTGCTCAATGTTCTTAAAGAACAGAGCAATAATTAATTAGTAAAAAACACTTATCTAACTTTTATCTTCGACTCGGAGTTTCACCATCGCTGGAACTCTTCCTGATGATCCAGCGATGGTGAAACTCCGAGTCGAAGATAAAAGTTAGATAAGTGTTTTTTACTAATTATATATATATATATATATATATATATTATATATATATATATATATATATATATATATATATATATATATGTATATACATATATATATATATATATATATATGTATATATATATAGTTATATATATATATATATATATATATATATATATATATATATATATGTATATATATATATATATATATATATATATATATGTATATATATATAGTTATATATAGTGATATATATACTTGTATATATAGTTATATAAATATATATATATATATATATATATATATATATATATATATATATATATATATATATATATATATATATATATATATATATATATACATACAAATATATATATGTAGTTATATATAGTTATATATAGTGATACATATAGTTATATACATAGTTGTATATATAGTTATATATATAGTTATATATATATGTATATATACAGTATTGTGAAAAAGTTAAGAACCACAAAAAAAACAAATCATAATTTATTTTTATTTTTAAATTTTTTTTTAACCGAATATATTTTTCTGGTAAAAAGAATAATAATAATAAATTTTAGAAAATAGACAAACAAAATAAAAAATAATAATAGTGATAAAAACTTTTAATTAAATATAAAAAATGTATTTAAAGTTTTATAGGTAATTTTTATTTTAAAAAAATTGTGAAAAAGTTAAGAACCACAGAATAAAAAACGATAATTTTTACCACCTAATATCACGTAATTCTACCATGAATTTTTAAGTACTCATTTATACGATTTGGCATTGAGTCTATTAAATTCTCTAAAATATGTTTGGGAACATTTCCAAGTATTGCTGGTAAAATATTGCACAACTCCTCAAGGCTCCTTGGTGCTTTCTTGGCAATCTCTTTATCAAGCCAACTCCAAAGATTTTCAATGCAATTTAGATCTGGGCTATTTGGTGGCCAAGTTAGACGCTCAATATTTTTACTTTCGAACCATTCAGAGACAATTTTAGCCCTGTGACATGGTGCATTGTCTTGCTGAAAAATGAACGGAACGCTTTGCTCAAGTGCATCAATTGACGGTAACAAGTTGTTATTTAAAATATCGACATAATAAGTAGAGTTGAGTCGACCATCATATAATTTAAACATACCGAGACCATAATATGTCATGCAGCACCATATTCCAACCGACCCGCTACCTTGTTTTGTTCTTTGAATGATACAAACGTGATTATATTTTTCTGAAGGCTGTCTGCGAATCATAATTGGGTTTTTTCGGTTATCAACCTCGATATTCATCTCATCACTGAACATTACTGTCCTCCATTTTTGTTTAGACCATTCTTTGACGCTTTGGCAAAATTCTTTTCGCTTTTTTATATGTCGTTTGGTAAGTCGCGGTTTTAGAACAGCTTTTTTCCATAACATATTGTTAGCTAATAGTTTCCTACGCACAAGTGATGCCAGGCTTGACGTCCATTTGAAAGCTTCCATTCCCTTCTTAATTCATTCAACTCACATAATATTTAATCCTTATTTTTTATAGGTTCTATTAACTAACTTTCAAAAAAAAAAATTTTTTCTTTTTTCTCATGCTATATTTAATATGTTTGAAAAAAAAAGACTATTTTATTTTTATTTAGTGGTTCTTAACTTTTTCACAATACTGTATATATATAAATATATATATTAGGGGTAGTCATTTTGAGGGAATTTTTGAAAACGAAGTACATACCCAGCTAAAATTGGAGCAAATATGCTAAAACTTAGTCAAAAACTTTTTTAGGTCAATCGGGTGACTTTTAAGTCCCCCTCAAGACTAAAGTTGTTAAGAAATTGTACTTCAAAAAAGGAAAAATAGGGTGTGTTCAGAGAGTTTGAGGGGGATTTAAATGAAAAAATGATCTCCATTTTTTTTTTTTTTTTTGTTATTTGTTATCTATATTTTCATTTTAAAAGGGTATGTCATCATGTTTTTTACATATTCTTGGTTAAAACAATGTATACGAAAGGAAAAAATGAAAATTTTATGTTACGCAAGGTTATGAAAATCGGCAACAATAAAAAAATTCTTATAAAATAATGCAGAAGAAAATGTGCTGAAGATTTTGCACTGTATGTTTAAGTCACTAAGAGTTTTTATAAACAAATTGTACGTGAAATTGCGTTACATTATTTTATTTTTGTAAATAACTTTTGTATTTACTTGATTGTTATTAATCGAATTACAATATATAGTAAAATTGTATTGAAGTTTTTAACTAATTACAAATCATTAAATCTATTTAGATTGAATACAAAAATGGGAAAAAAAATTGTAAAAGATATTGAGAAGAGAAGGTTTCTCAGATCAAGAAAAGCAAACTTTTTGTCATAAATGAGGCTAAACCAGCTACTACATTTACATATCTAATTTAAAAAAATTGTTTTGATCTTTAAACTTTATGTTAAAAATTAAAATATTGATTTTTTTTTTCTTAAGGTCTTCAACTCCCTACTGGAATGGATATTCTTCAACACATTGCCTACAGAAGATCACTACTTCCTCATGATGTTAAGAAGTCAACAATTTTATCATGCCCTCCTAACAAGATTCAGGGTTACAAGAGATGTGAAGTAGATGATTGTGAATGCATTTTAGGCTTAATTAAAAGACCATGGCTTAAAGCAGGATTTCAAGTAATGTCAGATTAAAATATTATCAAGAACCTAATGAAGATGGACAAGAAGTATTTAGATTTGAGTAGAAATAAATACAGAGGAACAGCTAGAGACAAGGTTAATCAAGGGGAGTTTATTTCATTTTTGAAAAAGCTGTTTTGGATTGGTTCTACAGATTTAAAGAACCAAATTAGGAAGGATAAAAAACGCTCAGATAAAGATAAGCACGATGATTTAACTTTGGAAGACCAGGAAGGACCAAGACATTTTAGTTTGGAATCAGAAGATAGAAAATTTAGCAAAAAGGTTTTATGTTGTTTTTAGTAGGTTAATTTGACCTTTTTTATTAAAATTTGCTAATTTAACACACACTATTTGTTAATACACATACACCATGTTAAAATAAATTTTAGGTTTCTGAAGGTGTGAGGAAGAGGACAGGGCTAGAAGACGAATCTCCTAAGATTGACTCTACCTCAGAATTAGACTTGAGTTTCACTGACACTAGTGCTGATTCTGATTCAGAATTCGAACCTGAAGTTTGGCGTCATAGAAGAGCAGATGATTGTAACATTACTGCCAAAGTCCCTATGAATATTTTTGATGGAAATGTATCTATCATAGCTACAGCAAATGATATCTCCCAGAATTTCTTACAAAAAAGTAACTCGAGCAATTCTTCAAGATTGTTGAGTTGATATCGCAAAATGCAAAGCCAGTGCTTCAACAGCATTAAGGAAGATGAAAAAAACTGCCAAGGATACTGCAGAAATTGCTAAAATAGTTATAAGGAAGGCCGTGTATAATTCATTTTGACGGAAAGACTTTGTTTGAAATGAATCAGGGAAAAAGACTGAGTAATGAAAGATTAGCTGTGCTCGTTATTGAGGGGGTGTCGCATCTTCTTGGAGTACCTGCCTTGCCGTCTTCTACAGGTGAAGATATGAATATAGGAATCATGAAAATACTACAAGAATATGACCTCATTTCAAAAGTATGCAGAGCATGCTTTGATACAACTTCAAGTAATACTGGTTCTAAGAAAGGATCACTTATTAGGATTGCAAAAGAGGTAGACAAATACCTTCTTCTACTAGCATGTAGGCATCATATCATTGAGCTTAGAATGGTTTATTTCTGTGAAGCAGTGATAAAAGAGAATAGCGTAGGGCCTGAAAATCCCTTATTCGTAAAGTTCAAACATATGTTTGAGAACCCTAAATTCAAATACGACTAAAATAACCTGACCTCTTTTGATTGGAAAACCGTTGAAGGAACAGTTTTGAAGGAAGCTGCAAGGAAAACTTTAGATTACTGTGAGACCTATATTACTAAAAAACGCAATATGAGGAATGACCGAAGAGAGTTGGCTGAACTAACCATGCAGTATTTATCCCCTTCCGCACATTTCAAGTTAAAGAAAACTGGAGCTGTTCATCATGCTAGGTTTTTAGGCAAGAGTTTATACTACCTTAAACTTCAGCTTTTGTGCAAGCAACTGACATTTGTGCAAGAAAATGATAATCTACGTGAAGATTTAAAACTCATCTGCGAGTTCATAGTATGTTTTTACACAAGGTGGTACCTTCAAGCACATAAAGCGATTCAATCTCCTGTGTCTGATCTTGATGCAATCTTTCAGATGAATGAGTATAAGAAAGATTGCTCCAATCCGGAGGCAGTAGACGCTGTGTTAGCATCTCTTTATAAGCATACATGGTATCTTGATTCAGCAATTGTTCCCTTGGCTCTTTTGGATAAAAATATTTCTATGGATAAAAAAACAGCCATTGCAGATGCTTTGCTTTTCTTCCAAATGCCGGATCCAGATTTTTTTAAACATAGAAGCAAAGAACGAATAGACGAGATTAATATCATAAATAATATGAAGGTACCAACTCTCTCTCTCTTTTGGTTAATGAGTTTTCATATTTAATTTTTTCAATGATAGGGTTGGATAATCAGAGAGTGAGAGACTGGTTGTCACTTCCACCCCAATATTGGCACACCCAGTCCTCGTTTAAGAATTTTGAAAACTTTGCCAAAGTGTTAATTGTTGTCAATGATCATTCTGAACGAGCAATCGGAATGATGCAGCAGTTTGTGCAAAGATACGAAAATGAAGATGACAAGCAGAACAGACTTTTAACCGTCGACAAAGTAAGGTCAACTTTCAAGGTTTTTGGTGTGGGAAAAAGTAATATTACAAAAAAAAAAACTATCAGAAAACCTGATGTCACTCTCTAAACTAAAGAAAAGGAAATTGTAGACTTAGGAAATTGTTGTTCATTTTAAAATACTTATTTCAATTAACGCATAATTTTTGTCTTGATAGTATTTGTAAAGATTTTTATTAAATGGTAAATTACTTGTTTAGTTCAAAATAGTTTGTTTTTTTGGTTGATAACATAATTTGCTGATTTCATAACCACTTGCGTAACTTAAACTTTCCATTTTTTGATTTCTTAAATATCGTTTTAACCAAGAATATGTAAAAAAAATGATGACATACCCTTTTAAAATGAAAATATAGATAAGAAATAACAAATAAATAAAAAAAAATGGAAATAACTTTTTCATTTAAATCCCCCTCAAACACCCTGAACACACCCTATTTTTCCTTTTTTGAAGAACAATTTCTTAACAACTTTAGTCTTGAGGGGGACTTAAAAGTCACCCAATTGACCTAAAAAAATTTTTGACTAAGTTTTAGCATATTTGCTCCAACTTTAGCTGGGTATGTACTTCGTTTTCAAAAATTCCCTCAAAATGACTACCCCTAATATATATATATATATATATATATATATATATATATATATATATATATATATATATATATATATATATATATATATATATATATATATATATATATATATGAGATTTATATAGAGAGGAGATATGACCATATAAAATATTTCAAAAATACCACAAAAAGATTTTTGTAGCCTGATTTTAGATACCAGAGCACAATTAATAAAACTGTATTACAGAGTTCTTTTGCTATGTATTGATTTTTCAATAAAAACTTTTCAAAAAAGTTTTTCAAGCATCTTTTACAAGGTGAAACAAGACTGTTATTTTTAACCATAATAAAAAAAAATCAATTTTTTTCTCGGTGTTTTTGATTCAATTTTTTTTAGAGATGTTTTTATAAAACATGATTATTACTTTTGAAATTTTTATAAATTTTTGTTTCTTTTGAGATGCAACATGGCATACTTTAAAAAATATTTTTTTCAATAATATTAGTGACCTGTTTGATGTTTAAGGGTCAAAATGGGGCGGTTCCCCATATCTTATAATAATATTTTAAATATTTTCTGTTCATTTACAGTTAGACACAACAAAATATTCTCTGTTTTCACCCCAGCCTAATATATATATATATATATATATATATATATATATATATATATATATATATATATATATATATATATATATATATATATATATATATATATATATATATATATATATATATATATATATATATATATATATATATATATAAAAATTAGGGTGATGATTTTTTTGATTTTTTTTTCAAACATTATTTTCTGTAGCACGAATGAATGAACTTTTGCCTATTAATGACTAAAATTATGTTTATTCCATTAAAATATTAAAAAAAGTTACGCACAAACTATTTTTTTTTTATATACTGTATATATATATATATATATATATATATATATATATATATATATATATATATATATATATATATATATATATATATACTGTATATAACATAAGTTATGAAACCGACTTGTGCAATAATTTATGTAGAAGAGAAATGTATAGAATTTTCTAGAACATTGTATAACGCTGTGCGCTGTCAGCCAGGACAGTGACATCACGTGGACATAATTGTTCGGGAAGCTTCTGTAGAGTTCTAAAAATTTTTTCAGCTGTTTTGCTATAAACTGGTATATAAGCGAGGTGTTCAAAGCGGGTAGTTGAGTTTTAATTATCTTAATTTGGTGTCAACATTATTATTGCCTTATTTTAATTATTGCTCATTCTCTATAGTTTAAGTATAAAGAGATCCTTGTATTATTTGGTAAGTTACATTTAACTCTTTTGCAAATTATAATTGAGCATATAATATTTTATGAGTGTCTGCTTTTTTCATTTTCTATAATCATTATTTGCTTCTTTTGAAATAAAATATATAACAATAACAGTTCAATTGAAAACTTAATAACAGTTTCTGTAATTTGTTACGTAATTAATTAACTTCCTGCATGTATCCGATCAAGCCATTTGTGTAAAACTAGCAAAACTTCTGAAAGACTACGAGCACTGGAGAAAAAAACAAAACTTTGATTCATTGAATGAACTGTTTGACATGACCAAGATGAAAGGCATATGGTTGTGCTAAAAAGATGAGAACATTTACAAACTACAAATTGAGAGTAAAGGTCATGTTGGTTATTTGACTGGCAAACCTGCTTGTGCTAATTCCATCCACCCGTCCAAGCGAAAGAGGGCAATAGAAGCGAATGTGTCCACACTTACCAGCTTAGTGCTACCTGGTTGTTCTGAAAGTAGCATGGACTCATCCAGGAACAGTACAGACAGTCCTTGAGAGGATGACAATGCAGCATCAATGAGCAAAAGGAAGCATAACCCAACATGCATTGTGAGACGTCTTGTTACATGCTCAAAGCTGTTGTCTCACGGAGCAGCAGTGGTGTGTCGCCAGCTTTCTGGTGAGGGCATTGAAATCCCAACCCCATGTCAATCAGCAATCCACAAGGCTATCTGTAAGAGAGCTGCTCAGGTGAAGAAACACTTTTGATTTATTCTTGAGGCCGTGGTCCTCAAGAATGAATCTAAAGAAATTAATTTAACTGTGCTAAAATTGAAAGATGGGAAAGCTCAAACAATCGCATAAGGACTCCAGGATGTGTTAGGGAGTTCAAACTGTGGGGATCAGTTGTGATAATTTTTGCCGATACAACAAACATGAATACCTGCAAGAAAACAGGTGTTGTTGTTCGGCTACAGCAAATGTTCGAAGACAAAGATCACGCCTAAAGGCCAAGCCAAGTTCATCAGTTGCCAGCATAATGTGCTAGACCGCGTTCTTTGCGTTGTCATGGACAATGAGCTCCATGGGTCAACTAAATCACCAAACATTGAGTATTTCTTTGTGCAGGATTTGATGAGCAAGTACAATAGATTGAAAGCAGCCTTCAGCAATTGTAAAACTGAGATTGAGGAAACAGGCCGCTGGAGAGATGACATGAAGTTTCTTTACCACCTCACTCATTTCTTCTGCCACTTAACTGAGAGGAATAAGATCCCCTTCGTGAATTTCAAACAGATCCCAAACATCAGCAATGCATGCTGGAACTCTCGTGCCATTCTAGCCCTGTGTTTATTCTGATGCCACAAACCCGGATCAGGTTGTGTAAAATTTGTTCATTCATTTCTTACTCATGGGCTGGCTATTGGTTCAGCAGTCAATTGTTCCGCGTTGAAGATTTTGAAGAACTATCTAAAGCTCTGAATGACTACCCAAAAGCTCTCAATTGCTTGAAAACCCACTGGAAATCAGATGACTCTCCAATCAACATTGCCCGAAGCAACCAGTGCTGCGAGCGTGCCATCAAAGTTATGCAAGAATTGCACGACTTCTGCCGCAACAAGGACAACCTCCCACTGAGATTCATCCTTGTGCGTTTGATGATCCTATATAATGTTGTATGCATGTGACTCTACAGCTTCTGTTCAATTTTCTATTGCTTACAGTGACTTCAAAAATTTGGCCAAAAAGCTAATAAATAAAATTCTTAAAATCATTTTGTGCGTGAGGTTTTTTTATCAAATTGCCTTGAATGTAATATTTTATTTAATCTTAAATGAAAGCTTATCAAGTTATGATACAGGGAAATAAGATTGTATAAAAGTCATCACCCAAATATATATATACTGCTATACTTTCAGATTCTCGGGTTTTTTTTCGTCTCAGTTATTGGTCCATACAAGACAATATTTTTCTAAGACAAGATCTTGTACGAAACTGAGATAAAACCGAGATTTTTTCAAAAAAGTAAAAACTATGAAAAAAAACTGAAATTTTCCAAAAAATTTATAATTTTTTGTTATTATTATATTAATGAACCATAAGTTACATCTTTTTATGCGAAAAATCTCATTATCAACAGAGTCATAAATGAGAAAACATTGCATTGCAATTGCAACTTATACGATTTTTAAAAACATTAAAACTGAGATTACTGAAAAGTACTAAAGATCTTCAAAATTAGCGCCTTTTATCTTTCACCTGTTTCCTTTGGAGAAATATGTGAAAAATAGTTCCTCGTGAGAAAATTTATGCTGAGGACTCTTGTTTACTCAAAAATGTTTTGACTCTTCTCTCATTAAAAAACGAAAGCTTAAATTTTGAAGGTTTTTAATAATTTTCAGTAATCTTGGTTTTTATATTTTCACATTTATTTTCTCGGTATTCTGAGACCAAGATTTTGAGATAGAAAAATGGCCAAGATGTCCAAGACGAGTAAGATCTGAAAGTATAATATACTACACACACACACACACACACACACACACACACACACACACACACACACACACACACACACACACACACACACACACACACACACACACACACACAGAGTGAGAGAGAGAGAAAGAGGGTGTTAGCTAACCTGTTGGCACCGCGTAGAACACAGAATTTCCGATTGCTTTAAAATTCTCAAAGTTTCAAAAGATCTTAGTGAAAAAAAAAATCTATATCAGGCACAGATTTTAAATGTTATGCTAGACACATAGAAAATGTAATTAGTATGCATGGCAAAGAAACAAACTAAGTTAATGAAAAACAACAGTTTTTTTTTATTTTAATGTAAAAAAGAGCTTTGCCATTACCAAGCAAGATCATTCATCCAAAAGTTATAAAACTTTATTTTTTAATTGTGATAAGTTATTTCACAAGTTTTAGTTATTTGCTAGTTTCGATGTTTTAATATGCTTAATAATATTAAACATTTTGAAAAATATAACCTAGAGAATAGCAGAAAATAAATAAATATAACAAAATAATATATTTTGAAATTTATTTATTTTTATTATTCAAAAACTCTTTATTCAAATTTTTTACAGTTTATCTTAAGTTAGGAAAGTTAGAAAAATCATTGCATATTGATAAATAAAAAATAATATACCTTAAAATAAGTTATTAACGTTTTGTTATTAAGGAAATTAAAAAGACTTTCAGTAAACTAAATTTATTGGTAAAGTGCACCAAAAATGACAACAACAAAAAAATCAAAAATGAAACTTACAATGAAACGTATTATTTATGTTATATTTGCATAAAGCATAAAAAGAGGATATTTAAATTTACATAAGTTTTGAAATTTTATTATATTCTGTTTACAAATGCTAAAGTTTAATTTATAAAAGCAAAATTTATACATAATAATACAAAAATAATAATTTTTTTTAACATGCAAATACAAAATTTATTAAATACTTAAATTCGCTGCTTAAATTTACTTATCACTCTAGTGCAGTGAATTTGTTGATTATCTAATAATCTAAAATAGCGTATTGCAACAAAAGTTATTTTAACTAGCATTCCATTAGACAAAAATTAACAAGCCAAGTAGGTTTCTTAGGGTCTTAGGTTTTGTAGGTATCTTAGCTATTGATCAATTTTAATAAGTTTTATCACTTATCGCTGATGATGTTTTAATTCCTTACATATTTAAATATTTTATATTTAATGAAATTTAAATCACTATTTAAAACTTACACATAAAAATAATTTAATGATAAAAATTATAATATAAAACTAGATAAACAAAAAAACGAATATCTATTTAAAAAAGTTCAAAAAGTTAAAATTAAAACTAAAAGTTTTAAAATATTCAAGTACTTTAAAGCATGATTATTGAAAAACTTTACATACAATATATAGTGTTTTTATTCGACAGTCATCAATTAAAAAGTGGTTTTAACTATTTAAAAAGTTACAAGAGGATTGTGGAAACCGTCAAAAAAGTTGTAAAAGTTTAATGCCAACATACAATATATAGTGTTTTTATCGACAGTCGTTAATTAAAAAGTGGTTTCAGCTATTTAAAAAGTTACAAGAGAATCATTGAAAAGGATCATGGAAACTGTCAAAAAAGTTGTAAAAGTTTAATACTATTAGAGATTTTTTTTTTTTACATTTTTTATACAAAAATGAAAATATATAAATAACTATTTAAATAAACTATTTAAAAACATATTTAAAAGCGTATTTGTGCAATTAAAATATTAAATTTATTCGAAGTTTTATTGCAAATAATTGTCTTTCGTTCTTGTTTTCTCTCTACTATATCACACAAAGTCAAAATATATATGAAAAAGCTTAAGAAGATTCCTCAGAATGAAACAAGTTGAACATTTATAAAATATAAAAAGTTATAAAAATATTAATCTTTATTTCCTGCTACATGATACACAAAAAAAATCATTTTAAAGACATTTATGTTTCTAAAAAACTCCAAATATTTGTACTTAAAACCTTAGTTTTCTCTTGTAAATTGAGTTCAGGAACCTTGGGCGCAAGCCATGGTTTGACTTTATATTTTTTTAAATGTTGAATGACATTTTTTTCTTCTTTTTTTGCTTTTGTATTTGCCACTTGATACTTAAATTCCCAGCATTTCGAAAACAGTTTATAAGATTTTACCTGGCTAACACCCTGACACACATGTATATACACATACATACACACATATATAAATACATACACATGTATTTATATATATATATATATATATATATATATATATATATATATATATATATATATATATATATATATATATGTATATATATATATATATATATATATATATATATATATATATATATATATATATATATATATATATATATATGTATATATATATATATATACATATATGTATATATATATATATATACATATATAAACATATTTATATATATATATATATATATATATATAAACATATTTATATATATATATATATATATATATAAACATATTTATATATATATGTACACACACATACATATACATACACACACACATATATACACATACACACATATGTACACACACACGCATACATATATATATATATATATATATATATATATATATATATATATATATATATATATATATGTATGTATACATATATACATACATATATATATATATATATATATATATATATATATATATATATATATATATATATATATATATATATATATATATATATATATATATATATATATATTGCCACTTGTGGAAGTTAGGACAAAAAATATTTTTTCAAAAGAACAATATTAAAATGTAATTACGTTATAAAATCATTAATTAGTAATTAGTAAAATTTATTTTTATATAAAAAT
Source organism: Hydra vulgaris (assembly GCF_038396675.1). Classification (NCBI taxonomy): domain Eukaryota; kingdom Metazoa; phylum Cnidaria; class Hydrozoa; order Anthoathecata; family Hydridae; genus Hydra; species Hydra vulgaris. The sequence continues at coordinate 33,906,905 of NC_088930.1, forward strand.
AAATCAAGTTAATTAGAATTTGTATAAAAAAATTATAAATTGAGTTATTTTAATGTAAATACATTAAAATAACATAAATTGTACACACAATAAAAGTTTTATCATTTTAAATTACCAGAGAAACATATTAAATTCACAAATTCAAGATATTGGAAAAAATATGCTTAAAGGTAAGCCAATAAGTGTAGAAAAAATAGCTGAAAAATTAAATCTGAATAAATCAACAGTTAATTATACAATTCATTGATATCTAGAATCTGGAAGTTTGGAGACAGAAATCATCCCAGTTGTTCTTGCATAACAACAAAAACTGATGACCGACATATAAAAGTCATCAGTAAATGTAATCGAACGTTAACTGCTCCACAAATAACAGCTATTTTCAACTGTGGTCAAGAAAAAAAAGTTTCTGTCAGTACAATCAAACCAAGATTGCAAAAAGCTAATTTGCATGGTTGTGTTGCTATCCGAAAACCATATCTACCAAAAGGTAATTGACAGAGAAGATTCCGTTGGGCACAGTTCCACAAAAATTGGACAATGGTTGAATGGAAACATGTACTGTGGACCAATGAGTCAAAATTTGAAGTTTTTGGAAATAAGCAAAGAGTTTATGTTAGAAGATCTGCTGAAGAAAAATGCTAACTCAATGTTTGGTTCCAACAGTAAAACATGGTGGGGGATCTGTGATAGTTTAGGGTTGTTTCTTTCTGGATGGAGTGGGAGATTTGCGTAAAATCGAATGTATAATGAGAAAAGAACATTGCAGAAATATCCTGGAAACAAATGAGATTCCGGACTTCGATTAATCGGAGATAATTTTATTCTGATGCATGATAATGATCCTAAACATACTGCATTATTATGTAGAAATTATTTAGAATCAAAAAAAGCTGAAAATGTGTTACGTGTAATGACCTGGCCTCCCCAAAGCCCAGACCTCAACCCCATTGAGTTAGTATGGTATGAACTGGATAGAAAAATTAAAATTGTATGTCCAACATCAAAATCTCATTTATGGAACATTATAGAACAGGAATGGAATAATATTCAGAAAGAAACAACTAGAAAATTAATTGAAAGAATGCCGAGAATAGTTAAAGCATTTATTAAATCAAAGGATTGTTTTTTTGATGAAAAAAAAATTTCATTATTATAATGGTTTTTATAAATTTTTATTGCATAAAACTGACTAATAATACATTTTATATTGAAAATGTATAAAAAGTATAATTTTTATTAATATAAATTAAAAATTCTATAACGTAATTACATATTAATATTGCTTTTTTGAAAAAATCTCCATTTCCTAACTTCCGTGAGCGGCAGTGTATATATATATATATATATATATATATATATATATATATATATATATATATATATATATATATATATATATAATATATATATATATATATATATATATATATATATATTAGGGTGTCCCAAAAAACAACAATTTTGAAAAATATATGCAGAGACCCCCTTAATGTGTTCTATCTAATACAAAAACACTAGATTTAAATTTTTTTTGAATAAAAAATATTTTAAGGGGTCCCTCAAGACCCTCAAATATTTAATGGGTCCCTAATATTTTCAAAAAAAAATATACGCGCACACAAAAACAAACAAGGAAGTATTTTTTTCTTATTAAACATGTATATTTAATGTATAATCATTAAGTATAGTTGTATGTAGTACAACAGTTGTTGATATGATAGGTATAATAAGTTGTAAATACTTTTTTAGCACCTTTATATTGATGGTTTTGTTGGTGTACAAGTATACCAAAATATTTATTTAAAATGTATAGAGCAAAAGTTTCAATGGAAAGTAAGTTAGATGCATAGTTTTGATATAATATAAAAACTTTGATAAAATATAATTTAATCTAAATAATGGTACATACATTTTAGAATGGGAAATTGCGAAATGATATAGAAGTACCTTATGAACTTCAGTTTGTTGTTGATAATCATATTCTTTGTCTTGTGAAGGAAGCACAAGTAAAGCATAGAAACCTGGTGACTAGATGGACTTTATGTTTGTATTTACAACTTGTATAAACTTATTTTTCCCATTAGTTTGCTACTGCCATTAATAATTGTTAAACGCGTTTATTTGTTGTTTTTTTTTAATTTTTATTAAATTATTTGGAAATCTAAAAGTAGTTGTATTTACCTATGCAGATGGCATCATTCTTAGTTATTGACAGACCAATCAGAGGGTATGGTAAATCATTATGCAAGTTGTTGAATATTAACCCTGATCATTTAGTTCAGATTGCAATACAACTTGGTTATTACAGGTTGCATAAAAAGTAAGAGAGTATTTTGGCGTTGTACAGTTATTATTTTTATTATTATAGATTAGTTGTATCTTTATTTCCAATAATATTTATAAAGATGTTGTGCTACCTACGAGTCAGCTAGTACAAGGAAGTTTTATAGTGGAAGAACAGGCACTGTCAGGTCATGCACCAACGAAACATTGGCATTTGCACGTTCTATGATAGATCCCTCTAAAACTGTATGAGTTTAAGCTTTAAAATGTTTGACAGTAACTGTATTGTAAATGTGATGTTTTGTTAATGTATGTATATAGTTTCAAATTTTTAACTTGATTTGAACACAATGTTATAATATGATTTGTAATATTTGCAACATGTTGAATGAAAAAAATGAGTGCATACATTTGCATTTTTCCAAATGCTTCTCGCACTATATGCAGGTTTGTATTTTAGTTGTAGTTTTTATAAAAATCGATCAAGAACAAATCAAAAAAATGGGGTGAGTAAAAACACTTTTGAAATTTAGATTAAAAATTTTCTTATCAAACATAAGTAAAAAAATTGTATTTTCAACCCAAAACTCAAGTCTGTAGTGTCTGCTATCAGTTTATTATTTTTCTACTTTGCTACCTTTCAACAACAACGACAAAAAAAGATTACAAATTATCTTAAAAATAACCTTATCTTTAAAAAGTGGAAAAAAAATCAGAATTGGTGAGGACATTTTTTGAACTATATCTTGATCTGGAGATTAAAGATTTTTCACATAAGTTCAAAGTTGGTAAAAATTACAGTAAAATAAAATTATAACACTTTTATAATTATAACACCAACTGAATGTCAAATAAATAAAAACTTTCCTATTAGTTAGTTTGAAGTGTCTAAAAATATAATTACTATATAATTGAATTTTCATTTACATTGTCATATACAGGCTTTGTTAAGAAGTCTGTTTGAGTTTTACTTATGAATGGCGATTTTACTATTCGTTAAGTCATTTATGTTATGCAAAAACAACATTTAAATTTTATTGATATTTTTTTTATTATAACAATATTGTTTAATTTAAAGATATTTTATAAATGTTTTATAAAGATAAAAACTTTTTAACATGGTTTCAAATTAAGTTTAATCACAATATGATACTTTAAGATACGCAACTGACTTAATTTAAGGTTTGTAACGCTGCAAATATGTATATAGGTTATAACTTATATACATTACATGTAACATTTTATTTACTTCCGTTACGTTTTTCCATAACACAAAAAAATCTCATAACAAGGCCTGTATATATAAAGTTCTGCTCACCTCATTGTTTCTAATCATTTTTATGGTAGTTAAACAAAGTTTATTTTTTTTTTTTTGATTTACATTCCACAATACATAAGGAGGTTGTTAAATATCGTTTCTAATGTCGGGTACTCTTTCCACTATACCTCTTCATCTTTTCTATTATACCCCCTCTCTCTCAACCCTGTAAATAAAGTTAAATTTGGTATTAAATAGAGATGTATTGGGATTTAAACTTATTTTTAGTACTTTTTGGTAAGCTAAATTTTTTTTAATTTTTTTATATTGAATTAGTTTTTTGACTGATATTTCTTTTTGTTTTTTGTTTAATTTTTTTAAATTTATTTGTATATATTATATGTATTGTATATTTGGGTTTTGCCTGAAAAAACTTTTTTTGCATGTGTCTTTTCCCCATCCTCTTGTGTTCTGATTTCATATGTAACAGTAAAAAAGTTTTCTGAATTTCAGCAACATGTAAAATCTCAATTCTTTTGATTTTTGATCAAATTTGAGAATTTTACAATTATTTAGATGCAAACCCCATATTAGATGCAAAATTTTACATTTTTTCTGTCTTTTTTCCTAAGAGGTTTCAGAAAACCAATATTTTTAGGCTGCTTGGAAATCAGGTAATCTGGCCAGTTTGTTACAGACTACTCAAAGAACCCATATTCACAGTGAGGATTGATGTTAGTGACTATTTTAACAATCTTAATTATAGTTATATTAACAAAATAATAGACCAAAATAATACACAGTTAACCAAAGGACCTTTGTTTTAACTGTGTATTATTTTGTTTTAACTGTTTTTTGTCTATTGTTTAAATTTAAATATTCATTGTAACAATTTAAAATAGCTTTTTTTAAATAATTATATAATAAAAAATTATATAATATTATGTTTAATTTACATATGAAGTATTTATAAAGATATCATGTAACATAATTTGTGTAAAGTTTAGTTTGTTTTTTCAGAAGAAAAAAGCTATGAAGTTGTGAGATGTATTCAAAGTTTTGTTAAAAATTTGACTTGTGAATGATTGTGCAAAGAGAAATCTATGTATTATTCAAGACTTTGTAGTTTAATCTAAATCTAACAATATACAACTAAACTTAATGCTGAGGGCTAGGGACAGCATGAAGAAACTTTCCAATGCCCTTTCCATGAATTATTACCCCTAAAATATACATTTTTTTGATAATTACTTGCATCTTTATTAAGGAAATGTCTAATATTGTGATTTGTAACAAAAAATGGAATTTAACATATTGTTGAAATTTAAGTCAATAAATGTTATTTTATATATATTTGCAATCAGGGGACTTTATGGAATGAACTGCATGCACACTCAAATTTTAAAAAAATTAATTTTTTAGACACCCTATTTTTTATTTCTTGTACATGTTCCAAGTTTAATGCCCACCATTTCCTTGATAGTACCATGCTCAACTTGTTTATTTATTCAGCGGCTTTGTTCATCAAGGTTCCTGTTTCGGAGTTATAGAGTTAAGAGAGGAGTGTAACCACAATTAAAATAGCCTCCTTGACAGTAGTGGTAATCTGGGCCTTGGGGAGGTGACTTAACATTTAAAAAAAAGTTATATTTTTTTGAGTATGTTGTATATTTCTTTTATGTTTTTCTCTATTTATTTTGTATTTATTTCTTATTATTGCTTTTACTTATTTAAACCAAATAAAATAAAGCAACTAATTTGGTTATTCAATTGCAATCTTTTAATTATTAAAATTTAATTTTAAACAACCAGTGCTTAAACATTTTGTGTGCAACATTTTATGTAAACAATAAAATCTTTTTTTTCTTTGACTGAATAGATATAATTTGTTTTTAAGAAAGAAATTTGCAAGCAGCTGTTGATGAATGCTATAAAAGCACATTCTACTCTTATGAAAAATGCCATGGATGGACAAGGTATGTTAATTATATCTGCATTACTTCGAATATTATTCAAGACATTTAACTTAAAAGTTTGAAAAAAAAAATCTTGGTTTTAAATACAGTAAATCATTTTTTTTTCAATACCTTCACTTTCAAACAAGGCTGCAAGCAACTACTACTAGAGTTGAAAGTTACTGGAAGTAAAAGATGAAGTTTATAGAGCAAGGTAACGGTTAACAGGTAACTTTAAAGATTGCAAACTATATGAATCTGGAAAACAAGATGAAGGGAGTCAGTTCCGAAGAACTGATCATGGAAAAAAACTAGACAAATAAGAATTTTTAGAGCACTTAGGAACAGTCACAGTAAAAGGATGAAACTTAATTAAATGATGAGTAACATGAGAATGGATTTTAGTAGATGGTACAAGAGATTCTAGCTCTTTAGAGCAGACTCCATGTATAAATGAAAAGGCATCATTGGAAGATCCACCCCAGATACGACAACAGTATTCTATGCAAAAATGAATTTGAGATTTATAGAGATAAAGAATATAATCCTGAGTAAGAAAGTGGCAAGAACAATAAAGAGATGCAACCTTAGCAGATGCTAATTTTGCAATGGATTTGATATATGGTTTCCAATAAAGATCTGAAGTAAGTGTTAGTCCAAGAAGACGAAGGGTAGATAACTCATCTAGTAGATTACTGTTTATAAATATAGGAAGATCTAGATTATTGTGATAACGTTTTGCTGAAAAAGTTTTATCTGAGTTAAAGTTCACCAGCTACAGAGAGCTCCATGCTGTAGCAGAAGTGAGATCCTTTTCAAGCTCATATGCCCTCTCCAAGCAATCAGAAAGTGTTGGCTTCTTTCTTCAAGACAAGAAAAGATGGTAGTATCATCAGCAGACAATGCCATCTTAGGTGTAAGAATTTCTGGGAGATCGTTAATGTAAATCTAATAAGAGTATAGGGCCAAGGATTGAACCTTGAGGAACCCCTGAAGTTACAGGATATGCAAAAAAGTCCTGTCCATCAAGGACAACTTTTATGCTACAATTGGTAAAAAAGGATTTAATAATCTTAAAGATGTTGCCTGATACACTGTAAGAAGAGAGCTTATGGAAAAGACCAACATGCCAAACTTTATCAAAGGCTTTAAAAATATTGAGAGCGATGGCCTTAACCACTCCACCTCTATCTAATGCACGATAAAACTTAGTAGAACAAGAAGTTATTAGATTCAAGATGAGAGATTAAGTGTTTGTTAATTAAAGACTCAAAAATCTTGCTTATAATATGAAGAAGGCTAATGGAATGGTAGTTAGATGAGTCAAATTGCTTTCCAGAAAATAGGGATACCAGATGCCTCTTTCCAGTATGCTGGAAAACAAGACTCTGATAAGCACTTGTTAAATAGTTTTGAAAGTATAGACAACAGTTCTGGATAACACTTCTGTAAGACTATAACAGGTATGTTGTTTGGAGCACAAGCTGTAGAAGAGTCTAAGCAGGAAATCACTTTAGAAACAGAAGCTGGAGTGATACAAATGTCAAGTAATGGACCAGCCAGTTTTTCGGCTATATCAGGTAGAACATGACAAGTGGAACTAAGAGATAATATTGATGAGAAGTTCTTAGCAAACAAATCAGCTTTAGCTTTAGGTGAGGGTATAAAATCTAAACCATACAAGAGAGGTGGAATAACAGCCCTTATTATAGATACTGATAAAGATTCTCCAGAAGTCACAAGTGCCTAATTTTTGAGATAAAATACAAGATTTCGAACCTGAGAATAGCGGGCTTTGGCATTAGACAAAATCTTTTTACAATGGTTTCTAGCAATAGTAAACCGACCTCTCTTTTCTGTGGAATGGTTTTGGGGATAGATATGGAAATAATAGGTACTATTGGAATTCGCAGCAGCATTATGAGAGGACAACTATTGAGAAGAGAGATGCTTGACATAGAATTGTCAAGAGGGAATAAAAGATTCCATGCCAGCCTTAGTCCAAAAAGTTATGTAAGAAGCACATTTGTCAGCAGAAAGACAAAAGATTTCTACCAAAGGCCATTGCGAAAAAATATTTTTTCCTGTTTCTTGCGAAATTGCCCATATATATAATTTTATATATATATATATATATATATATATATATATATATATATATATATATATATATATATATATATATATATATCTATAGAACTCTTATATGTTGTCCGAAAGTTTTTTCCATATTTTGTTGACAAAAAGTAAAAATTAAAATGCAAGACCGGAATTTTTTTTTTATTAATTGATAGACTGGCTGCCCCAACCAAACCCTCGATCAGTGTAGCAGCACTCCCTTGCGGGTCAGGCTATTTGTCAGTTGATGTAATAGCATTCCTTTGCGACTCAGGCTATTTGTTAGTCGATATAGCAGCACTCCCACATTTTATTAAAAAAATAAAAATAGAAACATTGTTTATATTGTTAAAAATATTCAGAATGTTTTAAAAACATTCAGAATGTTTTTAAAAACATTCTGGTCAATTAAATATGAGTTTTTGTGGTTTTTTAAAAAACGATTAATTTGTAATTAAATTAATGGTTTTGACTTTCGTCCAACACGCAAATGTTGGACGAAAGTCAAAAGTAATTAAAAGTGACGTATGTGTTGGCGTAAGAATCACTTTTTTGCTTCCGTGCTTCCCAAATGCAACAGAATATAGAACTATATATATATATATATAAATATATATATATATATATATATATATATATATATATATATATATATATATATATATATATATATATATATAAATACATATATATATATATAAAGAGTTTGATTATTTGAAAAAATACAACTTTGTGATGGAACTTAAAGTTTCATGCCTTTCGGCAATCATCAGCCATATTTATTCTTTAAATTAAGAAAAAACCGTTAAAAAATACAAAATACAGAAATTGACAGAAAAAACATAACAAAGCAATGTAATGAGTTCTGGCATCAAAACAAACAATTTTCAATTAATTAGAAAATTGATCAATCACCCGTGTCTAATAGGGCGAAAAGAAATTTTTTCGATGCCTGCACTTGGATAGCATTTCACTTTTTTTGTTTAGCAGATTTTTATTTTTGGAAAATATTTTATAGATTTTATGGAAAATATATATATATATATATATATATATATATATATATATATATATATATATATATATATATATATATATATATATATATATCTATATATATATATATATCTATATATATATATACATATATATATATATAAATATATATATATATATGTATATATATATTTGTATATGTATATATGTATATGTATATGTATATATATATATATATGTATATGTATATGTATATATATATATATATATATATATATATATATATATATATATATGTATATGTATATGTATATGTATATGTATATGTATATGTATATGTATATATATATATATATATATATATATATATATATATATATATATATATATATACATGTATATGTATATGTAAAATATATATATAAATGTATATGTATATGTAAAGAAATTTGCTAAAAGAGTACAAAAAAATAGTTGGACTTAACAAAGTTCGAGTTACCGTTAGACAAATTCAAGAGAGCATAACAGCTTGAGATAACAAAAGTTCAAGTTATTCGGTATTCGACTTACTGGGAATTAGCTGTGTGTGTGTGTGTGTGTGTGTGTGTGTGTGTGTGTGTGTGTGTGTGTGTGTGTGTGTGTGTGTGTATATATATATGTTACATGTTTGTTTGTTTACATTAGGAAGAAAAGAAATACACAATTATTACAATTAAGAAAAATTTTCAACAAAATCAAACTTGATATGTGTTTAAGCATCAGTTTTTCAGATGTCAGCTAAAATACCTATTTCTGGCCGCTAAGACTTAATTCTGGCCGCTTCTTACCTAATTCTGGCCATCGGCTAGACTTAGGCATAATATCTTTTATAAATTATGTGCTTTTAAACAGAAAAAATTTCAACTGAAGAAATATTACATAAGCAAGAAACTAGAACACCAATATCCAAGTTAAAATAAATACAACAAAATAAAAATAAAAAGAATTATAAATTGTTCTTTAGGCCTTTGGCATATTTGTTTGATGTTTTACAATGTTTAAATAGTGTTAAATAACATACACAAAGTTATAAGGTTCAAAATAAAAAATAAAAAACTTTTCTTATTATTTTTTTTGTTTGTGAAAAATTCATTCGAGAAATCAGATAAATAATAAATAAAACACAAATAGTTTTGTGCTTTATTTAATCCTTTTTTTAGTTTATTTATTATTGTCAGACATATTTAGCTCTTTTTTGTTTGTATTCATTACACTTTCATTAGTGCTTCTTGTAGAAAATACCGTGTGCACTTTTTATTTAATGAAAACAATCTGCTTTTGATGTCGTGGGCAGTCGTTGCTGTGCTTACTCTAATTTTAAGTTGTCATAATATTTTTGTTTTTGATCTTTAGTCAATTTTTTGTTTTACTATTTAAAATAAAAATAAAAAGAATAATGCATATGAATTTTATTTTGCAATGAATTCCCAATGCAGTATATTTTTTCAAAGCACATGTACTACTGTGATCAAAAAGTGTTGATGACTTGGAACGCTCCGGACGACCATCGACTTCGATTGATGATTGCCACATCAACAAAATCAAAGAATTGGTGCTTGCAAATCGTCGGTTAACCATTCGAGACCTTGTTGTCATGGTTGGAATATCATTTGGGTCGGTGCAAGCGATTTTGAAGGACCATTTGGGCCTCAGAAGACTCAAATCACGTTTGGTGCCGAAATTTCTCAATTTCTTTGAAAAAGAGCGTCGCGTTAAAACGTGTGAAGCAATGCTTTCTGACTATCAAGACGTCTACAAACAAATTATTACTGGCGATGAGAGTTGGGTCTACGCATACGACCCTGAAACAACCGACCAATCGAGTGAATACCGTGAAAAAGGCGAGCCGAGACCGAAGCAACCACGTCAAAGTCGCTCAAAAATCAAGGTCATGTTGATTGTTTTCTTTGATTATTGTGGTGTCGTGCACTACGAATTCCTTCCAACTGGCCAAAATGTCAACAAGGAATATTATTTAAGCATTATGCGACGTTTGCGTGAAACTATTCGCAAAAAGAGACCGGAATTATGGGCCAATAACACTTGGATTTTGCACCACGATAATGCGCCTTCGCACACAGTACTGGTTCTTCGTGAGTTTTTCGCCAAAAACTCTACCCATGTTGCTCCACAACCACCGTATTCGCCCGACTTAGCACCGTGTGACTTCTGGCTGTTCCCAAAGCTCAAGAGACCACTCCGGGGAAATCGTTTTGAGTCCATTGAAGAGATCCAACGTGAATCGGCACGCGCATTGAAGGCTATCCCTACTGAGGACTTTTCGGCATGCTTCGAAGACTGGAAAAAACGTTGGCAAAAGTGCATTGGGGCTGGAGGGGATTATTTTGAGGGGGACGATACAGATTTGGAAGAATAAATCAAGATTTTTCATTTTATAAAAAAATTCACCTTACTTTTTGATCACAGTAGTATAAAATGCTGAGTAAGACCAAATATTATGCTTATTTTTTAACAAATTATTTTTAACAAAATCTAATCTCGCCTAGCTAATTTTAGGGAAGGATTGAATAGCAAGGGGGAGTAGTTTCAATGATAAAAATTTATTGATGTTAATGTGGGGATAGGTGGAGACACGTTCAAGCTAGTGCAGGTTGGGAAGAATAGTCATTATATTAGAGGTGGGGTGGAGGTGGTAATTTTCTTTTTATACTTTTTAAGATTTAATTCTTACGTAATCATTATTTTTAAACACATTTTTATATCCTGTTTAGTTACACTTGAGAAGAGGAAAATAAATTTACTGCATAGTGTTACTGTATTTTGTTTTTTACTGTATTTTTTAAAATGTTTTTATGCTGTTTTTTTATCAAGCAATAGTTGTTACATAATACTTAAAAGCAGTACTCCAAGTAAATCAGGATGAGGTAATATGCTAGCTCGCCACCTTTTAAAGTTTAAAATATATAGCAATAATAAGATGGTATTTTGAAAAAACTGAAAACCACGCTGTTACATTTTTTTCTCTTTTTGAGCACTACTTAAAAGGTAAATGGTAAAATGCATAGAAGTTTTTATGGATTAAATTAACTAAAATTGTAGTTAAAAACTTAATGTTCCAGTAATTATTTAATTTTTGCATTAGTTATATGATTTTTTTTTTAATTTGTGTTTTTAAGATTTATAAGATGCTGCAGAATTATCAATTTTTCTACTAGCAGTGATGTGTTTTTATAATTTATAAGTCAATGGAAAATGTTTTAAAATTCATTTGCTGGAATGAGATGAAAATGTAATTTATATAAAATGAAGCTGTTTTCAAACCTTAAAGGTTTAAAACTATCAATACATAAAAGTTAGTTGAAAAGATAGTTCGAAATATATACATAAAAGTAAACATATAGAATATAGTCAAACAAAATTTTTCATCTTAAGGGCGAGGCGAAATAAAGTTTTTAAAGTGGTCAAAAATTGCAGTAAGTAAAATAAGTAGCTTTTTTTCACTGAACACAATGCAAAACTACTTTTATAGGTGAAATAGCATGAGTAATAAGACAGTTATTTTACTAAAAAAAACATTATTTATAATAAGTATTTGCTGTTGGTATAAAAATTCTAATCTTTTTTGACTATAACATCCTAATTTTGACAACTACAGCTGTTTGACTTCTCCAATATCAAAGTCCGTGTGATTTGTGTTTGATTTGCTCAGTTGGCAAAGCAAAGCACAATTCTCCACATCCAGTCTTGGCAACCCAGAGACCTTAAACAAACCAGAACTCAGTTGAAAAAAGATGTTCTCAATTCTTTCAAATAGTTGGCAAGGGTTTCCCACACAGTTGCTCAAAGTCTACCTTGCAAAAGAATTTAGCAGAAGTTGTGTCAAAGTGCTCTGTTACCGCTGAAAGAGTTGCAGTATCAGTCATTGCCAACAAGGAAGCTTCACCCCATGGAACAGTTTGTCTTAGTAGACCAGAGAGCATAGGAGGCCACTCTATTCCAATTCCTCCAGTTAACATTGTATTAGATATTTAAAGTATTAGCTTTGTATTTAAAGTCTATGTAATACATAATAATGTAAAACCACTCTTAATTATTTCAAAGGTTCATCTTCAAGATCAAGAAGACTTTTCAATAAAGAACCAGAACTGGCAGCAAAAGATCTTGTTTACGTGCAACATAACACAGGGCTTTCCAATTCTGGTTTGAAAAAAACTTCCTCTTCAAGTTTGATCAATCAAGCAAAAAACTTGAAAGTCATTTTACCAAAACTTGGATCAAAGTTGCAACTGACAAGGCCACAAATCAGGTGGATAAACTTGTCATTCACTGCAAAGACTTGAAAGTTCTTTGTCAGCAAGTTCTTGAAACTAGAAACCTCTCTGGTGACTACATTATGAAGCTGGGAATGAATGGTGGTGGTGGTTTTCTAAAAGTAAGCTTTGGAATTATGAAAAAAGTTTCAGCTTTACAATCTCCGCCATCA